>NC_140165.1:225508203-225528203 GCF_963971535.1 Notolepis coatsorum
TCAACCCGTGGCTGGCGCGTCCGCCAGCGCCGGGATGGCGGAGTGTTGAGTGACAGCTGAACGGACCCACCCGACCCAAATCCCAGTCAACAGTCAACAAGATTACCCCCCCCCCCCCCGCAGCAAAGCTAGGGCAGCAGCTAGCCATGCGACGCTTCCGGTGGCTATGGCCTAACCACCGGTAACGACGCCACGCTCCTGCTAGCCCGTGAGTGCTCTTATTGGTTACGGGCTGCAACCCTCTCAGTCAGGCCACAGGAGACGACAACCACCAATTACCCATAGTCCCATACAAATACCTTGGTTCCAGGTTGCCCGCGTCCTCCTGTTCCAGGCCGACAGAGAGGCGCCCTCTCACAACAGAGACAGTCGCCTATCCACCGGTTACGATGCTAGGCGCAGCTAGCTACACGACGCTACCGGTGGCTACACCTAACCACCGGCCGACGCTACGCTAACTGCTAGCTCCACTCCAATACCCGCTAACCAGTACTCAAATCCCCGCAGTACCCAACACAATACCCCACACCTCAATGAAATCACCATTACAAGATTTTACTCTTTTCTTTTTTTTCATTCAGTATAACCCATTCATCCGTCATAGTCTCTGCCGCACCCCAGCGAAGGGTGAGGACACGCCGCTGTGTCCTGGTGAAGAGGGAGCACTCCCTGCCTCACCGCTGGCCCTGGGTCTTGTTCATCCGTCAGTCTCTGCCGCACCCCAGCGAAGGGTGAGGACACGCTGAAGGTCGCTGAAGGTCCAGCAGTGGCGGTGGTGGCAGCGGCGGCCACAGCGGAGGAACCTCGACGACGCGGCAGCCGTCTGACTCCACCGGCAACATCGGGCGGGGGGAAATGAGGCTGGAGCACGGAGCGTTCCTCCTGCATCTCCCTGCAGGTTGAGGTCATCAGCTGCAGTGCCGTCCCGAATAGTCCAGCATCGGAGAGGGGTGCCGTCAGAAGTGGAGTCCTCTTCTTCTCCGGCACACACGCCTGCTCCAGCCAAAGGTGGCGCTGGATCAGAGTGGCCAGGGCGCGCACTTTCCCAGCGGCTATAGCCTGCGGCTGAGTCAGATGCAGGATGGCTCCTGCCGCCTGGGCGAGCTGATCATGCTGTAAATCAGTCAGCTCCGTGCCGCCCGTCAATATCCCGGACATGAATCTTGCCAGCTGCGCAATGTTAGACGCGGCAGCTAGAGATTGTGTTCCGGTGATAAATGACTGGTCGCTCCAATATGCCAACCGCCTCACCGATTTCCCTTGGGGAACCGGCTTCCGTAACGGCTCCCACACCACCTCCGGACAAAGGAGCGCCGCCATCGGCCTATCAAGCCGTGGCATGCCCTCCTTCATGCCGTTGACCAAACCCGCCACCCACGTGACTTGCACGTAGGCAGGAGTAAGGCCTATGATGTGGGAGACCACCTGGCCCTGACGGACATAGGCCGCCATTGAGGGGAAAAATGGGTAGACAACGTCCACCCCTCTCACCGGGCGACGTTGCCATAGATGACCTATGAGATCATCAGGGACAGGAACAGGCAGTGGCTGCGGCAGCGGCACGCCGTTTGCGACTGCCGCCGCCGCCATGAGCTCGGGAAACAAAGCATGCAGTTCCCCCTGCATACTTTCCTCCTCCGAGCCCGCGTCCCTCACATACAGCAGACTACTGGTCAAGGAGCCACATTCTGATGTGGCTGATAGCAGGGCATCCCGCCGCCGAGTCGGAGGTTCTAACCCAACATCTGCGGGCGGGGAACCTCAAGGAGACATCTCCCCCCCCTCCAGTGTTACCTGGACAGGCAGGGGACACGTCTCCACCGGGCCTTCAAACAAGAACCCGCCCGCCTCTATCATGTAGTCCTCTGTCTCCATCGGGCATGTAGAGATTGACGCATCCTCATCTGGCTCCAGCAACTCACCAAAACCAGGCCGTTCGCGTCTGCAAGCCACCATCTTGCGACGGGAGCGAGCCGACGAAAAAAGTTTGCGTCTCAAATCCCCCGCAACCAAAGGAGTCGGCCGCCCAACAGCGGACGACTCCCCGGAAGCAGAGGAACCAGAGCCGGAACCAGGCCATCGCACAGGAGACCAGCTCCTTGGAGAGGCAAACTACCCATCGGACGCCTACCAGGCGTGGCTGCCGACCAGGAGAGAGGCCTCAACCCCGCTCCAAGACGCACGACAGAGGCGGCAATGGAGAACCGCTGGTGAAGAGTGGCGTTGCGAGCGCGACCCTCCGAAGTAGACATTATGACTTAGCTTTTTTCTTTCGAATATATGAGAGAAGAAAAAAACAAGAAAAAATGTAAACACGTCTCTACTTTCTTCAGCTAACAACCTCGTCAAGTGTGGGATCTACCGAAGGCACTTCCTTGTGGTGAAAGTGAAGAAGGAGGCGAGTAGGTGACCACACACCTGCTTATGAAGGTAAGCGGATAGGGGTGTGGCCAGACGAATGTTGGGATGTAAAGGTACATTGTGGAATTTTTTATTCAGTGCTCGTGCACGAAGTGAAGTGCGTGCAGAATGATGCTGAGCGGCAGCCATAATGAAATAGAACTACCGAAACTAAATTATTCAAAGTAGTTAACTGATGAAGAAGCTACAGTGATTTAAAACTGCCACCACAATATATCATCCAGCCATTAGATGTATCAACGGTGATGGTTATGTTACTGACCATTGTGTATAATAGGGCTGAATGGTCCTCCTAGCAGAGAGGTGAGAGCTGCATTGGCATCTGTTTCTATATAAAGCCATAATTGGAGATTGCCCAAATTATCTCACTTCACTGTTGGAGTGGACATCTGGACCCTATAGTTCACAATCCAATGATTGGCTCTTACACGTAAAGCACCTAGAGTTTGTACTAAACTCGAGTAATCTGCTTTCACCTTCTGTGCTCCTGGAATATCATACAACATGGAATATCATACAACAAACTCTGAAATTCAATATGTTGCTATATTTTGGTCATTTAAAAGCCTTAATCACCAACCATTCCACCATACTCTGCAGTTGTTTTAATTTATTGTACATACTATATTACGATAAGATAAGATAAGATTAGGTAAAATAAGATAAGATAAGATATTTGGTTGTTGTTGGTACAGACTAGGGATGTCCGATATTATCGGCCTACCGATATTATCAGCCGATATTGGCATAAAAATGTGATATCGAAAAATATCGGTATCGGTTTTCACAAATATATATATATATATTTTCTACATTTATTTAACCTTTATTTACCCAGGCAAGCAAGTAAGAACAAATTATTGTTTTATTTATTGTCAAAGTATGCATAATGTTGTGTTAATTACATGACAAGAGATATGTAATGTTAATTACCTGAAATTATTCAGTTTTTTGGGGGGGGAAACCCTGCATATATCGGTATCGGTTGATATCGGTATCGGAAATTAAGAGTTGGACAATATCGGTATATCGGTATCGGTAAAAAAGCCAATATCGAGCATCCCTAGTACAGACATTTACTTTGTACTATGTTACAAAAAAGGAAACATAGAAGATAATGTTACAGCATAGACAGACAAACAGACAACACATCAGATAAAGTATGTAATTAATTGTATTGCACAGGCCTGTTATATTGCACTATCCCATGTAGGTTTGACCACACATTTTCTATCCTTGTTAAGTAGGCTTCTTGAATGTGGCACGTTCTGAAGTTTTTAATCTTTTCAGTTTCCACTCGGGCGATCTGAAGCACCTATGTGAGGGTAGCAGCTCGTATTCTGTGTGTAATACATGCAAGGGATCTTGATGTCTATGATCTAGATTGTATGGGCCATTCTCAACATGTTTATCTTTAGACAGATTTAGGTGAAACTACCTCTTATAACTGGCTCAGGCTCAGTCCCATAGTTTCTTTCCTGTGTTACTCATGGGACCATGTTAATCAATGTCTTAATCATTGGACTGTTTGGACTATTTGCCATTTATGGAACCGCAAGTGCTTTCCTCTCAGGAGGCTGATCGAAGGCGCAAGAATCAAGTACTTTAACTGGACTTGCAATACGTGCCAGATGCCATCAGTGTTTACATGTAGCACCTTACCTAACGATTGGTCATGAGGTTTAAATGTTAATGGTCCAGGGAACTATACAATTACTGATATATCCAAGAAAGTAGACCAGCGACCAGGGCTTTCAAATCAGATGGTTTTGAGTCGCAATTGGGGGTGGTCGGGAGGGCAGTGCCCCCCATCTAGGAGGCAAAAATTATTTGCTATAAAGAAAGCCATTTGCTCTAAATTCCTGCGACTTAAAAACATAACTTCAATAAAATAGCAAACACAAGGGTAAGTTCCAAATTTGTTATTTATTTAAGTACTGTGTATTAGGGCTCCAACCAACTATTATTTAATGAATTAGTCGATTACTCTAAGCGATTAATTTACAACAATTGATTCAATGTGCAATTGAACATTTACAAACGTTACTACTATCATTAGGTCACATGGGTAGTTGCCTCTCTGACACCACCTACTGAATACCCAGAGTAAATAAAATGTTTTACTGGCCATAGCTTTTTAGTATATCTCCATGTGTATATTTTATGTGTTATCTTTCCACCCCACACTATGTCAGTGCTTGTGCCAGCACAGGAGATACAATTATATACACAAATTATATATATATACTGTACATCTAAATTAATATCTTCATTTTGAATAAAATAGGCTCAGGAATCAGGATTGTTGAAGCTAATTGGCCTAATCCATGTCATGCACGCACACACACACACATACGAACACACACATGCATGCATACATACATACATACATACATACATACATACATACATACATACATACATACATACATACATACATACATACATACATACATACATACATACATACATACATACATACATACATACATACATACATACATACATACATACATACATACATACATACATACATACTGTTGTGAAGGGCCAGATTAAAGCTGAGAATCTACGTTTTATTGTTTTATATAACTTGTATATTATATTATATATATAAGCTATATCCCTTTAAGCCTGCGTTTGAATCCTAGTAATATTCACTTTCCTCATTGGATAATGCCCTTGACGTTATCGGCGCCAGGCACCGCGCCCCTGAAGTCAGGTTCAAAGGCGAGTCTGGGCATGTTGGGACATGCCTGGTGCCGGCGCATTGATTCCAGACGAGAGCTGAGGCTTGGCACTAGAAAGCCACTTAAGTATATATATCGTGGAAGGTGCGAACAGTAGCAGTTCGGTGAAACAGTGTTAGTGCAAGCAGTTCGTCTAAACAGAGTGTTGTGAACCTAACGTGAATAAGTAAAAGTGTCAGAGCTAATGCAGTAACGTCAAGTTCGACTTAGCTTAATGTGAAGTAAAGAGTTGTCATTTAGTGTGAATCGTGTTATAGCAGTTCGTTCGGTGTGCAGCATTACCAAGCAGTTCGTTCGTTTAGTAACTAGTGTAAAACCTTAGCAAGTGTGCGTGGACTTAGTAATTAGTGCCAGTACACGAGGAGGGCCTAGTCGTGGACCTACTGGACATGTGCATATTGGAACCTACTGCGGCGATTGCAGAACCAGTATTGGTTGGATTATAGTGATTGTGGAACGTACTACCGTGGAGAAGAGCCTCGTTAATACCCACTGTCGTTTGGATTTAACCACCTTGAAGATCTTACCTCGGGCTAGCTTCGAGGACCGAAGCTAGCTGGCTATCATCATTGTTATCGAGCAATTGGATTACAGCTATTGCTTTGCTGCTGAGCATTTGGATTATAAGGACTGGATCTATACGAGAACCCCTTTTCTTCAAGTGAACAGACTGAGTATCCGAACATTCTTCCTTCCTCCAGAGCTTACATCTCTGGGAGGATACCCCCTGTCTCCAGCGGTACCATCGTTTGCCCCTATAGTGCCATCCCACGCCAGGCGGCGTTTAGTCTAGTATCCCAGCTTAGGAATTATTCATTCCAACTGACTTTGCTACTCACTGACTTTATTCATATTCTTCGCCATACAAGCGCGACCATTAATTCCCATTCTGTACAATTACTGCATAATAATAAATACTATAAATGATATTTCTTTGTCACCGTGCCGTCTTATTCTGAGTGTCTGTCATATTATAACTGTACTGTCTGGCAAGTAATAATAATAATAATTAGCAGTGGTTTAATCTATCACAATCTTTAATACAGTCAGGGTTTTGTAACCCCTCAGTTACACATACATACATACATACATACATACATACATACATACATACATACATACATACATACATACATACATACATACATACATACATACATACATACATACATACATACATACATACATACATACATACATACACACATAATAGCTTATAGCACACTTAATCATTTTAGAATAGTTGCTGCTAATGAAGTGAAATATTTATTATTGTCAACAATCCAGTTTGTTTTCATAGTGTAACGTTTGGCTACTTACAAATCATTGAACACAGAGAGAGAGAGAGAGAGAGAGAGAGAGAGAGAGAGAGAGAGAGAGAGAGAGAGAGAGAGAGAGAGAGAGAGAGAGAGAGAGAGAGAGAGAGAGAGAGAGAGAGAAAAGCGTATTGGGCTCTGCTCCTCCCATTCTTCTGGAAAAAACAAAACTTAACTCAAATGCAAGAGAAACACTCACACTGCCCTGACTTTAGGCAGAATCACGAACAGTAGTTTAAGAGAAGTTATTTATAATATTTCCTGCAACTTAACTTAAAAACTTTAAAAAAGTAAATATTATTTACTTTCACAAAAATGTACAACAATTAAACACATGGTGGCGCTGGTGCGTTGTCATAGTGGCACTGCGTCCCTATGCCATTGTTTAGGGACAGCCCTGTAGATCCAATCACAGATCCTGACCAGACCCATGAATCACTAAATTAAAATGATCAGACACTAACAAGAGAATGAGAGTGAGAACGAACACTAGCGACAGGTTGTCCAGGCAATGTTTCTCCCACAGATCCTCCCATTCCATACCAATGCATCCCACATGTGTTTCAAGAAACTCCTGAAAGCTTACTGGATGTATCTGATGTGCATAATATCTCCCAGATGCACATCCTGTATCCATAGACTCAGACTGTTGTTTTGAGATCCCAAAGGTTTGTGCATCCATCATTGTTTGTGTTCAAGGAATGTTCAAGAATGGTCAAGGATCTTTGTAAAAATATTAACACAAATATAGATATTAAAATGTGCGTGTGTGTGTGTGTGTGTGTGTGTGCGTGTGTGTGCGTGCGTGCGTGCGTGCATGCGTGTGTGCGTGTGTGTGTGTGGTTGTATGTGTGGTTGTATGTGTGTTTGTGTGCTGACCTGTAGAACGTGTTGTTCTCAGGTTTCTGCCAGGGCAGGATGTATCCTCCTCTAACATGGAGGTTGATGTGGTTCAGAGGGGTTGGCATGGTAACAACCTGGCCACGCACACCAACATTCTCAGCCTGAAAAGTGACAAAAGTACAAGGGAATGTTTAAAAAAGTTACCCAGAATAATATATTGTATTAGATTCAAATGTATTGTAATTATACAGCACAGGTATAGTACAACAAAAGTAAGTTTGTCATCCCACCAGAGTGCAAATGTAACAGCAAAGTGCAATAGTAATATATAGGGATGTCCGATATTATCGGCCGATATTGGCATTAATTAATGAATTAATGAATTAAAGAATTAATAGTTGTAGCCTCCCCAGCCCTCCTCCAAAAGATCGACCACCTTGTTCTCTCCGTGGATGGCTACTTCATCTGCCCCTCCACGGAGGTAAGGAACCTGGGCGTAATACTGGACTCAACCTTCTCATTTCACCCTCACGTCAAGTCTGTCACCAGATCCGCCTTCTTCCACCTCAGAAGTATTTCCCGCCTCCGCCCCTCACTCTCCGACACCTCAGCGGAAACACTCATTCACGCCTTCATCACTTCCCGCCTCGACTACTGTAACGGAATCCTTCTTGGTGCTTCTAAGAAGGTTCTGGATCGCTTACAGTACGTCCAAAACTCTGCTGCGAGCGCGTTCACGTGCACCAAACCCTGGCAGCACATCACCCCCACCCTGCAAAAACTCCACTGGCCATCAACTACCGAATCCCCTACAAGATCCTCCTCCTCACCTACAAATCCCTGCACGGGTTGGCCCCTTCCTACCTGACCAACCTACTCCACCCCTACACTCCAGCACTAGGCCTCCGCTCCTCCAACTCCGACCTCCTCACCATCCCCCGCACCAGGCGTTCCACACTGTAGCTGCCCCCAGGCTGTGGAACTCCCTCTCCCCTTCCATCCGAGGCTCTGACACCATCAACCTCTTCAAAACCCACCTAAAAACCCACATGTTCACACTTACCTTCACGCAACACGGCCCTGCTCCCAAGTAGCCCACCCGACTATTTTAAGCCACAGATCCCGTTGTTTTGTTTTGTTTTGTTGTTTGTTTGTTTTTGTTTTGTTTTCAGTTTTTTGTTTGTTCATTTCAACCACTTCATCCAATTGGACAGGACCTTGCTTCCTTTTTTTATCTTATTTGTTTTTTCCTGTTGTTACTATACACATATATTCATCTTTTACCCTTTCCTTGTACAGTGTCCTTGAGTCTGAGAAAGGCGCTTCTCTCTTAAAATCCAATTTATTATTATTATTATTATTATTATTATTATTATTATTATTATTATTATTATTATTATTATTATTATTATTATTATTATTATTATTATTATTATTATTATTATTATTATTATTATTATTATTATTATTATTATTATTATTATTATTATTATTATTATTATTATTATTATTATTAAAATGTGATATCGGAAATGATCGGTATCGGTTAAAAAAAATTTATTTAACCTTTATTTACCCATGCAAGCAAGTAAGAACACATTCTGATTTTTTTTATTGTCAAAAGTATGCATAATGTTGTGTCAATTCCACGACAAGAGATATGTAATCTTAATTACCTGAAATTGTTCTGTTTTTTGGGGGGGGAAACCCTGCATATATCGGTATCGGTTGATATCGGTTGATATCGGTATCGGAAATTAAGAGTTGGACAATATCAGTATATCAGTAAAAAAGCCAACATCGAACATCCCTAGTAATATACAATGTATAGGTGATTAAACTGGGTATAAAATAGGGTGTAACGGTACGTGTATTCGTCCCGCGAATTTACGGTACGGCCATCACGGTGCGGTACGCGCGCCCATACGACGAATACGCCCCACAGTGCAGTCACACCAGTCCCACATGCAGGCACTCGCGAGGTCCATGCGAGAACAGCGCGTGGCCGGGCACACCAAGTCAGACTTCAGAGCGGCGAAAGTGCACGGAGAAAGGCACATTTACATTGGAACAGCTGCAGGGTCAATACAATTTTAGTTTTCTTTTGTTTTCTTGTTCGCCCAATAACGTTAACCAAATGAAACCAATGGAAAGAAACACACACGCGTCGCCGACACACACACGCGCGCCAACAAACACATCAACATTCTCCCCTGCCGGACTCACACGCACAATCAAATAAAAAAAATAAACATACTTTTCCGGACAGATCATCTGAGCTCCACTGTGTTTATTCAGTCTTGTCGTGAAGTTAAATACTCTCTAGAAGTGAAAGTGAAACTTAGCAAGGATAAGTTGTTAAAGGGGCAGTAGGCAAGTGGATGCCTGAACACAGAATGACACCAGTATCACTGACTACCGCGACAAGCCTATAGAAAATTATTCTATTTAATAATAATAAATAATAATGATCATAAATATAATATATAAATTAAACCTTTTTAAAAAAATAAAAAACGAATAAAAGAAAATGTATATTAACACATTGGGCACCGGGGGTTGTGCCCATCATTTTACCCAGTCTGCCACCGTTGAAAGCCTATGGAGATGTTTACCTTCTTTGCAGGGCTATAACTTTTTAAATTCTATTGCTATATTGACATTACTATGGTCCATTCAACATCGATTATCTATCGTTCCGGATGTGGGAACGTTATATTTTTTCATTCATACATTGTTGTGTTAATACCTTCGAGAATATAAGTATGTTTTTAAGCTTTTCTGCTGTAATTCCAAAAACGCTAGTTGGCGATTGCCGTTTCTTTCCTATACACGCTATATTAAAAAATTCAAATGTATATGATCGGTATACATTATGCTTCATCATGCATGAAGGAAAGGGGGGGGGGTCCTTTATAATTCCTTGATCGTCAGTAACGGCTTTATTTAGTATGGGTTGATATGTTGAGCAGATGGTTTGCAGTGAAATGAATAAACAATCGGGCTGAAAATAATGTTATATTCCTCTTACCATTCGCCGATGAGACTGGAGGAAAAATATCCCAATTATTTGACGTCGATCTCCTACATCCATTTCCGGTTTGTATGGCGCAATAAACGCAGAAATCATATTGATTATTGCGTTTAGAAAGCGATCCAAATGCACTCTAGTGTTTGTCTGGATCCACGTAACAAGATATGACTGCCGTAGGGATTTCCTCGATGCACCGATGGCCACTTCCGGTTTTGCTGTGAGTGGAACTCGCCCGACCATCCACCAGGTGGCGGTATTGAGGCGTTGCAATCTCAGACAGGGTGCCGCTGCAGTCCGGAGGGAGGCTGGATGAATTATGAATGCCATGGCGAAAAAATTTAATATTGATCCCAAAAACGATTTACGCCGTTGTTGGCGTTCAACGCATGGCGGGCAATAACGACTTACGCCGTTTTTGGCGACCAATGTGTTAATAATAATTATTATAAATATATTTTTTCTGTTGTATCGAACTCGTACCGAACCGTGACCCCAATACCGAGGTACGTACTGAACCGTGGCTTCTGTGTACCATTACACCCCAATGAATACTACTGAGTATTAGTGCTAATGAGATGTATGTACAGATTTGTAGTATTAATATGTACAGTGATACAGGTAAAAAGACACTATGGAAGTACGTCGTACTGACCAGCAGTGTAACTAGTAAGAGTAGGTAAGGGATATGTACAGATATATATAGTATCTACAGATATGTAAAAATGATTAAATGAAGGTACAGTATGTACAGACATAAAATGGATTATATACACAACGATTTCTTTTTATCTGATGTGTTTTAAATTAAACAATATTAATTGTTATCGGGAGGGACTTGAATTTGAACTTCAATCAAAGATGACAGCAAAATATAATATAATGTGTAAGTACAGAGTGAAGGCTGTGAGAATCCCTGGATCACTGCTGAGTTGTCTAATCTGCTACATGAGAGAGACCACGCAGCGAGTGTCAAGTTAGTGCTGTTCTCACATGCTGGGAAGAACCCCGACAACACTTTTGATACTCTTGTTGTTTTGAATTGTTACTATTCATGGAACCCTACATTACCTCACTGCTGGATTGGAGTTTGCACTGAATTAGGAAAATCTTGGTATTTGACGTGACGACTTGTCTTTCTTATCCAGTAAACCACATGTTGGTAATTGTGAAAAATTAACTGAGGTTGAAGTGAGGGGTTCTATTTCAGAAACAAGACCCGCTCCTCCTTTGAGTCCTGAAGATCTGTTGTATGAGGCTCATCATGTCAGATTTATCACAGTGTGTTGAATGGATGGTGACTGGACTGCATTCATATACAGCGTTTACCCAAAGCACTAATAACGTATATGCCTCAGATTCACCCATTCACTCACACATTCACATACCGACAGTGGAGGCGACCATGCAAGGTGCCAACCTGCTCATCAGGAGCAGTTAGGGGATAAGTATTTTGTATTTATTGGTTTAAAATACAGAGACAGTGCATATTAAGGAACATTTGACTGTAAATATGCCAGTTTAGCCAAGTTGGCTAATTTTCAACTGTAGTCTCTGGGGCAGGTGACATGAGCACAACAATAATTAAAACATAGTACAATAATTAAAACACAGTAGGAATCAGTATAGGTTACAATACACTAAAATACATACAAATAAATACATTAAAATACAACCCATCAGTTAAAAAACATAGTACAATAATTAAAACACAGTAGGAATCAGTATAGGTTACAATACACTAAAATACATACAAATAAATACATTAAAATACAACCCCTCAGTTAAAATGGTCGCACACTTGACCATCTCTCAACCATGATTTTAAGTTAGTTTTAAATGAGATGTAACTTTGATACTCCCTGAGCCGTGTTGGCAGACTGTTCCAGGTGTGGGCTGCTCTCACGGAAAAGGCTGTCTGACTAAAAGCAGACCTCCTGTTTGGGACTACACAGTCCCCTCTGACTACAGACCTGGTATATCTATCAGCAGATGCTTTCTGTTTTATGAAAGTACAGAGGGGGGGAGAAGCCAAGCCATGTAGGATTTTATAGGTAAGGCAGGCATCTTTGAATTTGACAAGATTGTCCCAGCTCAGTAGGTTCTGGTTTGCTATGCTATAACAATGGTGGTGGCTGTTTGTTTTCCTGTCCAGAACTTTCACAGCCTGATGGTAAACTACCTGTACAGATCGTAATGTTGTACAGGAGGCTTGTGTCCAGCTAGTCAGACAGTATGTTAAGTGTGACATAATAATGGCATTAAAATACAGTGCTATACAGTGCAAAGTGTTACTCAACACTTTGACGCGTTGCCGGGAAGAGCTGGAATCGAACCAGAGAACATTGCGATCACCAGACGACCAATCTCCCTCCTGAGCCACTGTTTTGCCCCGCAATGAAACCCTCACTCATCACCGCACACGGTATTCGAGGGCACGTTGGGAGTCTCTGTCCATAGGCTGAGCCATACTGGTATATATTTATCTATAAAGGGTCAAAGTGGGTATCAAACAGGAGGGAAGACTGTCAGGTTTGTGGATACTAAACAGAGAAGGTAAATACGACTTTGAACTGTTGAACAGTAATCCAGAAGTATAAAAAGTGTAAAAAAAACTGTGATTATATATGTTTGCACTTTACGTGCTAATTTCATGTCTATTATATTCTACTATTTATTGCACTATTTTACTCTGTTTATTCTATCTTACTCTTTCGATTATTGTCTATTTTTACCATAAACCATAAACAAGGTGGCCTGTTGGGATGTCTGCACTTTATGTGCTCATTTTATGCCTGTCTTCTTTCTGTTGTGAAGCACTTTGAGCTGCAGTTTCTGTATGAAATGTGCAATACAAATAAAGTTGTATTATTATTATAAAGATATTCTGGCTAAAGTCACGCCTACCTGTGCATATATATTGCACAGAGATCAAACAGCAACTAAAGCCTCAGATCTCAAAATGTATTTTTTCTGTTTGCCCCCACATGCTCAGACAGAGATGGGAAAGACAGCTTTCATGTTATCCGCTCCCTCTGCTTGGAATAGACTACAGAAGCACTTGAAACTAAAGGAGTTGGTAACTCCATCTGAATTGAAAGCACTTGTGAGCTCAATGGTGAATGACTATATCAGTACCTGTCTCTGTTCTTAGTTATTTATATTATTTTGTTACGATTGTCTATTGTTTTATTTCTCTTGTGAGCCATGCCCATCTACAGTGGCGTTCCTAATTTATATGCCACACTTTTCTGGGGGGGGGGGGGGGGGGACCAACAAGTTTCACCCTTAAACTATCACCCCCTCCCCATGTTGTATTGAGTGAGTGGGATGTGGGACCAGTTGCCTGCTTAGCTCACAGTCACAAACATGGCGCCCACTCCGACAAGGTTAATTGCCATAGTTTGTCTCTCCTGCCCATGTAAAGCGTCTTTGAGCACCTGGAAAAGCGCTATATAAAATAGATGTATTATTATTATTATTATTAATTGATCTGATGTGACGTGCAATGAGCGATAGAAAATTGATCATGCAAATGTCACCATTAAACAAAATAAAAATAAAATAATAATTAAAAACGATATACTGTATATAAATTTGCCTCAATATATATATATACATTTGGATCAAGATTCCACACTGGCCGACTTTGGATGGTTGCCTCTGCCATTGATGTGTGAATGTGTGTGTGAATGGGTGAATGTGAGGCATGAGTGTAAAGTGCTTTTATATAAATGCAGTCCATTTACCATGTGTAACCAGGGCTTATAAAAAGGATTACCTGAAGATGTTTTTTTTTACTCTCTGAAAAGATACAATTATATCTACACCATGGTGTAGGCTTTGATCTGAGAAAAAGGGAAACTGGCTTATTGAAGATCGCAACTATGTTTCACAAAATCCTGAGAAAAAACACCTCTTCAAACATTCTATCGACACACAGGAAGTAAGAGCAGGAAGTGGGTGGTAAACAGATGTTATGAGTCATATAGCCAGGAGGAAAAAGATGAAGTAATGATTACTATCGTTGAATAACTGTTGCTATTGTTATTGTCATTATCACTGTTGTTATTTATGTTGCCGTCCTCATTCAGACTGTAATTGTAGATATGCTTCGTGATGCGATCGTTGTTGTCATTGTCGTTGCTGACTCACCGTGTGGAAGTCGTACCAGAGCGCGTCGGGAACATAACCGTCCACCTGGGTGGCTCCCTGTCAATAAAAGACAGCCATCGTACAGTCAACCAACACGAGTGATGCTGAGAGAAGCAGAGAGGGATACGGCCAGAGGAGGAGAGGCCTCTCAGAGCAGAGAGCAGAGAGCAGAGAATGACTGACAGCCATTTATTCAATACAGTTTGAATGGGTGATATCTTTCACTGTTTGTCACATGCTGTGTGTGTTAGCATATATCATAGTCTGTGTGATGTGTGTGAGTGTGTGTGTGTGTGTGTGTGTGTGTGTGTGTGTGTGTGTGTGTGTGTGTGTGTGTGTGTGTGTGTGTGTGTGTGTGTGTGTGTGTGTGTGTGTGTGTGTGTGTGTGTGTGTGTGTGTGTGTGTGTGTGTGTGTGTGTGTGTGTGTGTGTGCGTGCGTGCGTGCGTGCGTGCGTGTGTGTGTGTGTACCTGGTCTAAGGCAGGGGTAATGAGTAGAGCGGGTCCCCAGAGGAACTGCCTGTGGATGTCCCACGTCCTTCTATCATTCACAAACCTGAGGCCAAGACAGCACAGAAAAACATTATACCATAGGCTCGTTCTTATTTACCAACCCTGGAGTGTTTACCCCCCATGGTCATTAATGTGGGAACTGGGGTCCGCACCAAACATCCACACCCGCTCCACCTGTTTGAGGTGGTCTCGGTCTGCTTGAGTTGAGAACATAATTGGACCGAAAGCAGTAACATAGCAGAAATCGTGCGTTTAATAAAGATGATTGGACAGTTTTAGTTTATATGTTTCATTATTTCTCCAAATGTGTGTCACATTCTGTTATGGTTTGTAACCGACCCCAATCGCACAACACAAGACAGGTATGAGAGTAAGCCAAGAACTGGGCATTTATTGAAACACACAGAAAACGGCACTGTCCCTTTAAGGGAGAACACAAATTACTGGAAAAACAAGAAATGGGAAAGGCACAGTGCCTTTAAGAGGCGAGCTGGCTAAGGGGAAGGCTAAGGGAACAGGACAGGGCAAGGGACAAGGGCAGGAACAGGGAGGACTAGGAGGACTGGACAGGGAAGAATAGGAGGACTAGAGTGGGGAAACAGGGACAGAGGCCCGCGGAGGCGGGCTGGGGACAGGGAGGACTAGGAGGACTAGAAGGACTGGACCGGGAGGACTAGGAGGACTAGAGAGGGGAAAACAGGGACAGAGGCCCGCGGAGGCGGGCTGGGGACAGGGAGGACTAGGAGGACTGGACAGGGACAGAGAGAAACAGAGTCAAGGCCTTGGACAGGGCGAGGGCTGGAGCTGCTTACAGGGAGGAGTAGGAGGGCGCAGGCTCGGAGAGCGCATCTGGCGCGGAGGTCTGAGGTGTGCGCGTCTGCTTGGAGTACGCGCCGGTACGGAGGGCGCATCTGGCGCGGAGGTCTGAGGTCTGCGCGTCTGCTTGGAGTACGCGCCGGTACGGAGGGCGCATCTGGCGCGGAGGTCTGAGGTGTGCGCGTCTACTTGGAGTAGGCGCCGGTACGGAGGGCGCATCTGGCGCGGAGGTCTGAGTGGTGCGCGTCTGCTTGGAGTACGCGCCGGTACGGAGGGCGCATCTGGCGCGGAGTCTGGATGCGTGTCTGGTGTGCGTCTGGATGCGCGTCTGGGGTGAAGAGCGCGTCAGGCTCGGAGGTCTGGATGAGCATCTGGAGTGCGTCTGGATGCGCGTCTGGGGTGAAGAGCGCGTCAGGCTCGGCGGAAGTCTGGATGGTGCGTCTGGACGTCTGCTGCGCGGAGGTCTGAAGTGGAACACTGGAATACCTCCCGTAGAGGATTAGAGAGCGTAGAACAATGTCTCCATCCAGGCAAACGGCGACAGGTGGCCAAAGCTTGAGCGCATCTCACACCGGAGATGAAAACAGCATAACAGACAGAAACAGAAAACTCCCATAGGAGCCTTCAGACAGAGAACTTCCCGAAGGAGTCTTGGTGATAGAGATATGATACGGAACGACCCGACAGGAACTGAGGGGAGAGCGAGGTACTTAAAGCCCACAGGGGCACTAATTAGAATACACATCAGGTGCGTGATGGTAATTGATACTCGAACTAAAAGTGTGTGTTCGGCACCAGACCAATCAAACACATAATGACAGGTAGTCCAAGGGTGTGGCTGCTGAAGAGCAAACGAGAGTAAACGAGCGCGAGGGTGGGGGCTGGAGAAGTGAGGAGACAGGGGATTAAGGTCCAGGGAAGAGGCAAACCTCACACATTCACTTTTAATAAGTTTAAAAAAAGAAAAACCCCAAAAATGTTGTCACACTGAACAAATACCTGCCATGCATAAGCCAAGTGACAGTAGACAGTAGCGCATAATTAATCACAGACAGTGATTAATTATGTACAATGTACAATTTACACCTAAACACACTTTATATTTATTGGTAAAGAATTTGCTCTACAACCCATACCTCATTACACCTTACTGTAAATTGTACCTAAATTGTACCTCATCCCATTTCTGCTTTGCACTGTATAGTATATTGTATTGTAACCCAGTTACTTCTACTCTGCATTGTACATTGTATATATGTATATACTGAACACTTTTGTCTACGTACTTGACTTCTATTTTATACTTGCTATACTTATTTTATACTTATCTATTTTTGTCTAGCACCATCTCTGGAGCGTAAGAGAAAGAAGCATTTTGTATAAAAGTATTCTGTACTTCTGTATGACAAGTAATAAAGAAACTTGAACTTGCATTCTGGTGTGTTGACAGAATCCGGCTATAGGGCGACAATAATGTGGTCAAGAGGCATGGTTTCTATCTTTCGCCTTTAACTGGCGTGGTTTCTTTATTCACATGGTAAGAGCAGTAACACATGAGTCCTTCTCGTGAGAGGTAGGTGGGGGAAGAGAGATCGAGTAGGAGGAGACATATCTATTTATACTCGCCACCTGGTGGGGTCTTGAGTAGCTCCGCCTAGAGCACGCTCTAGTGGAAACAGTTATATATACAGTTAGACAGTTAATAACAATCCTACCTAGAACCTCTGACTTCAACACTCCCACTTAGGTTTGTATTAGCATACTGGGGAACTTCTTCGAAAGACATTTTACAAAGGAAATAATATAATCCAAAACATCAACAGAGTATGGCAGTCAATATCTACACACCAAACATGGCCTCTGCAAATCTCTTCAATTTTAATTTGGAAGCAGGTTTCGTCATAGCGTCTGCTACCATGTCGTCCATTGGACAATAATCAGTGTCATCCTTTCTTCTCTGATGACAGATCTGATGAAATGGTATTTTATATCGACATGTTTACATCTCTGTCGGCACACAGGGTTTCTAGCAATCGCAATGGTTCCCTGGTTGTCCTCGTAAACAATAGTCTTCTTATATACATAGGTATCCATCCCTTCGAGCAGTTGTTCCAGATAAATACACTCCTGTATGGTCATAGCTAGAGCCATATATTCGGCTTCACAAGTTGATAAAGCCACGGTGGGCTGCTTCTTTGTTTTCCACGAAACCAGTGAGCTGTCTGCGTTCAAACTCACGCAATATCCGGTGGTACTCCTCCTATCTGTGGTGTCAGCTGCCCAGTCTGCATCACTGTAGGCTTTAAGTCCTAGACCCTCGCTGCTCTTTCTGAAACACAGTTGTCTGTCTGCTGTACCTTTAAGATAACGAAAAACATGTTTTGCTGTGATCCAATGCTCCTCTGTGGGGTCAGCGAAATGCTGTGACAGTTTGCTCACTACAAAACATAGGTCAGGGCGGGTACATGTTGTTAAATAAATGAGGCTACCCACAGCTTCTCTATACATTTTTACATATGTCAGTTTCTGAGCATCCTCCTGATAGTCTAGTTTTTGATCACATGGTGTTTCCCTTGATCTACATTGTTGCATGTCGAAACGTTTCAGGATATTTTCCACATATCTCTTCTGGGATATTTTTACACAATTGGCAGACTGTTCAAAGTCCATACCTAGAAAATGCTTTAACCTCCCAAGGTCTTTCATTTTGAATCTGGTGGAGAGCATCTCTTTCACCTGTGCTAGGCTGCTGGTGTTGTCTGCTGCTATGATCAAATCATCCACCCAAATGACGATGATCACTTTTCCTGACTCCTCTGACTCCCTCGAGTAAACACAGGGGTCTACTGGGTTCTGTAGGAAGTGATCTTCGATAAGGCATGTATGAAGCATCTCGTTCCAATTTCGCCCAGACTGTTTCAGGCCGTAAATGGATTTTTCCAGCTTACACACTAGCGTCTCCCCTTTCTTTTCGTAACCCTCAGGTTGTTCCATGTATATCTCCCTATCTATGGGTGCGTGCAGATAGGCTGTTTTCACATCCATCTGATGTAGAATTAAATTGCCTCAGCTGCTTTCTGCACCACTACCCTTATACTGGTCAGATTGGCTGTGGGGGAGAATGTTTCACCGTAGTCTATCCCCTCCCTCTGACTGTAACCCTTAGCTACAAACCTCGCTTTGTACTTATCGTGGCCTTCAATACCCTCCTTGATTGAATACACCCATTTTCCTCCAACTGTCTGTCTGCCCTCTGGTAACTTGGTTAGCGTGAAGGTGTGGTTGTCCTCTAGGGACCTCATCTCCTCATCCATTGCTCTCTCCCATTTACTTGATTCAGGGGACACTATGGCCTCTTTAACACTTTGACGACCGTTCGGCGCCGTCTAATATGGTGCTAGAGGACCAAGGTTTGTTGACAAACCGATGTGTCTTTGTAGAGCTATATCTATACTTTATAGCAGTGGTCCAGTGGCGTCGTTAGCCCTGGGCTTCCGGGGCTTTAGCCCCGGATGTTTTTCTCCTAGCCCCGGACCTGTAAAAAAATAAAAAAATAAAAATTGTTTAAATTTTTTTTTAGTTTTTTTTAGTTTTTTTTAACTTTTTTTTTTATGTCAGCATCCCCATTGACTGTGCTGAATGTTTGTTAGTGTTTGGTATTTTCTGTTGGTTTTTAGTACTTTTAATCCATTTTTAGTAAGTAGTTTTCATTTGATCCTATCATTCTTTCATTCACCGATTTGTGGACTTGAAGATGTGCACTTTAACACAGCAGCACCTGGAGCCATCCATACCCATGTCCAGTGTCCACTGACAAAGACATGCTCATGATACTGTGATAAACTATAATAAGCTTTAATCGAACCCTGGTTAATTTCCTCGGATAGTCCGGTTGGTTTGGGGTGGTGTGAAAGCTCATTCACTCTGCTACGGTTCATTTGAGATGTGAATGCAAAGCGGACCAAAGGCAGGAAAAGACCCAAAAATCGATTTTTTTTTTTATGAGAAGACTGAAACATAATTATAATGAAACACACAATAGTTTTTTTTCGATTGCTTAAGCATGATTTTGAAAACGGGGCCCGGTGTTTCAAAACACACAATTAGCACAACCACACAGACAATTATCAGAACACCTCAGATCCTTTGCTAAATTA
>NC_140165.1:225533203-225548203 GCF_963971535.1 Notolepis coatsorum
GCCGCCGCAACTAGAAACACTGGCCTGGCCTGCAGTGGCCTGACTGCAAAAAAATATATAAAAAAAAATTATAATCATTTTTTATTTAGTACCACCAGCAGTACCACCAAGTACCAGTAGTGGTACGCGTACCACAGGTTGAGAACCACTGAACTAGAGAATGAAAACGTACCTCCATTCTTATGTCCTCATTTTGAGGTCGCTCCCATTTGTTTACATTTGGAACACGGATTGGGCCTTTAAACTTGTTTACTAAATCAGCACATGCATTTTAAATCCCCCCTGACCAGCTTCCTTTTTTAGATTCATTCATTATTTTTACTTTTTTTCTTTTCATTACCTTTTCAAAAAACTATTTTACCATTATGGTGATAAACCAACAATATAAACATTATTATTATATTACTATGAATATAATATTGTTTATAAAGGATGAAATAGAATCATACTCTGTTATGTCGTCAATTGCCAGCTTCTCCCAAGCCCCCGTAGGATAGGGCACAGGCTGCAGTGGAGAGGTGCGTGTGACTGCTGACTTGTCATGTGACTGACATGTGTTGCATGCTTTGATAGCCGACTCAACCTGGGCATCCATGCCAGGCCACCAGTATACTTCTCTGAGTCTCTGTTTTGTCCTCACGATTCCCTGGTGAGTGTCGTGAGCCAGGGAGATCAGTTTGGGCTGTAGACTCTCTGGGACGAGCAGTCTATATGGGCGTCGCACGACACAGTCATCGTGTAGAGAGAGTTTGTTCTGTAGTTTGAAGAACATCCGTAGGTCCGGGTCTAGATCCTTTTCGGATTTAGGCCATCTGGAGGTGAGTATCTCACGTAGTTTCATTTGCACCAGGCAGGCAGTGCATGCAGCTTTGAACTCTGCCGCCGTGATAGCTGAGAGATTAGAGACAAGGGTTCCACTTCCACGTCCTCCTCCTGGCTAGGTTCTGAGCCGGGTAGTGGGAGACGGGACAGTCAGTCCGCAGTGACGTTTTCTCTGCCGGGCTTGTACTGAATGTCATAGCAGAATGACATTAGCCTAGCGGACCACCTGGCCATGCGCATGCCCGCTCTACCTTGACCTTTTGAAGAGAGCAGTGTGGTCAGGGGACTGTGGTCTGTCCGTAGTGTGAAGTGTCTTCCCCACAGGTATGTCCTCCACTTTTCCGTTGCCCACACACAGCCCAGCGCCTCTTTTTCCACAGTAGAATATTTTCTCTCTGCCTGGGACAGCGTGCGGGAGGCGAACGCCACAGTCCTTTCTGAGGCGTCCGGATGCATCTGGGTGAGGACGGCGCACAGACCGTAGTCCGATGCGTCTGTAGTGACGACCGTGGGCAGCTCAGGGTCAAAGAGTGAGAGTGCAGGGCTATCAACTATGAGTCCTTTAACTGCCTCAAAACTCTGCTGAGCCTCAGGAGTCCAGTCGAATGTTGCTGACCCTCGGAGCAGCGCTTGCAGCGGCTCCACGACAACGGCGTAGTCTGGGATGAATTTTGAATACCACCCTGTGAGCCCCAGGAATGACCTCAGCCTGATGAGATCTGTAGGTGGGGGTAGCTCAGACACAGCAGCAGCGTGAGATGCGTCAGGTTGTAGTCCTTTTGCTGACACTGTGTGCCCCAGGAAAGTCAGCTCTGTTTTCCTGACGTGACACTTGGAGTATAAGCTTGAGCCCCGCGTCGTCTATGCGTCGCAGCACCGCCGTCAGGTTCCTGTTGTGCTCCTCCACTGATGTACCTGTGACAATGATGTCATCGAGATAGCACTGGACCCCCAACAGACCTTTAAGGATTATTGACATCATCCGTTGAAAACAGCTGGGTGCCGATGCCAGTCCGTACGGCACTCTCTTAAAGCGAAAACAGTCCATCATGAGTAATGAATGTCGTCAAGCTACGGCTGTCCTCGTGTAGTGTAACCTGGTGATAAGCACTCTGAAGGTCTAATGTCGAAAACAGTGTCGCGCCCCTCAATTCTGTAAACAGTTCCTCCATGTGGGGTAGTGGAAACCCATCTATGACTACTGCCTTATTTGGCTCCCTCAGGTCCACACAGAGGCGTAATTCTGCGTTTATCTTTGTAGTAACGACTATGGGTGAGATCCATTCAGATGCCTCTACAGGCTCTATTATGTCCTGCTCTACCAGTCTCTTTATCTCCTGGGATACAGCTGCTCTAACTGAGAATGGCAACCTACGTAGTGGTTGTTGTACAGGTCTGACTTCTGGATGTATTTTCACCCTATGTGTGAATGCCTTTGCACACCCAAGTGTATTTTTCTCAACACTGGTCGCAACTGAATTTGTCTGGTTGCACTGAGCTGACGTGACCTTGCCGTCTAGTATCTGCATCTGTAACGCAGTAAACAGGTCCCTCCCTAACACTGGAGACCCATTCTGCACAATGTACATTTCTGCATCAGTGCAGCGGTCACCAAAAGCTACACTAGCCTTCAAGCATCCATGAACGGGGATTGCATTACCTCCGTAGCTGACTAGACTTAGCTTTGGTGTTGTAAGAGATGCATTAGGGAATAATTGCATGTAACTCGCTCTGGGCAAAATAGACACAGCTGAACCTGTATCTAGCATGAGCTCAATGTCCTGACCGTCACGTTCATCTGTGCTAACCTGCACTGTACACACTATCTTTTCAACCGAACGTGCACCCTCTACCATGCACAATACAGTCACTTCAGGTACAATCTCAGACTTGGTTACCTCACCCACTCTGTTAGAACCCCGACACACTTTTGAAAAATGTCCCTTCTTTTTACACATGTTGCGCAGTGCATCCCTAGCAGGGCATCCATCAAAGCTGGCGATGTGTTGAGGAGAGCCACTTCTGTAACATGTCTTACCCTGCATAGACTGTGTAGGCAAGGGTTGCGGTGACGCATTAAAATTACCCCGCTGTGACTTGTACTGTCGCGAGCGTGAAAACTGGACCGCCTCTACCGTGCTCTCCGGCTGTCCCTGAAGCATGACTTTTGCCTCCGACACCGCAGTTTCAATCTGAGCAGCGATCATTACAGCCTTGGTCAGTGTCAGTGGAACTTCCAGTAGTAACCGCTCCCTGATGCGTGCTGAGTTGGTCTTTTCGACCAGCTGGTCCCGGATCATTTCCTCTTCCATCTCCCCGAACTCACAAGTTGTAGCTAGCTTTTTTAGAGAGGCAACGTACTGGTCCGTGCTCTCGCCATTGCGTTGGCTACGTTGACGAAAACGGTAGCGCTCCGCCACTACATTAACTTTCCGTGTAAAGAACTTTCTAATAACTGATAAAGTTGTGGCGTACTTATCATCTGCCACAGTCATTGTATAGAAAAGTCTCTGTCCTTCCACTCCCAAACAATGGACGAGCAGGGCACGCTTGCGCGCATCAGGTAGCTCCTTCTCGGACATGGCTAGTAGGTAATTTTCGAACGAGCGGATCCATGCCTTGAATGGAATGGCTGGCTCTCCGCCGTTTTGAAGAAAAGGTGCCGGTTGACTTAGGTTCAACATCGACATCGTCGTCGCCAATATGTTATGTCGTAATAAGAATGAGTATGGATGCTTTAGTACCAGGGTCTGTCTTTATTCACGTTCATACCAAGAGCTAACTTGCTCAGTCATTCACTCCACCTGGTGTGTCACGCCGGGGCCACATCCAGCCCGGTGTAACCCATGCTCTATGTTAGAGCTCCGCCTACAGGCCTAATGGAGACACCACATACTCAAAAGCCCAGACGATTTAAATAACTACCGCCCGATCTCCAACCTTCCTTTCCTTAGTAAAATATTAGAAAGAGCAGTGCCCGCCCAACTCCATAAACATATGTCCAACTATGAGCTCTATGAGCCTTTTCAATCCAGCTTCAGAACAGCACATAGACAGCCCTCCTCAAAATTACCAACAACCTCCTCCTTGCAGCTGACTCTGGCCACATCCGCATCCGCATCCTCATGAACCTTTCTGCAGCCTTTGATACAGTTTCCCATTCCATCCTCCTCAACCGCCTATCCAACCACCTTGGCATCACTGGCTCAGTACTCTCCTGGTCCTACCTCACCACCCGGACACAGTTCATCACCATCTGTGATTCCAGTTCCACCCCGGCCCCAGCCAACCAAGGCATCCCCCAAGGTTCTTTACTTGGCCCAATCCTGTTCACCATCTACATGCTTCCCCTTGGTCAGATCATCCGCCGCCACAGCCTCAGTTTCCACTGCTACGCCAATGACACACAACTATACCTCTCCACCAAACCATCCACCCAGCTCCCCCCACGCTCCCTTGTCAACTGCCTCCACAAAATAAAAACCTGGATGTCATCTAAGCTCCTCAAACTAAACAACAATAAAACTGAGCTCATGGTTGTGGCACCCAAGTCCCTTCTCCGGAAGGCTGTAGATCTCACCCTGGACATACAGTAGACGGCTGCTCCATCTGCCCTTCCCCAAAGGTCTGCAACCTGGGCGTCATCCTGGGCTCCACCCTTTCTTGCCACATCAGTTCTGTCACCAAATCTGCCTTCTATCACCTCAGAAACATTTCCAGACTCTGACCATCACTTTCCGATTCCACTGCAGAGACAGGCTCCAGTATGTTCAAAACTCAGCTGCCAGGGTTCTCACCCACACCAAACCCTGGCAGCACATCACCCTCATCCACCTTCACTGGCTCCCCATCAAATCATGCATCATCTACAAAACCCTCCTGATCACTTACAAGTCCCTCCATGCCCTGGCACCTCAGTACCTCACTGACCTCCTCCACCCCCACGATCCTCGGACACTGGTCAGCTCTCCATTCCCAGAACCAGACTGCGGACCTTTGGGGATAGAGCTTTCAGCGTGGCAGCTCACACCCTCTGGAACTCCCTCCCCACAGAACTCTGCAACGCCCCAACTCTGGATTACTTAAACTCCTCAAAACTCACCTCTTCAACATGGCCTTTGACCCCTAACTACCTCATTGAATGTTGTATGTGTGAGTGTCTACCATGTTTGTTATTGTTGTTTTTCGTAAAGCAACCTTGGGTTTTATGAAAGGCGCTATACAAAACCATGTTATTATTATTATATCCTTGTCATACTAACAAAATGGTTGCTTCTTAGAAAACAACTCTCTCACTCTTGTTTTTTAGTTTGGAGATAGATTTAAGGTAGGTTTATCGATAAATCATCAGGTTCTACTTTGAATCCGTTCTAAAGCATTGTACCCACCACTGAGCAATATATTGCATATTAATTTGAGGCAATATAGTGTAACATGATCTTATCATGCTAGTTATTAACCTGATATTATGGAAAAAGCATGATAAAAGGTCCACACCGATATTAAATGATTGGATTAAATGATAGCATGTAATAATTTAGCCATGACGTTAACAAAATGTTATATTGTGTGTGTATGTGCATGTGTGTGTGTATCTGTGTGTGTGTGTGTGTGTGTGTGTGTGTGTGTGTGTGGTGTGTGTGTGTGTGTGTGTGTGTGTGTGTGTGTGTGTGTGTGTGTGTGTGTGTGTGTGTGTGTGTGTGTGCGTGCGTGCGTGCGTGCGTGCGTGCGTGTGTGTGTGTGTGTGTGTGTGTGTTTGCATGTGTGTGTTTGAGTGCTTACTCATGCAGCAGTGGTCTGACCACAGTGCTTCCCTTGCTGTGAGCCTCAAACATCAGAGTGTAGAGGTAGGGCAGGAGTGTGTAACGGATGTTCAGAACGTCCCGGGACGCCTCGGCAAAGGCTGGTCCCCAGGCGGCCGGGTCCTGTCTCTGTTGATTAAAAAAAGAAGAACAATCCAGATCAAGGAAACATTTTGGGAAATAGTTGTATATATATATTTATATAAATATACAGAAGTGAAAGGAATGACCAATGGTCAATCGTCTCCCTAAGATCAGACGCCTCACCTTTAAGACCTAAGAAAAGTCAAACATACCAGTATGAGAAACGTGCAGGAGAAACGTGGAGGACCATTTCAAGATAAGATAAGATATTCCTTTATTGACCCCCTTGGGGAAATGCAGGCATCATAGCAGCATGATGGCGGGGGGATGGGAGGCACAGGTAGTAGAATACATGATTACAGGTTTTGATTGATTGAAAAGTTTATTAACAGATTGCAGAATGGGTACAGTACAGTACAGCTCAATACATACAATTGTTAAGGGGATGCAGACCAGAGAAAGACGTTCATCTTGTTTACATCAGGGTCATAAAATTATAGTACAGTGGAGAAGTAAAAAGATACATTTGAATAAAAATAGGCAGTATAAACAATATAACAATATAATTAACTCTGAGAATGCACAGATGGGCAAGTAGGCAGTGTAAATAGGTCAAAAAAAAGTATTTGATTTTATGGATATAAATCTAGAGCAAATGGAAAAGCTTCTCTTGTCCATACAGTGTGATAAACCTTGTGGCCATGATAACTTAGATGGTAACCTGGTCCAGCTGGCAGCCAGAATTGTAGCAAAGCCACTGTGTCATATTTTTAATCTATGTCTAAGTGAGGGTGTTTTTCCTCAAATGTGGAAGATAGCTAAGGTCACTCCACTTCCAAAAAATGCTAAACAGCCTTTTAATGGAGCAAATAGTCTACCAGTTTTAAGCAAAATCATGGAAGGTGTTGTTTTTAAACAGATTCAGCATTACCTCTCAGAAAACAATATCAATTCTCAATTCCAACATGCATATAAGGAGGGTTATTCTACATGTACAGCTTTAACACAATTAACAGATGACTGGTGTGATGTATGTGGCTGTTGGTGTGTTACGACCTCACCATTCCTATTCCTGCCCTCTAGGGGGAGGGCGAGCACTTCTTAAGGTGACAGCTCAGCCCGCTTCCGGGTTCGTTGTTATGGCAATAAAGATAGCTACAGCCATGGTCTGTAGTCCCTGTAAACAGCGTATCCAGTGTGATTAATATGCTACCATTGTACGGGGTCACATATATAATAAATGGCGACGAGTACGGTTCATCCAGTGACGGCACTGGTTGAAAAGAATCCACGCTAACGTTTGTTTGATGACGGAACGAGTGGAAGAGGAATCTACACTGACGCCGGTTAGCGAAGGGGCTAACGTCGGCGGATCTGCTGCGGGACAATCACACAGAGGGATGGCTGGTATCATCGGGCATATCGTGGCTTTTGATGAATCGACGGAGCAGTGGCCGACTTATGTGGAACGGTTTGAACATTTTGTGGCTGCAAATGACATTTCCGATGAGAAGAGGCTTCCGGTGTTTTTGAGTCTAATAGGGGCAACAACATACGGGTTACTGCGCAGTTTGATTGCTCCGGATAAACCGGGGGATATAACTTATACTCAGACTGTGCGAGCATTGCAAAGCCATTTTTCTCCCAAGCCCATTGTGATTGCGGAAAGATTCCGTTTCCATAAACGACATCAATCGGAGGGGGAGACAATAGCCCAGTATATTGCGGATTTGAAGAAGCTGTCGGAGCACTGCGAGTTTGGCACGTACCTGTCAGACGCGTTACGGGACCGGTTCGTGTGTGGTCTCCTCAGCGAGTCCATACAGAAGAGACTATTGACCGAGAATGCTCTCACCTATCACAGAGCGGTGGAAATAGCCGTTGCTATGGAAACGGTGGCGAGGGAGGCACAACAGCTCAGCAGCTCTGTAAAAGTGAATGCGATGTCTCTCTCATCTACACCTGGGAGAAAATGCACCCGGTGTGGGAGGACAAATCATGTGGAGAGTGGCTGTTTCTTCAAGGACCAGGCCTGTCACCGTTGCGGTAAGAAAGGCCATATTGCACGTACATGCAGAGAGAGCAAGCAGGAAAATTAAGCAGCAAGTGACACAAGATGGGAGCAAAGAGACAGAGGGGGGATTAACACAAGATGGGAGCAAAGAGACAGAGGGGGAGAAAGGTCAAAAAGGCGGATAAATAAGATGAACACCAGGGGGATGCAGAGTGATACGGGGTCTGATTCAGATGGGGAATTAGCCCTGCACAGGGTGGATGCAGCAGGTGATGTGTCTCAGCAGGGCGGTTCAGCCTCATCAGTGATTTGGGTTAGGCCAAAAGTGGAGGGGCAAATGATTGACATGGAGCTTGACACGGGGGCAGCCGTTTCACTTATATCAGAGAAAATGTATAGTGAAAAGTTCAGTCATATTCGCCTGCGCCACACCCACATTCTGCTGAAAACATATACAGGTGAAGTGATCGCACCAGTGGGGGTGGTAAAGGTGAAGGTTCAAATGAACAGAGACCAAGCACGGCTCCCACTATATGTGGTGAAAGGCGATGCACCCCCCTTGTTCGGCCGTGAGTGGCTGAGAAGAGTGAGACTGGACTGGAGAGCCATAAAAACAGTTAGATCTGGACAACGCATGCAGGGGAACACGCTGGAAGCAGTGTTAAAGGGGCATGCCAATGTATTTAAGGACAAACTGGGGACATTGAAGGGCTTTGAAGTAGCTCTGACACTCAAGCCCGAACATCAGCCGAAGTTCTGTCAGGCCCGGGTGGTTCCCTATGCACTTAGGCCAAAGGTGGACGCTGAGCTAGAGCGCCTGCAACTGCTAAATGTAATTTCGCCTGTGCAGTTCAGTGAATGGGCGACCCCCATTGTGCCTATCATTAAGAAGAATGACAGTGTGCGCATCTGCAGGGATTTTAAAGTGACGGTGAACCCGGCCCTCTGTGCTGAACATTATCCAATACCCCGGATAGAGGATATGTTTGCTTCGCTAGAGGGGGGGCAGCGGTTCAGCAAGCTGGATCTGGCTCACGCATACTTGCAGGTGCCGGTGCAGGAGAGTTCACGCAAATATCTCACCATCACAACGCACAAGGGGATGTTCTGCTATAACCGACTGTCTTTCGGCATAACGTCAGCGCCCTCTATCTTTCAGCGTATTATGGATCAAGTCCTCCAGGGGCTTCCCAATGTGCACTGCTTTTTGGATGACATATTGGTAACTGGGTGTAATGATGCAGAGCACCTGAAGAATCTGGAGGGGGTGCTGGGTCGATTGGAGAAGTTTGGTCTCAGGGCGCAGCGAGGGAAATGTGAGTTTTTCAAGGACTCACTGGAATACCTGGGACATTATATTGACGCCACAGGCCTTCATAAATCCCCAGAAAAGCTCAGGGCGATTGCTGAGGCCCCAGCCCCGACAAATGTGGGCCAGCTGCGCTCCTTCCTGGGATTAATTAATTATTATGGTCGGTTTGTTCAGGACATGGCAACGACACTCAGCCCCCTTCACGCGTTACTACATAAGGGGACACAATGGAAATGGTCACAGGAGTGTGGGAAGGCTTTCTGCTCAGCTAAGGATCAACTGCTCTCGGAGAGGGTGTTGACACATTACAATCCCCAACTGCCAATCATACTGGCGTGTGACGCCTCGCCCTATGGCGTGGGCGCGGTGATTTCGCATGTGATGCCGGGAGGTCAAGAGAGGCCCATAGTGTTTGCCTCCAGGACATTGAGTAAAGCGGAGCAAAATTATGCTCAGATTGAGAGGGAGGCCCTGGGGATCATATTTGGCGTGCGCAAGTTCCACGCCTATCTGTACGGGCGCCATTTTACCCTACTCACAGACCACAGGCCCCTGACTACAATATTGAGCCCCAGTAAAGCTATCCCATCGATGGCGGCTGCTAGACTGCAGCGATGGGCCCTAATATTAGCTGCTCACAACTACACGATTCAGTACAAGGGGGCGGCGGAACATGGCAATGCGGACGGCCTCTCACGCCTGCCACTGCCGGTTGAGCATAAGGACAAACCAGGTTCAGTGGATACGGTACTGATACATCACCTTGAATCGCTGCCAGTATGCAGCACTGACATTCGTAAGGAAACGAGGTATGATCCAGTGCTCGCTCAGGTGATGGACATGTGTTTGTCAGGACACTTCCCTGTGGCGCAAGGGCAGGACAGTGCACTGACTCCCTATTACACAAGAAAAGATGAACTCTCAGTGGTACAGGGGTGTTTGTTGTGGGGAAATCGGGTGATTGTGCCTCCAAAATTGAGACCCCAATTACTACAGGAGCTGCATGCAAGCCACCCGGGAGTAGTTCAAATGAAAGGTGTGGCTCGTAGTTACATCTGGTGGCCGGGGATTGACGCTCAAATAGAACAACAGGCCAGAGTGTGTCAGTCGTGTCAGCGCAACCAGAAATCTCCCGGTCTCTCCCCACTTCACTCCTGGCCGTGGCCAGGCACTCCGTGGCAGAGGATACATGTGGACTTTGCAGGGCCCTTTGAGGGTCATATGTTCATGGTGGTGGTGGATGCTCACTCCAAGTGGCCAGAAGTGAAGCTGATGGGCTCCACCACAACCGCTAAGACTATTCAAGTACTGCGGGGGTTGTTTAGTCGCCATGGATTGCCAGAAGTTCTGGTGAGCGACAATGGGCCGCAGTTTACTTCATATGAGTTTGCGTCTTTCCTCAAGGGAAATGGAGTGAAGCACATGCGCTCTGCTCCTTTTCACCCGGCCACGAACGGTCAAGCGGAGCGCTTTGTACAGACACTAAAACGCTCATTGAAAGCGTCCCGAGGAGCGACGACAGTGCAGCACAAACTGGATTCGTTTCTACTCAGCTACAGAAATGCTCCCCACGCCACGACTAATGAGTCTCCGGCGGTGCTTTTCCTTCGCCACCGACTCCGCTCCCGCCTTGACCTTCTCAAACCCAGTGTGGCAGCGGTGGTGGATCAAGCTTAGACAGTCCAGCAGGATCGCAGAGCCCAGTTCGCCAGAGACAAGGACTTTGCATCGGGAGACCCGGTGCTGGTCCGTGATTATAGACGGGGGGAGGATAAGTGGATGCCAGGGGTGGTGGTCTCCCAGGAGGGGCCAGTGTCCTACACAGTCGGGGTAGGCTCGGGGCATTGGAAACGCCACACAGAACAGATGCGGGCCTGTGACCCGATGCTACTCACTTCAGGGGAGCCTATACCACCAGCCCCATTGGCACAAACTACGACAGTCCTTATGCCAGATCCAGTGACCGTTTCCCCAGCGGGCGGACAGGAGTCCTCCCTAACCGGTCCCTCAGTCACGCACACTGAGGCAGCTGACTTAGAGCCAACCAGAACATCTACAGAGACTAGTAGGAGGTACCCGGTGAGGGTAACTAGGCCTCCTGATCGTCTCACATATTGAGCGGGACGTTCTGACAGTCTCAGTTGGACTATGGGGGTTATTGCACTATTGTTTTTTGGTGTTATATTAGGAGGGGTCATTCAGGGGCACTTTATCACTATATTAGGTACTGGGTTTGGAAGTGGGGACAGCGATACGATTAAGTGGGGAGGAGTGTGATGTATGTGGCTGTTGGTGTGTTACGACCTCACCATTCCTATTCCTGCCCTTTAGGGGGAGGGCGAGCACTTCTTAAGGTGACAGCTCAGCCCGCTTCCGGGTTCGTTGTTATGGCAATAAAGATAGCTACAGCCATGGTCTGTAGTCCCTGTAAACAGCGTATCCAGTGTGATTAATATGCTACCATTGTACGGGGTCACATATATAATAACTGGCTACAACAAATTGACAGGAAGTGAATGGTGGGTACTGTACTACTAGATTTCAGTGCAGCTTTTGACCTCATAGATCACAAGTTGCTGCTCATCAAACTAACTGCATATGGATTCAGAACTGGATAAAAAGCTATCTATGTAATAGACAGCAATGTGTTGTGTTTATTGGTACCCTGTCCAACTTTAAATCCCTACATTGTGGAATTCCACACGGAAGCTGCATGGGGCCCCTATTCTACGCCATTTTTACAAATGATTTGCCATGGGTATTAGAAAATACATGTATGACTATACACCGATGATACTACAATGTATGCATCATCAGACAAGACAGAAGAGCTTAATGAAGTCCTTCAGAGAGAATTTAACTTAGTGTCCAATTGGGTGTCTGAAAACAGGCTGAAGTTAAACATCTCAAAAACCAAGAGCCTAATATTGGGATCCAAGAAAAGATGTGAAGCTAAGTATATCTTTAGACAGAACAGTTATTGAGCAAGTTAGAGAGGCAAAGCTATTGGGTGTCACACTTGATGGAACACTCTCATGGTCAACTCACACCAACAATGTGGTTGCCAAAATGAGCAGAGGTATTTCAATTATCAGAAGGTGTAGGTATTTTCTAACCGATCTGATATTGAAGCAAGTGATACAGTCATTAGTTCTTACTCACCTTGATTACTGTCCAGCTGTCTGGTCTAATGCCTCAAGACAAGAGCTCAATAAGACCCAGCTCACTCAGAACAGAGCGGCCCGTCTGGCCCTGAACTGCTCAATGAGAAACAGTGTGGAGGGGATGCATACCAATAGGCCGGGAGCCAGGTCCACCCCTCAGGATGTTTTTTGCTACCTTTTGTTCATTATTATTTCCAGTTATCCCATAACTTGGGCCATCACAAGTTGATAATGACCACCCCCAAATCAGCCCTGTTTGGCCTCAGGGGCCAAAAAACCCTCTTCTTGGGAAAAGCTTCTGGCGAAATTATGTAATTGCAAATATTATGAGGGTACAAGCTGTTGTGGTTGAAGGTGGAAGACAGACTGGATTGCAGCCTGATCTTGTTCATGAGGAATAATATATATATCTCAAGAGAACCTATCTGTTTGTATTCACAGCTAACATGTACACATGATCGACACAAGTATGGTACTAGGCATGCCTGTAGGGAAACGTTCACACTGCTACTACCAAAAACCAATGCAGCAAAGAAAATTGTGTTATATAGAGCCATGTCATATTGGAATAAACTGCCAGTACATCTTACTCAGATAACCAGTAAGATACGTTTTAAAAATAATTTGAAAAGAGCATTGAAAGAAAAATAAATTAGTTTACATTAAATAAAAACACAGATACTGTAGTTTACACTGTAAAGATATGACTGTGAGAGTTTAATCCCTTTTATTGTATTTTCTGTGATCTGATCTCTGTTTGTGTACTGTAATGCTATTTGGAATACTTTCTATATGTAGGAATATTGGAATATATTTTTTAATGTATGCTACTATAATGTTATGTGTACTGTTTTTGTTGTGTGTGGACCCCAGGAAGACTAGTTGTTGCTGCGGTGATGACTAATTACGGTGATCCGTAATAAAGATAAAATAAGGTGCAAGATGAGGGTATGTATGCCCTCTCAGTTATATTTGCCCTACAATAAATATAGTTACAATATATATATATATTGTATATATTGTATATATATATATATATATATATATATATATATATATATATATATATATATATATATATATATATATATATATATATATATATATATATAATCAAGTCAAAATTATGTCATTCCACAAAAGACAGATGTGTGGGTAGCAGAGTTGGAGGAGTCTGCTAAAGGCCCCATGAAATCAAAATATGTTTATTCTTTTATCACATATCTCTATAGAATTTGTAATTTCCTGGAAAACAATAAAAAAAAGATTATGAGTCATCCTGCACACAGGGGCGTATCTACTAATTTTGCATTCAATGAAATGCTTTCTAGAATGATAATTTACAGCACATTGTAACTAAGCTAGCACTCATTTTGCATCCAATGAAATGCTTTCTAGAATGACATTTACAGCACATTGTAACTAAGCTAGCACTCTGCCTCTTTAACTAAATTGAACAAATGTTCAACATTAGCTTGCTAGATAACGTTACTAATGTTGCTTAACGTTGCTAACGTATGTTGCTAACATTAGCTTACTACCTAATGGGTCGACCGTAATGCACATTCAGCACTATTGGTTACTGTAAACACCAATCAATATCCACGACAAGTCCCTCCCTTGCTTCCTGTTTTTACAGGAAACATGTACATGTGTGGAATCCAAATAGCATTCTGCTAGCTGTTTCATGGGGACTTTAAACTCACTCCTCAGAAATATGACCATTGGACCAAATCAAGTATGCAATTTTGATGTGGCTTCATCGGTGGCACAGCTGCTTTCATGCTGGCAGAGCACAGGACCCGCGCTTTGAAGCCAAGTAAAGGTTCCGGCCAAGTATAGGAAGCTACAGTCTGTGCAGGCATGAATGACAGACGTAACACATGATGATCAAGCATGCATCCAGCTTTCAGGCCTCAAAGGACAGCTAAGAGACCTGTTAGCCAGTTCTGCATGCTGCATTAAACCACATGATGGTGCAGTATCTACCCCAGTTTGCAGTACATCTTAATCGACTGCAACAGTAATAATAGCCCTAAGTGACAAGATCACAGAAAGAGGACAGACTGTACCGTGCCGTAATGCATATGGGCCAATCTGAAGGTATTAAGTCCCTTTCTAGAACAAACTGTAATGGGGACAATAGTCAGTCTACCACACACACACACACACACACACACACACACACACACACACACACACACACACACACACACACACATATATATACAGACACAGACACACACACACACATAGAGCATGAGGCGGTAGCATTATTGTGATGACATGGTCCAGCCGAGGATCATGGGTAAAACCAGATGAGAAGGAACCAGACAGATGTGGCCTACAGGACTCAGCCGTACAACACAGGGGCTGTATGTGTGTGTTTGTGTGTGTGTGTGTGTGTGTGTGTGTGTGTGTGTGTGTGTGTGTGTGTGTGTGTGTGTGTGTGTGTGTGTGTGTGTGTGTGTGTGTGTGTGTGTGTGTGTGTGTGTGTGTGTGTGTGTGTGTGTGTGTGTGAATGTGCGTGTGTGTCTTTGTGTGTGTGTGCGTGTGTGTGTGTGTGCATGTTTTGCCCACTCCTGTCTGCGTGTCTGTCTGTCTGCATCTGTCCATCCATGTCTGTTCTCATATGTCTCTCCATGTGTTTCTAAAATTGGAACTGTATGTCCCTTCTCTTTCAGACACAAATTTAAATAAGAATAAGAATAATAAGAATGAGAGTAATAAAATGACAGACAAATCCTCCCAGCTGCCGTTTAGTGGGGACTAGTTTGATAACAATGATTTGTTATATCCCTG
>NC_140165.1:225550703-225573532 GCF_963971535.1 Notolepis coatsorum
AGGTGTAAAGCTCTATCCTTTCTAAGTCTCTTCATTGATAGTCAGGGTATCGATGTGATGCAGAAATGGTTGCCAGGTCACATGGAATGTTTCAAGGGAGCCCTTTAGGGAGAATCTGATTCGTTCAAGCCTAATGCAATGTAGTATCTCATGTATCCATCTGTTGTGAGTGGTTGTGAAGGTTTCCTCTAGACTGTAGTCAAACGTGCAGCCAACTTCTAGGATGAGAACCTCTCCCCAACAGGTCCACGGAGGACGCCATATCCCATGTGCTGCACACAGCAGCATCACACCTGGACAAGAGGCAGGGGAACTATGTGAGAATGCTATTCATCGACTACAGCTCGGCATTCAATACCATAGTCCCCTCCATACTCATAGCCAAGCTCAGGGACCTGGGCTTGGGCTATGACCTCTGCCAGTGGGTCTTGGACTTCCTGACTGGCAGACCCCAGGTGGTGAGAGCAGGCAACTGCACCTCCTCATCCATCACCCTCAACATAGGGGCCCCCCAGGGCTGTGTTCTGAGTCCCCTCCTCTACTCCCTGTACACACACGACTGTGTGGCTCAGCGGAGTAGCAATACAATCGTCAAATTTGCTGACGACACAGTGGTGGTGGGCCTGATCTCTGCCAACGACGAGAGGGCCTACCTGGAAGAGGTCAAGGTCCTGGCGGGATGGTGCCAGGAAAACAGCCTCTCCCTGAACGTCAGCAAAACAAAGGAGATGATTGTGGACTTCAGGAGGTCGGGGGTCAAGGACTACAGCCCCCTCAGCATCGACGGGGCACCGGTTGAGAGAGTCACAGCTTTAAGTACCTCGGAGCCTACATATCCGAGGACTTGACATGGACCACACACATTAACAGTGTTGTGAAGAAGGCACGACAACGCCTCTACTTCCTCAGGCGCCTAAGGAAGTTCCAAGTCAGCCAGAAGATCCTTAAGAACTTCTACTCATGTACAATAGAGAGCATCTTGACCGGCAACATCACCTCCTGGTTTGGGAATAGCACTGCACAAGACCAAAGCAGACTACAAAGAGTGACACGTTCAGCCGAACGCACAATTGGAGGGGGGCTCCCCACCCTCCAGAACATTTACTACAAGCGTTGCAAGGGCAAGGCTAAGAGAATCATTAAAGACTCCAGTCACCCGAACAACTGCCTCTTTGAACTGCTGCGGTCAGGCAAGCGATACAGGAGTCTCAAGGCGAGCACAGAAAGACTCAGAAGAAGCTTCTATCCCCAGGCCATCAGGCTGCTAAACGAACAATGAATGAACACTACACAACAACAACCACCAAACGCACATAGCACACACATCCACACGCACACACTCACTTTAAACAAACACACTGTAGCACCCACTCCACACACTTATAGCACACACCCACTTTAAACAAACACACTGTAGCACCCACTCCCCACACTTTATATTTATGGATGAAGGATTGCACTACAACTCGTACACCTTACTGTAAATTGTACCTAAAATTGTACCTCATCCCATTTCTGCTTTGCACTAGATAGTACTGTACATTAGTACACTGCATAGTATTGTGTATTGTATATTATATGGTAACTCAGAACATTGTACATATGTCTATACCGAACACTGTGACCTCATTTTCTTCTTCTAAATTCATGCTATATTATGTTATTATGTTATTTGATACTATCTTGTCTAGCACAGTCTCTGGAGCGTAACAGTAAGAAGCATTTTGTATGAAAGTATTCTGTACTTCTGTATGACAACTATTAAAGAACTTGAAAGAACTTGAACTTATTCTCATTAACAACAACAACATCGGGGGTGTTTGCTGAAATATCAGAGAACAGTGAATTGTCCCTACACAGATTGAGCATATATGGTGTCCCTTCACACTGGTGTGCTTATACAGCTTATATGTTGCAGGTGACCCGAGTGTGGAGCTGACACTGTCTGCAATCAGATCCACGATCCTATCATGCCTAAAAATGTAAAGCCCCTTGTATGCATGACAGCCATTGAGTATGTGAGACATGGTTTCTGTTGTCTGTTCGTGACCATGGTGTATGCAGTGTGGGCTATGACTGCCAGGGAACCAGATGGAAAGGTTGAGCATCGATGGTAAAACCTGTAGCCTAGCTTTTAGAGTGAAAATGATGATGCTCTCATCAATAGCAACATTTTTTAAAACTGCGTGCGAGACAGAGTGGTCAGCAGCAGGGAGACAGGCAAGCTTCCCTTGCAGTTTAAGCCCAGTCCAGTGTTGACGTTGGCGTTGTGCCGACATGAGATGGCCATGGGCATTGGTAAGTGGCAGTTCATGCCACGTTCCACAGATGTCAATGGTGGCCTTCACGGAGATGGTAGGGTCAGAGATGATCTCCTCAGAAACATTAACAGCGTCCGAGTCCGGCCCCACCCACTCCAGGGCCACGTTGGACCACCCGCATAGGTCATTCAGGTCTGGCCAGTCAGACCATACCCCGAATCCGGGGGCGCAGCTGTCCAGCTTTCCACTTGTTTTCTTCTTGTAACCCAGGAAGTTTGGATCCGACCCACACGCGTCTCTGCAGGTCTAAGAACAGAGAGGCTCTGGCCTGCTCTCTGACGTGCTGGTCGTCACTGTTCAGCATGTTGAGAAGATGACTGAGTCTCGTGGCAATGTACGTCCATTCAAAGTTGGGAACACCCAGGCCGCCCCTCCGCATGGTATGGAATATGATGTCCCGTGTTGAGTGAGTGTTCAGTCCAGTCCATTGTCTCACCATCTGTACTCAGGAGCCACAGTTTTTGAAAGAGCCACATTACAAAAACACCCCGTTCTCCAACCAAGCAAACATCAAGCTACCAATAGAAGATTTACACGCTGTGAAAAAGCATGATCATGCACTGCCTTGTCGTCGTCGTCGTCGTCGCCCCCCCCCCCCCCCCCCCCCCCCCCGGACAAAAAGGACGACTGTGATCCGTCTCAACGACGGAGACCTTTAATCCTGCAGTCTTCAGGCTGTTGTACGCAGGCATTTCATCTCCAAAATGGAGAGAGCGAAGAGCAGAGGAGGAGAGGAAAGGAGGGGATGATGAAGAAGAGAGGGAGACAGAGAATCCATAGACTCGTCATATCGATGGCCACATTTACCATTTACTCTGGCAAATGGCCCTGCTAGACACGGGGCACACACACACACACACACACACACACACACACACACACACACACACACACACACACACACACACACACACACACACACACACACACACACACACACACACACACACACACACACACACACACACACACACACACACACACATACACACACACACACACACACACACACACACACACACACACACACACACACACACACACACACACACACACACACACACACACACACACACACACACGTACACACACGCACACACACGCACAAGACACACAAGGGAAGACGAGGTTATCTAGCCTTGTCACCTCCTCTACTCCCCTTCCTCTCCCTCTCGCTCTTCCTCCCCCATTTATCTGTCTGGCATCCGCCGTCCTCTCCATCGCTCCACACCCCACCACCTCCACCCCGCCCCCCCGTCCCTCCTTCCTCTGATTAACATTAACCTCCCGGGTTCTCCTCTACACCCAAACACCCACTGCAGGATAACATTGTGGTTAGGAAGCTATAAATTGTAAGTCTTTGGGAAATGGCGGCTGGGTGGTGCAGCGGACATTGCGCTCATCAGCAACGCAAGAGACACCGGGTTCGAATCCGGCTGCCAGCGTTGCCCCTCTCTAACTCAATTGGCAGAGTTAGCGGGTAGGAAGTTGAAGGGTGGTAGTCTGGTCGTTGTGAACAGCGACTCCTACAGGTCGGTTGGGGCGCCTGCACAGCAAAGTCAGGAAAATGTGTGAGCCTCCTACACGTTACCCCTCGCCAAAAAGTGAAAGTCCGCGCTGGCAGGTGAAAAGATGTGACAGGCTGCCTCCACGTGTATCGGAGGGGACATGTGATGCAAGGCTTCTATCCTCCCTACAACCGGCCAGTGGGGGTGGATATGCGAGCAACGATCAGGACAGGGAGGGAGAATTGGCACGAGAGATAAATTGGGATGGGGGAAAAAATCACAGAGAAAAAGTAGATCAAAAAAAATTTAAGTTTTTGGGAAATGGAACAAACACATGGAATGTCGTTTGAACGCGACTCGCAAATGTGACACAAAGGGAAACGTGCCCTTCGGCAGGGCCGCCTCAGGGGGTGTGCGAGCAGTGCGGTCGCACAGGGCCTCGCGGGAAAAGGGGGCCTCGCACAATTTTTTTTTTTAAATAAAAAAAAAATATTTTTTATTTATTATTTTTTTTTTATTTTTTTTTATTTTATTTTTTTTTGATGCCCCCCTTCCCGCGAGGCCCTTTTTCATCACAGACCTAAAATCTAGTTTTGCTTATATGCTTATATATTTCACATTAGACACGTTTGTAGAATGTGTCTGACTTGTTCCTGGCTCTGCGGCTCTGCAGCAGACATACTCACTATTGGAGCTCTGGGGCATTGCAGGAGACATACTATTGGTTTCAACGAAGGGAGGGGTTACATGTGTACAGTCGGCCGGCGTGCGTCAGCTGCGTTTGACTATTTCGCGCGTGCAGCATTGGAGGTTATGCTTATGCTAGCCAAGACGAAGAGGACGGTCGTTCGGCAGATGGACTGAAGATGAAAGTTGTTGCATGTTAGACAGTTCAGTCAGGCTAGCCATGTCGGCTTAGCTAAAGGCAGGGACAGCTAGTTAGCTTTAGCTACGTTATAATATCGAGTGCTAACGTGTGGTTCAGTCGGGATAGCCATGTCGGCTAGTAGCTAGCTTAGCTAAAGGCTAACTAGCGTTAGCTAACCTAGAGAGCGCATGCAGCATTGTTATGCCAAGATGAAGAGGACGGTCATTTGGCAGATGAACTTCGTCAACTCCACGCGGTTGTCTCCATCCTCTTGGACGTTTGGTGAGTTTTTAATGCACTCTATTCTATTCCCGCCGTGGATATCTCTCTCTCTCTCTCTCTCTCTCTCTCTCTCTCTCTCTCTCTCTCATGTAAAATCATGATCCGGCTAAACGGGAAGACACGTGAAGAAGCCAGGGTTGTCACAATTCGAGAGGTGAAGGATCTGGAGCCATTCAGATGACTAAACCCATCATGACGGAAGAACAAGGACATGACCGAGTGGGACTGCACACCGATAGAGATGAGTACCAATCACTCTCAAAAACTGAATACACAGAACACAAATTACATGATTTTGAATATGATGTTGACCCAGAAAATCATCTATGTAATGCAATCAATCCAATCTGGGAATACTACACAGAGGAACAATTTAACAACAATGCAGCTGTGTTTGTCGACGATGACTTGAAATGCAAAGCAGTTGAGTATATATATATATTCCATGAAATATGACAGAATCAACAGACGAATATTTATGTGACGATAAAATACAAGACTTTGAATGTGATATTGACCCAGAAAGACATGTGTTTAATTCCATTGAAGCCAATTGTAATTATTATACTGAGGAACAATTTAGTCAATGTATAGTATTAGATAACACATTTTCGTTAATACATTTCAACTGTAGAAGCCTCTACAAAAACTTTGATAAGATTAATGATTATTTGAATACTCTTAAAGGCAAGTTTAAGCTGATAGCCTTATCGGAGACATGGTTGGAGGATGAAAGGGGTGTTGATTTCCACATTGACGGGTATGAACTATATCATATAAACAGAACAAGTAAGAAAGCAGGAGGTGTGGCACTTTTTGTGGATGGAGATTTGAAATGTAAACCAGTTGGATATATGACAATGGCTATTGATGACATAATGGAATGTTTAACGGTGGAAATCGAAATGGAAAAAATAAGCAATATAATTGTTACTTGTATATACAGGAGACCTGGGTCAAAGATAGAAACATTTACAGATACATTGGATGATTTGTTGAGTAGGGTAAACGGAAATAAGACATTTATTATTTGTGGAGATTATAATATTGACCTACTAAAGGTTTCTAAGCACAAGGCTTCAGCAGATTTTCTTGAATTATTGTATGGAAGAGGGTTATATCCACTGATCAGCAAGCCAAGTAGAATAACAGAAACCTCTGCTACATTAATAGATAATATTTTTATTAATAGCTTTAAGGATAACATCATAAGTGGATTAGTCATAAATGATATAAGTGACCACTTACCTGTTTTTGTTACTTTTGATTGTCAATTGAAGAGAACAAAGGAGGAGGATGGGTACAGATATAAAAGGTTAAGAAGGGATGATGCTGTAAACATGTTCAGGAATGATCTTTTGAATGAGGAATGGAAGGGGGTCTATGTAGAAGACGTCAATGCTGCTCATAATACTTTTTGTTATCTATCGGACACTTTCCGATAGGCACTGCCCAATGGTTCAACATAAACAAAGAAGTAATGACAATAGAAAACCATGGATAACAAAGGGGTTAGAGAATGCATGTAAAAAGAAAAACAAACTGTATAGAGATTTTATCAAATGTAGAAAAAAGGCTGCTGAAACTAAATAAGAATAAGTATAAGAATAAGTTAGTATTCATTATGAGACGGGCCAAGAAAGATTATTACAATAGATTGTTAGGCAAAAATAAAAATAATATAAAGGGCACATGGGACATTCTAAATAAGGTAATGGGAAATAAATCAGCGTCCATAAAAATGCCTAGCCATTTCATTAGTAATAGTAAGACTATAAAAAACATGAATGAGGTGGTTAATGAATTCAACTCTTTTTTTGTGAATGTGGGGCCAAATTTGGCAGATGCCATTCAAAAACACGATGAACCATTACAGGAAGGATGGAGAGGAGATAGTAAAGTACTGCAGTCTATGTTTTTAGGAAATGTCAGTGAAGCAGAAATCATGTCCATTGTATTAAAGTCAAAGAATAAGACATCCATTGACAGTGATGGGATAGATATGATTATAGTGAAGAAGACAATTGATTGTATAATCAAACCTCTCTGTTATATTTGTAATCTTTCTTTTCAGACAGGTATTTTTCCAGACAGGATGAAGGTAGCAAAAGTGATCCCACTTTACAAATTAGGAGATAAGCACAGCTTCACTAACTATAGACCAGTGTCATTGCTCTCACAGTTCTCGAAAGTGCTTGAAAAACTGTTTTCGCATAAGTTAGATGGTTTTGTGGAAAAGAATAAACTGCTGAGCGAAAGCCAATATGGCTTTAGGCAAAACAGATCAACAGCGACTGCCTTAATGAATATTATTGAAGAAATAACAACAGCAACAGATAAAAGGAAATTAACAATAGGGGTGTTTATTGATTTAAAAAAGGCATTTGATACCTCATAATATTCTAATTTCCAAATTACGTTCATATGGTGTGAGAGGAATGGTTCTTGAATGGTTGAGTAGTTATCTCCACAATAGGCAACAATATGTGCAGTTGGCAGATGTCAAATCTGAGCTCATGAAGATTGAATGTGGGGTACCGCAAGGTTCGGTTTTGGGGCCCAAACTCTTTCTTTTATATATTAATGATATTTGTGATGTTTCAAAACTATTACAGTTTGTCTTGTTTGCTGATGATACAAATTTTTTTTGTTCTGGAAATAATTTAAAGGAACTAGCTGAATATATTGTGTATGAAATGACAAAGCTAAAGAAATGGTTTGATGTAAATAAGCTATCACTGAATCTGAAAAAAACTAAATTTATGTATTTTGGTAATCGAAAACTAGATGAAAATATAGTACTGACCATAGATGGAGCTGATATAGAGAGAGTTAATGAATTTCGTTTTCTTGGTGTGATTATGGATGATAAATTAACATGGAAATCGCACATAGCACACGTAAAAAAAAAGATGTCCAAGAGTATTTTTGTTATGAATAAAGTAAAGGATGTGTTAGAGTATGAGGCAATGAGAACACTCTACTGCTCACTCATCTCACCTTATATCAGTTATTGTGTTGAAGTATGGGGGAATACTTATGGGACAAATATAAAACCATTATATATACTACAGAAGATGGCTGTACGAATCACACATAAAGTGAGTTATCGAGAACACACAAATATATTATTTATTAAATCTAGAATAATTAAACTTGAAGACATGGTTAAGTTTCAAACAATGTTAATTATGTTTAGGGCAAGAAATAATACACTGCCAGAAAAACTACAAAATCTTTTTCATTTAGAAAGTGAGTTTAGTAGGAGAAAATACAATTTTAAACATCAGTTTGCACGTACCACACTTAAACAGATGTGTCCTTCAGTTATTGGTGTAAAGTTATGGAATTCTCTCCATAGCGAGCTTAAGGGATGTAACAGTGTTTATCAATTCAAAAAAATTTATAAAAAAAAAATATTTAGTCAGTATGAAAATCAAAATGTGATCTGAATAGTGAGATCTTTTTTTTTCTCTTCTCTTTCTTTTCTTTTTTATTCTTTATCATTATTATTATTATTTAAATCTTTCTTGTTTAACTGTCGATTGTGTTTCTTTTATAATGGTATAAATGATTATTTGTGTAAATAAGGTTATACGCCGACCATTAAGAAAATACATGTTAGTTTAGGAATAAGGGGCAGGTAATTATAAGATTTATTCTTCTTCCTGCTCCTTTTGTCCATGGAATGGCTATTTATGATTTTTTAATGAAGAAACTATGATTGTATTATTCCATGTGGCAAATAAAAAACTCTGAACTGAATCTGAACTGAACTCTCTCTCTCTCGGGCCGGCTAGCTATCGTGGCTAAGGCTAACGTTATGTTGGCTAACGTTATGTTGAGCCAAGCGGGCCGGCTAGCTAACGTAGCTAACGTTATATTGAACCAAACGGGCCGGCTAGCTGTTGTAGCTAATGTTATATTGAGCCAAAGCGGGCCGGCTAGCTAACATAGCTAACGTTATATTGAGCCAAACGGGCCGGCTAGCTGTTGTAGCTAATGTTATATTGAGCCAAGCGGGCAGGCTAGCTAACGTAGCTAACGTTATATTGAGCCAAACGGGCCGGCTAGCTGTTGTAGCTAATGTTATATTGAGCCAAGCGGGCCGGCTAGCTAACGTAGCTAACGTTATATTGAGCCAAACGGGCCGGCTAGCTGTTGTAGCTAACGGTGTGTACCTGGTGTCAGTACCTGGCTACTCTATTTGCAGTTAGCTTATTTAGCTGATGTCGGCCGTTGGCTCCTTGCTACTTTGTTTTCTCTGGTATAGACCCTCTTCTCTTTGGATTTAAGTGTTGATCTTTGTCCTTTTGGATCTATGTATATTCATGTTGCCTTTGTGAAGTTATCTTTTCCTTCTGTTTTGTTCTTCCATTAAAAGTTGAATATCCTTTAGGGGCTCATCTTAGCTGTCTTGCTTATCTCTCTCATACATGCTCTCTCTCTAACACAAACACACACACAGACATGCTCTCTCTCTCTAACACACAAACACACATGCTCTCTCTCTCTCTCTCTCTCTCTCTCTTTCTAACACACACAGACATGCTCTATATCTCTCTCTAACACACAAAATGACATGCTCTCTCTCTATATATTTCTCTCTCCCTTCTAACACACATATACATGCTCTCTCTCTAACACACACACACAAACAGACATGCTCTCTTTCTATCTCTCTCTTTCTAACACACACAGACATGCTCTATCTATCTCTCTCTCTTCAATTCAAATGGGCTTTATTTCACATTCTTGTATTTCTCCCAGTAGGTATGGGAGTTTTGAGTTATTGTCCATGTTTTCAAAGTCTCTTTGGGTGTTTGCAATTTGTGGAAAGTATATGTCTTGGTATAGTGGGCAGGTTGTTAAGAAGTGGAGCTCGGTTTCCACCTCATCTTGTGTGCAGTGGGTCTGTCTTCGCTTGGGAGCCAGGTCTGCCTATGGCGGCCTTTCTCGATGGCTAGGCTGTGCTCGCTGAGTGTGTACCTAGTCAGGGATCTTCTTAGTATTGGGTCAGTCACAGTGCTCAGGTATTCTGCCACTGTGTTTAAATCTCGCACAGGGCCTCGCATTTCTCCCAGGCGGCCCTGCCCTTCGGACACCATGTTTAATCCAGTCACCCTTGTGTAGATGTGGCAGCGTGATGTATATTGTTTTGGAATAAAAAGGGCCGTTAGCTGGAGGTCAGTACAGTCAGTTGTCTGAGGGCAAAGAGACACAAGGTGCAACGGGGCACAGCTTCGAGAGAATGACTCGACAAAAACTCTCTGTCTCTCTCTCACCCTCTCACTCTGTCTCTCTGTCTCTCTGTGTGTCTCTCTCTCTCTCTCTCTCTCTCTCTCACTTTCTCTCTCTCTGACCTTGTCTGTGTACGCTTGTAGCCCTCTGGTCTTTCGTGGTGTTAATGCCTGTTGTCAAACGCCTTGTTGCCTTGTTAAGCAGAACGCAAAACTTTGACTGGCAGAATGAACAGAATGAACAAATATGTTCTCGCTTCACACTTCAGAGGTGTAGAAGCTTTGAATCACCCATATTTTCTCAGCCTTTTTTTAACCATCCCTGGCTGCTTGTAACACATGATTTCTATCAGTCTTTGATTTACTGTAAGTGTGTCTCAAGCTTAGTAAATTACATTTATTCTACCATATCCTCTACTCTCTCATAGCTATCTGCTATTTCACTGCCTCTCTCTATCTCTCTCTCTCTCTCTCTCTCTCTCTCTCTCTCTCTCTCTCTCTCTCTCTCTCTCTCTCTCTCTCTCTCTCTCTCTCTCTCTCTCTCTCTCTCACTCTCTCTCTCTCTCTCTATTTGTCTGTCTCTCAAAGCCAACTCCATCCGTTGGTGCTGCTGCTTGTCTCTTGTCATGTGTGTTTTTCCGTAAAAATTCCATAAACACCTATTTGCAAGCCATTATTAAATGATTGAGATCATGGTGTGTGTGTGTGTGTGTGTGTGTGTGTGTGTGTGTGTGTGTGTGTGTGTGTGTGTGTGTGTGTGTGTGTGTGTGTGTGTGTGTGTGTGTGTGTGTGTGTGTGTGTGTGTGTGTGGTGTGTGTGTGTGTGTGTGTGTGTGTGTGTGTGTGTGTGTGTGTGTGAGTGGGTGGGTGGTGGGGGACGCAGGGGTGGCAGTTGTGCTCAGATCACCTTGAGAATTCAATTATACTCCACTCCACACACCATTCAAACGCACACGTTCACACAAACACATGGCAGACGCACACACTCCTCTCTGACTGCATCTCGTATTGCAAACTCTAGTGCGTGAAAATGTTGCCCGGTGGGATCGATACCCGGACGGGCGATATTGGATTTCTCAGATGTGTTCCAACGTTCCGAAAGGTCACCGCTACAAGTAATGCCACCAGCCAGGTCTAACAGAGAGAGAGAGACAGACAGAACTACTGCACCAGCCAGGTCTAACAGAGAGAGAGAGAGAGAGAGAGAGAGAGAGAGAGAGAGAGAGAGAGAGAGATAGAGAGAGAGAGAGAGAGAGAGAGAGAGAGAGAGAGAGAGAGAGAGAGAGAGAGAGAGAGAGAGAGAGAGAGAGAGAGAGAGAGAGAGAGACAGACAGAACTACTCTGCCACCAGCCAGGTCTAACAGAGAGAGAGACAGACAGAACTACTGCCACCAGCCAGGTCTAACAGAGAGAGAGAGAGAGAGAGAGAGAGAGAGAGAGAGAGAGAGAGAGAGAGAGAGAGAGAGAGAGAGAGAGAGAGAGAGAGAGAGAGAGAGAGAGAGAGAGGAGAGAGAGAGAGAGAGAGAGAGAGAGACAGACAGAACCAGCCAGGTCTAACAGAGAGAGAGAGACAGACAGACAGACAGAACTACTGCCACCAGCCAGGTCTAACAGAGAGAGAGAGAGAGAGAGAGAGAGAGACAGACAGAACTACTGCCACCAGCCAGGTCTAACAGAGAGAGACAGACAGACAGAACTAGTGCCACCAGCCAGGTCTAACAGAGAGAGAGAGAGAGAGAGAGAGAGAGAGAGAGAGAGAGAGAGAGAGAGAGAGAGAGAGACAGACAGAACTACTGCCACCAGCCAGGTCTAACAGAGAGAAAGAGAGAGACATAACTACTGCCACCAGCCAGTAGACATCTTATCTTTGGCAAGAGGAGACAACTAAAATGTGCCAGCCTAAGCATAGCATGCAGTGGCCTGCAGATCTGGAACGAGCTCGACGAGAGTCTGAAACTATCAAAATCACTGAAAGAGGAACTGCTTAAATCATATCTCTAAATAAAATCCATACTTAGGTATATCAATTGTCTGTATTTATGTATCTATGTTGTATGTTTGTTAGTAGGTACTGTAGGTGTGTAATCCTACCCACGTTGTATGTTTTTGTTTTTGTTTGTTTCAGTGGCGAATATTCCTGGAAGCCAACGGAAGCCAGGCTTCCACAGAAAAATATGAACAGTAAAACATTTAAATAAAATAAAAATAAAAATAAAAATAATATATATTTTTTATATAGTTTACAATAATAATAAAAAATCATTATTTTTCATCTGTGTTATAATAATTTTTTTTGAATTTTCTCCCTCTTCTCCTTCTCACTCTCTAACACTGTCAGACTCACTGAGGCAGGCTGGCAGGTCACTGGCTGCGGTTACATGGTGACTTTTAATTCCGAATTATAACTTCGGAATCAAATCATTCGGATGAAAAAAAAAATCATGCGAGTTTACATGTCAAATCTTAATTCCGACAAGGGTGTTTACATGAAAGTCACTGTATAATCGGGAGTTTTCGAGTCATCGTAAGGTTTGGGGCTGGGAAGGCTTCTGATTGGGTAAACGTAAACAGGATGTTAACGTCATTACGTTTACCGGAAGTAAACAAACAGCTGCGACCGGTATTCTCAGATACTGTGCTAGCGTACCAAACAACATTAACCAGACTCTCGGTGTGTCTATTCTGCTAACGTTAAAGGCCTCTACATGCTACAGCAACTTCAAAGCAACTGCACCACAACATCGACAAAGCAAAGGTGTTGCAGACACTCTGCCTTTATGCTTCTGCAACATCGACGCACAGCCTATGTAACATTGTACCCCGTATGTAGCAACCCATTGATAACAAGCAGACAAATAAGCATAATTTTTACTTCCGGGCGGGGGGTTTCAAAATAAAAGAGCGACGTCTAAAAGCACCATAAATACGTTTATTCTTTACAATATCTAACGTTACACGAACCTAAACTAATCTAAAGTTAGTTTAGGTTCGTGTTAACGTTAGATAATGTACAAAATAAACGTATTTACAGTGCTTTTAGACGTCGCTCTTTTATTTGAAATCCCCCGACGGAAGTATTATAGTGTCTGTTGCTAGCAGCTTAACTTTTGCCGGCCGGTTCTGTGCTTTTTCTAGCTAACGTATCATCATTAGTTTCCAAAGGAGAGGAGAGAAAGACCGCGGCTCACATGCAGCTCAAACTACCTGTTGGAATAAATTAATTGATTGATGTTTAACTTGTCCTGTGTGTGTCCAGTCATTTCGACTAGCAAATGTTGTATTTAACGTTACCTCAGGATACCATTGTATTTAGTTGGTTAGCTATGTAGCTAATGTGGATAGAATTTTGTATAGCATCAATACTAGCTGGCTGGCTACAGCTTTATTTACTAAATTATGGAGGCTTTTTAATCGTCAAGGTAAGAGAGGATTTGTCATGATCAACTGAAGGCCTATGCTATGGAACAATATGTGCCCCTGTTCGCGATCATCTATGTGTACTGTAGCCTATGCGCGATCATGCGCAGAAAGACCGGGGTGAACTAATTCCGAAAAATGCGTGAAAAGCGTTTACATGGACAGAAAAAGCTTTAATTCGGAATGATAAACGGAATAAACCGGCCACTTACATCGGAATGGATTTTATTTCGGAATGGCCATTTTCATTCGGAATTAAGTATTTTCAGATGTTTACATGATAACTTTAAATAGGATTTAACGTTAATTCCGAATGAAAAGGGGAATAAACTGTCCATGTAAACGCAGCCACTGTGTGCTCACTGCAGCTCAGGCAGAATAGAGAACATTTGCAGAGGGGGGAGGTGTCTTTTCTAGGACTCCACAACCAATTATTAGCCAATAAGATTCGAGCTTAATAAAGGGGTTCCCACGCCTTAACACGGGCCGTCTGACAGGCAAGTAGTCTAGCGTCTTCAAATTTGCCGCTCTGGAGGTGGGCCAGTCAAGTTCAAGTTCAAGTTTCTTTATTAGTTGTCATACAGAAGTACAGAATACTTTTATACAAAATGCTTCTTTCTGTTACGCTCCAGTGACTGTGCTAGACAAAAATAGATAAGTATAATAGACAGTGTTCAGTATGTACATATGTACAATGTTCAATGCAGAGTAGAAGTAACTGAGTTACCATACAATATACTATACAATATACTAATATACAATATACCATATAGTGCAAAGGAGTCCAGAACGTTTCCACCGATTGACCAATCAAATCACATTAAAAGCTAAATGTGACCATAAGAGGACGCGACCCTGGTCAGACGCCTCTGGTTTTAGCTCCGCAACGATGTACTCACTTTTAGCTATTATGTTTGTTTTTGCTACTTTTTTATTTAAAGCAACACTGGCGGGTACGTCATACGACCGTCAGACACTTATGGACCTGAACCCCGGGCTCAAAGAGGAGTTTGGAGACACTTTTGACCTAGAATGGCCAGCAGAAATCAGACGGGAGAATGGCGGCAAAGAAAAGAACAAAGGCGACGGCAGGAGAAGACACAGAGGGAGACGAGGAGGTATCAGATTGAGACTAAAAAGAGCTGCTTACCGCCCAGCAATTCCATCCATCTTTCTGGCGAATGCCCGTTCGTTGGAGGGTAGGATGGATGATCTGAGAGCGAGGGTCCGGTTCCAACGGGAGATGAGAGACATCAACATTATATGTCTCACAGAGACATGGCTCACGTCGACGACCCCAGACAAAAGCGTCTCTCCCTCGGATGCCTTCACAGTCTTACGTGCAGATCGCAACGCTGGCTCAGGAAAGACCATCGGCGGCGGAGTCTGCCTCATCACGAACAATTCCTGGGTTAATCCCGAGGGGGTGCAGGTCCTCTCAAACTCGTGTTCGCCGGACTTGGAACATCTTTCTATCCTATGTCGTCCGTTTCACCTCCCGAGGGAGTTCACAGCAGTCGTCATGACTGCCGTGTATATTCCCCCACACGCGAATACGGGAAAAGCGCTGGGCGAATTACACGATCATCTCAACAGACACCAGATCAAACACCCAGACGCAGCGATGGTAGTGGCCGGCGATTTCAACCAGGCCAACCTGAAGAAAGTGATGCCGTCCTTTTTCCAACACATCGCTTGCTCCACCAGAGGGAAGAACACACTCGACCACTGCTATTCCCCGTTCAAAGCGGGTTACAAGGCAGTAGCCGCTCCGCCATTAACGGGGTCCACAAGCTCGAGCGATCATGACTCCATCTTGCTATTTCCGGCATATCAACAGAGATCACGTGACGCCGTCGTGTCACGTGAGACTAAGAAGTGGACCGACGAATCAGAGGCCACGCTCAAGGACGTGCTTGCAGACACGGATTGGGATATGTTTATAGGAAGCGCCAGTGACGTCAGTGAACTAGCAGACATAGTGGTGTGCTACATAACAACAATAGCTGATGGTATTGTCCTCAGGAAAACGGTGCGGATTTTCCCAAACCAGAAACCGTGGGTGGATAGCACTATTAGAGCAGCTCTGAACTCTCGTACCACCGCCTACAACCTGGGTAGAGAGTCAGGAAACATGGAGGAGTATAAGGCTTCAGTCTATACTCTACGCAAAGCAGTCAAACTTGCTAAGAGGACATATGCTGACAAACTGGAGACACAAATGGCACAAAACGACACAAGAGGATTATGGCAGGGACTGAAGTCAATAACTGACTATAAAGTCAGCGCCCCGTCAATGGGGAGCGACGACGCCTCCCTCGCGGACAAGCTCAACACCTTCTACGCTCGGTTTGGTGTAGACAGTGGCGCTGCTGGCTCTCCGGCTAGTGACGTCACTGGCGCGCCGGCTGTTGTGGAGGGGGGGGGGCAACCGCGAGGGGGGGGGGACGCTCTCTCGTTGTCGGAACACAGTGTGAGAAGAGCATTTATGCAGGTGAACACCAGGAAGGCTGCTGGCCCAGATGGCATAACAGGACGTATACTCAAGACCTGTGCCAACCAGCTGGCCCCTGTGTTCACCGCCATATTTAATCAATCACTGGCGGAGTCAGTGGTCCCTGCCTGCTTCAAGAGGTCTACCATCATCCCTGTGCCGAAGAAACCCTCCCCAGCATGTCCAAATGACTACAGACCGGTGGCACTCACCTCTGTGGTCATGAAATGTTTCGAGAGGCTGGTCAAGGACCACATTTGTGCCTCCCTCCCCAGTGATATGGACCCTATGCAATTTGCATACAGGACAAACAGGTCCACCGACGACGCGGTCTCCCAGGTACTGCACAGCACCCTCTCGCACCTTGACCGTCAGAAGGGGGGCTATGTGAGACTGTTGTTCATTGACTACAGCTCAGCGTTCAACACCATAGTCCCCACCAGACTGGTGGACAAGCTGATCGAGCTAGGTCTGAGCTCCGCCCTGAGCGCCTGGGTACTGGACTTTCTGAGCGAAAGACCCCAGGCGGTCAGGGTGGGGGGTCAGACCTCCAACACCATCACCCTGAGCATCGGGTCCCCCCAGGGCTGTGTTCTGAGCCCCCTGCTGTACTCACTCTACACACACGACTGTGTGGCCAAGTTCAGCTCCAACTCCATAGTGAAGTTCGCAGATGACACGGTGGTGGTGGGGCTGATCTCGGACAACGACGAGAAGGCCTACCGGGAGGAGGTGGAGGTACTGGAACGCTGGTGCCAGGACAACAGCCTGCTCCTGAACATTGGCAAAACCAAGGAACTGATCGTGGATTATAGGAGAGGACAGCAGGGGACACACACACCACTGATGATAAACGGGGCTACCGTGGACAGGGTGAGCAGCTTCAAGTACCTGGGGGTCCACATCTCAGAGGACCTGACATGGTCAACACACATAGGCACAGTAGTAAAGAAGGCGAAACAGCGTCTCTACCACCTGAGACAGTTAAGGAAGTTCAGAGTATCGGGGAAGATACTCCAGTCCTTCTACTCAGGAGCTGTAGAGAGCATCCTGACCGGAAACATCACTGCCTGGTATGGAAACAGCACGGCACAGGACAAGAAGGCCCTACAGAAAGTGGTGCGCTCAGCCGAGCGTACCACGGGTATTGCACTACCCCCCCTGCAGGTTCTATACAACAAGAGGTGCAAATCCAGAGCCTGCAGGATAATGAAAGACCCTCACCACCCCAATAACAGCCTGTTTCAGCTGCTGAGGTCAGGCAGACGCCTGCAAATCCTAGCTACTAGGACAGAGCGGCTTAGGCTCAGCTTCTTCCCCCAGGCCATCAGAGCCATGAACAATGTACATTGAGTGCTCAGAACATTGAACTGTCCACACACAAGCACACATGAACACACACACGACACGCACACTGTGCACGCTCACACACGAGCAGCCACTTAACACTTTAACATGAGCGGGCACACACTCATGTCGCACACACGCACACTTATGGCCAAAGGAAAGGACACTTTAAATTAGAATAACAGGAACAGTGTATTGCACTACCAAAGCTAACTAGCATGTCACACATGCGCTGTAAATAACTATGTACAGATACCGAGATGTCACTCCATGTTACCTGCTATCTGTTACTGCACAATGTTGTTTCTTCTTTTGATTCTATTATATGTACCACTGTATTGCACATCGTTGCGGGCAAGACCACCCGCATTTCATTGTATACCTGTATGCCGTGACAATTAAAACTCTTGACTTGACTTGACTTGACTTGTCATCGCCTCGGCCTCGCGGCCGCGTAAACCAACCGCGGAGGTGAAACTGCATTGGGGAAAATATACACGCCTCGTGGCCACGTTCGAATCAAAACAACAATATAATTTAGGCTGGAGGGAACCCCGGAGATAGCTAGCTAACGTTATGTGAGTCTTAGGTCGCTTTCACACAGGGGCTGTTTGGTCCGGACTTTCGGACCAGAATTCGATAGTCCGGTTTTTCGGGTCTGTGTGAATGCGCGTCGAACTCGGTTCGCGGACCAAACAGTCGAACTCTGGTCCGCCTGAAAACGTAGGTCTCGTTTCGGCTTCATCGAACCAAACGCGAACCAAATATAGGAAGTGATTATTATTACCACTGCTCGCAGCACTCACTGCAAAACAAGCACACTGCATCTAATCTCTCTATCTATCTATCTATCTATATATCGGTGCATCTTGGGAAGAAGGAAGAAAAAACGCCGCTTATTATTATTACCGAGGCGCGCGGCTTATTATATTATTAATAAAACAGCTACTTGTGGGCACTCATAAAAACACCGTGGTCTACAAGTTGTTTAGCGAGAGGATGGTGGTAATGTGCTTCAATAGAACAATGGATCAATGCCATGTCAAAACTCGGCTCCGTTGATCTGGAGGACTCGCAGTCCACACACCCACACACGCGCGCGCGCGCGCGCGCACACACGGGATCGCAGCCACACACACATTTCCACTGTCCAATAGACAAGCGCCCTTTTCGACCGCGTGACATTGTTCAGAAGGTCTCGGTCCGCCTGACAGATATCTGTGTGAAAGCAGGCGAACCAAATGAAGAATGCAACAATGTTGCAACTTCACCCCCAGAACCGCACCGAGTCCACCAAAACTATATGTGAAAGCGACCATAATGTCTAAACAAACAGCATTGTTTGATTGATTGAAATTCGGATTCCTCTCGGATTAATTCATTGAGGAGACCTGAAATTCGCTCAGCTGCAGAAAAGTTTAGGAGAATACCCACAGGACTTGGAGAACTTTGTGGACGAGTTGCTTTACTTTACTTAATTTGGACCAAGTAGCGTCAGCTGCAACAATGGTGAGTACCTAATAACCTATTAACTTTTCATAAGTGATGCTGCTGTGTGTGTGTGTGTGTCAGTGGAGGTTTCTCTATGACAACACGTGAAATACAAATTCACTCATAATTCATAATTATTATTAATTTACATATACCTATATATATATATATATATATATTTTTTTTTTATTATTATTATTATACATTTTTTATTATAAATGTTTTCTTCTGTAAAAAAAATGCTAGTGAATTTTTTTTTCTTCAAAAATGGCCAACATTTACAGCTCTGAGCAGGCCTGCACTGCAGTATTGCCTGCAGTAATTATTCGTGCAGAATATCTGCACAGGTTGACTTATTGTTAAATAAATAATAAATAACAGCCAATCAAAATAGGCTATTAACTTCATCTAAGCACGGACTGTGCAGTTAAACTCTTGCCATTGAATGGAGGATTTAATGATTGACAGCCCTTGACATCCAATACAGGGAGGTTGAATGATTGGGAGCCTTGCAAATCCAATCAGAGTCTGCCTGCTAAAATACATGCAGAACTGCAGCTGGGCTGGCGTCAGTGTTCTAGTCAAAGTTGTGTTCCATCATCTCATGTGTGCATTTTGCCTGAAGAAGAACATTAATTTGCCTAATATAATCATTCATATTTTAAGATCTTTATTCACTTGTTCACTTATTGTTGTGCACTGGATGATATATATATTTTTTTATCTCAGTTGAAGACTAGTGTAGTTGTAGTTGACGTGAACGTGCCATCTTGGACAGTGAAGGCAAGCTAACTTGTAGCTAGTAGTTTACAGTACAGCTGTAACAACACAGAGTAGGCTAAATTAAACTTTGCGCCAACATTAGGACCGAAGTATGAACCAGAAACTGAGCAACATGAAGAAGGGGACTTATGCACAGAAAAAAGTAAGTTGTAGTGTTTGTAAAACGAAAGCCTGATTAGCCTGGATGCTAACGTTAGCTAACTGTTTAGAGAACAATACATACTTGTAGTAGACTTGATTAAGGGTTTGCAACGTTGTTAACTTGGCTATGTCACATATAAACACAATGTAATGTATCATGTTGGCTGCTGGCTGCTAATGCAGCCTGCAGATAATATTTGCATGTGCACTGTGTTAGTGTAAATGAATGAATGTTGCCGCTAGCTTGTGGCTAGGCTAGCGTTCTTTGCTAATGGCTAACGTTAGCTAGTCGAATTGTTTAGAGACTTGAATAAGGGAATGAAACGTTGTTAACTTGGCTATGTCACATATAAACACAATGTAATGTATCACATTGGCTGCTGGCTGCTAATGCAGCCTGCAGATAATATTTGCATGTGCACTGTGTTAGTGGTGCTGCCTAAATTAATGAATGTTTGCCGCTAGCTTGTGGCTAGGCTAGCGTACGTTGCACTGATCTAGTGACTAGTGCCTCTGTGGAGGAGGAAGTAAACATTGCCAGGCATTCTGGTCATTGTAGTTCTCCCTCTTTTCACCGACAGTTAAGGGAGACATGACATCCTGGTTTGATGAAATGTATAGTGTAAATGAAATGAATAGTGTATGTATATTCAATAGTAGTATTAGATAGTATATTAGCCATGGTCTGCTTGGTTTGATCGGGCCGCAGAGCCATGGTCTGCTTGGTTTGATTTAGGGGAGTGGTCTGCCCTGCGGGGGGGCCCCGACATATTGCGCAACACCACTGCATACCATTGACTCAGAAAGGTCTGTTTTATTGAAATCGTCACAGCAGTATAGTTTGTTTATACTTCAGAAGGATGATATTTAAACATGGTCCCCAAAATGAATGGAAGCGAATGAGGAGCCTGACACCTGGGAGAAATGGGGGTGTTGCAGCGTTGGGGATGTTTAAAAAATATAATTTAATATATAATAATTTGTGCTTCACCTAAAAATTTGGTCAGCAGCCTCCACTGGTGTGTGTGTGTGTGTGTGTGTGTGTGTGTGTGTGTGTGTGTGTGTGTGTGTGTGTGTGTGTGTGTGTGTGTGTGTGTGTGTGTGTGTGTGTGTGTGTGTGTGTGTGTGTGTGTGTGTGTGTGTGTGTGTGTGTGTGTGTGTGTGTGTGGAGCCATACTGTTGTATATGTTCTGCCGTGTCATATCATACTGTGTTATTGTTTGATGGGGCGGCGCCGACTCGCAGAGTCATACTGTACTGGTCTGCTTGTGTTTGATGGGCAGAGCCACAGGCTACTGTATACATGTATACATACTGTACATGTTGACTGCTTTGTTTGACTGGCTGCCGAGCCATACTGTACATGGTGACTGCTTGGTTTGACTGGCCGCCGAGCCATACTGTACATGGTGACTGCTTGGCTTAAATATAAAAAGAAAAAAAAAGAAAAGAATATTATTATTTATTTCTTTTTTAATAACTTTTTTCTTTTTTTTTGGCATCCTCTGTTCTTTTACCCACGCAACGCTACTGGTTTGTTTATATTTTGTTTATATTTGTGATCAGGCTCCCTCCAAATGGGGTCTCAAACTCAATTTACCTGGGGGCCGCTGGAGGTTGAGTCTGGGTGAGGCTGGGCCGCATCAAATATTCCACAAAAAAGGGTTTCAAGTATTCCAAAAAAAACTGATCCTATCTTCTCACAAACTCACTAAAACCTCACAAACACCAGCAACTGAGCATTCTCAGTGGTGTCAGTGGACTCATCCACAGCTATGGAAATGCACTGTGCATATTTTTTTTATTCTATAACAAAGCTGTTTAATCAAATCATCAGCCAGTATTTCAGTTATTCTGGTTGCTGTGCTATCTGAGGAGGATTTGCTTTTGTTTGCCTTCAAACATGGTCTCCATCACTTCAGTCATACATTATTTTTTATCATTTATGCATCAGAGAATAGCTTCTTGTGTTTAGCCAACACCCATGCCACTGAGTGAGGACTTGGTTGCTTTTTGTCGTTGTGACATAGCTTTAACAATAATTCTGCTTGCAGCTTGATATGATGATTTCATTCCATTTATTTTTGTGGTTCTTAGCACTGAATTTTGAGGAAAGGTTGCATCAAAATAACTGTGTTTTGTTTCGTAGTGGCATTTCAAATATGCCACTCTTCACAAGAGCTACCATTTCTTGGCATATTAGGCACATTGGTTTGGTGCTGGGAGGATGAACGCATATTTTTCAATCCATTCACCTTTGAATTGCAGCGATTTTCACTGTCGACTTTTCTTTTACTGGCCATCTTTGAACATGCCACATTTGTCTACTAACTGCCTGCTGGCGAAACTAGGCTACTAGCTACATTTATCTCACGGAGATAAAACTGGGAATGAGGTTACTAGCTACAGTACCTGCAGATTAGACTACCTGTAGATGTGCTGTCAACTCTCGCTCTGACTCGGACCAGTTGAACGACACGCATTCCGTGAAGACCCGCCCTACTCTGTCTCTGATTCGCAGACTGTGGGTGGGGGGGAAAAACGCTGATGGGACGCTGAATGTGATTGGGCCAGAGTAGACAGACACAGACAGTGTGGAGCAGTGCAGCCGGACAGGCAGAGCACTGCTTGCAGAGGAGATAGCGGATCATTTCGAGGATGCCTGCCATACGCACTGGATATATTTTCCTTCCACTTGGTATCACTCCGGAATCACGTTTCAACCAAGTCACTAACTTAACGTTGCTGTCATGAGCCTGCGCCATGGTAGCCTACAAGTGATAAAATAAATAAAACATCCAACTCGCACAACGGCGTGGCAAAAATGTGCACGTGGGCCGCACTAACACTAAACTTTGATGTCAAGTAGGGGGCTGCAAAATATCATCCAGCGGACCGCGAGTTTGAGACCCAGTCCAAAAGCTTTAAATAGCTTCTT
>NC_140165.1:225573732-225596232 GCF_963971535.1 Notolepis coatsorum
ACAACGAGATACATTCATTATCATTTAACACACACATATATTAAGGTCTTGCTCGAAAAAGAGATCTTTGATCTCAAGTGACTACCTGGTAAAATGAAGGTAAAAAAAAAAAGGCTGTCAAAGTTAACACCGTATCTCGGGCAGTATCTATCAACCATCAGGAAGTATCTATCGACCATCAGGAAGTATCTATCGACCATCAGGTAGTATCTATCGACCATCAGGAAGTATCTATCGACCATCAGGAAGTATCTATCGACCATCAGGAAGTATCTATCGACCATCAGGTAGTATCTATCGACCATCAGGAAGTATCTATCGACCATCAGGAAGTATCTATCGACCATCAGGAAGTATCTATCGACCATCAGGAAGTATCTATCGACCATCAGGAAGTATCTATCGACCATCAGGTAGTATCTATCAACCATCAGGCAGTATCTATCAACAATCAGGCAGTATCTATCGACCATCAGGCAGTATCTATCGACCATCAGGAAGTATCTATCGACCATCAGGAAGTATCTATCGACCATCAGGTAGTATCTATCAACCATCAGGAAGTATCTATCAACAATCAGGAAGTATCTATCAACCATCACGCAGTATCTATCAACCATCAGGCAGTATCTTTCAACCATCAGGCAGTATCTATCAACCATCAGGCAGTATCTATCAAACATCAGGAAGTATCTATCAACCATCAGGAAGTATCTATCAAACAGAGTAAACATCAGGCAAACTTGTGTGGATGTACTTTTAAAAGACAAGGTCAGATCAATACTGTAGCAATACGCCTGCTCAGAGAGAAGATGATACTTACATAAGGGATTCCAAACATGCTGAACTCCATCATGCCTAGGAGAGGAGAGGATAGGAGATAAGAGGAGAGGAGAGGAGAGGAGAGGAGAGGAGAGGAGAGGAGAGGAGAGGAGAGGAGAGGAGAGGAGAGGAGAGGAGAGGAGAGGAGAAAACAGGAGATGAGAGGGATGAGAAGAGAAGGAGACAATGAGGAGAAGAGGTGGGAGGAAAGGAGGAGATGGAGGAGGATGTGGAGGAGAGGAGAGCAGAATCAATGCCTGTTTATTTATTAACTACAGTACAGTAACAGATGTTACCACTAGACCGCTGCTGTTGCTATGTGGCTATTGAGAAGCTTTCCACCCTTTCAGCTCAAGTTGTAATGTTTTATTTGTATAAATATTGTTTCATTGTATTGTGTATTGTATTGTGTATTGTGACGAATCTGGTGGAGACCAGACTCGCCACGGTTCAAATACAAACAAATTCAAAAGCTCCACACAAGAGCAATATCAATCAATACGAATATTTATTGAATTAAGGCAAAGATCCAGTTTGATAAGCAAGAGAATGGTCATAGACAGTCCTATGGTCAAAAACACAAAACAGGCTCGCCAACAGAAAAAGGGAGTGTTCAATACTCCTGAAGAAATTAACCGAACGAGCAAAACTGCGCCCACTCTCTCTAACACTGAGGCAGCCCACTGAGCCCAGGTACACTGCTATAATAATAATAATAATAATAGCTTTATTTTATATAGCGCCTTTCAAGAGACCCAATGTCGCTTTACATAGGGGGGGGGGGGGGGACATAACAAAGTAACAAACATAGTGGACAGACACAACATATACATATACAGTGAGAAATTAGGGGTTAAAGGCCAAGTTGAAGAGGTGGGTTTTGAGCAGTTTTTTGAATTAGTCCAGAGTTGGGGCGGTGCAGAGTTCTGCGGGGAGGGAGTTCCAGAGGGTTGGAGCTGCCACACTGAAAGCTCTGTCCCCGAAGGTCCGCAGTCTGGTTCGGGGGATGAAGAGCTGACCAGTGTCCGTGGATCGCAGGGACCGTGACTGAGTGTAGGGGTGGAGGAGGTCAGTGAGGTACTGAGGTGCCAGAGCGTGAAGGGATTTGTAGGTGAGCAGGAGGGTTTTGTAGGTGATGCGGAATTTGATGGGGATCCAGTGGAAGTGGATGAGGGTGGGAGTGATGTGCTGCCAGGGTTTGGTGCGGGTTAGAACCCTGGCAGCTGCATTTTGAACATACTGGAGCCTGGTTTTGCTTGGGACTCCGGACAGGACCCCGTTGCAGTAGTCCAGGTGGAAGGTGACAAAGGCATGGATGAGGGTCTCAGCTGTGGCGTCGGAAAGTGATGGTCGGAGTCTGGAGATATTTCTGCGATGGAAGAAGGTGGATTTGGTGACGGAACTGACATGGGCTTGGTAGGAGAGGGTGGAGTCCAGGATAACGCCCAGGTTGCGGACCTTAGGGGAAGGGCAGATGGAGCAGCCGTCTATGTTGAGGTGAGATCCCAAACCTTGCGGAGCAGTCTGCTGGTAGCATTATTTTGATTGACATTGGAGGCTTTGAAGCCAGGCCTGGTTGTCTTTTTTTGGCGTCTCTTACCATATCATTAGCCAATAAGATTCAAGCTTAATTCAATGGGGTTGGTCTTAACGGCCCGGCAGCCTGGTAGGTAGGGATTCCCAAAGGCGCTGTTTGCCTCAGCCTTGGGCGTGCTGGGCCAGAAGTTCAAGACTGAATGAATGAATGAATGAATGAATGAATGAATGAATGAATGAATGAATGAATGAATGAATGAATGAATGAAAACTTTATTTAACAGATTGCAGAATGGGTACAATACAGTACGGCTCAATACATACAATTGTTAAGGGGATGCAGACCTGAGAAAGACGTTTGTCTTGTTTCCATCAGGGTCCCCCATTTTCAATTCATATAGACATTTATGACATACACAACATACATGACATTTATGGCATAGGGACATATAGGTATTTAGTAGTGATACATTTGTGACATAGGCGGTATTCAAATATACAGTACTGTTACCCCTAGATCCTGACAGAGTATATACATATGATGGGGAGGGGACTGTACATTAGGAGGGGGTGGGTGGGTGGGAGGGGAATATACATACGGCGGGGAGGGAATATATACATGCGGTGGGGAGGAGACTGTCTATTAGGAGGTGGTGGGGGTTTTGGGCATTTACGGTGGCCAGTTTCGAATTGCAGCCTCCCGTAGGTGCTCTTTAAGGGCGGTTTTGAATGTGGGCAGGGATTCACATTCCTTTACAGCTTTGGGTAGGGCGTTCCACATTGTTGTGGCATAATTGCGAAACGTGTTTAGTCCCTTGTTTGAGCCGAATCTGGGTTTAACATGATTTGTTGAGCTTCCTCTGGTGTAGTGGTTGTGGTATTCACTGACCTTTGGGAAGTATTTTGACATGTACATGGGCACCCCGGTCGTATAGTGTATCTTGTAGACCAGGCCCATTGCAAGTTGCTGTACTCTGTCGTCTACTCTAAGCCATCCTAGGTTGGCAAAGTGGGCAGGGGTGAGGTGGGTTCTGGGGTTCAGGTCAAGTAGTAGTCTGACCAGTTTGTTTTGTGATGTTTGTAATTTTGTTTTAAGCGCCTTTGAGGTGCTTTGGTACCATGAGGTGCACGCATAGTCATAGTACCCTTGAATGAGTGCTCCTGCCAGAGTCTTCAGGGTATTCTTGTTTACCAGAGAGGAGATCCGGTACAAGAATCTAGTTCGTTGGTTGACTTTTTTTATTACATTGGATGCCATTTTGTCACAGGAAAGATTTGCCTCTAGGATGGAACCCAGGTAGGTAATTTCGTCTTTCCTTGTGACAATATTGTCACCCACTGTAACTGAGAAGCCGTCGGTCTTGCTGAGTTTGTTATTTGAACCGAAGAGAATGGACTCTGTTTTGCCCATGTGTAATGATAGTTTGTTATCAGCGAGCCATATGCAGATTTTGCCTAGTTCCGTGCTGAGGGTTTTTTCAACCTGCAATTTGTTCTTGTCAGAGACCAATGTAAGAGGAGACCAATCAAATCACATTAAAAGCTAAACGTGACAACGTCATCACCTCACGGCCACGTTCGAATTCTCTAGTAGATAGCATTGCAATCAAACAACAATAAGATTAAGAATGGAGGAAGGGGACGCCGGAGATATTATCGACTATCTTCTACTGAATTATTTCACCAAATTGACTTTTGAACAACAATTGCTCATCAAAGCAAAAGGAAGGCAGACACCACAGCGCTGCATTCACCAGGCAAGAGCCGGGAAGGGACAACGCACTTTTAATGTTGATAACTACAAGCAAACTGAATGGCTAACAGAGGAGGTTTTGTTGGAGATATTTCAAGATTCAAGAGGTTTATTTTCGACAAAGCGGCCGCAGGACTTTTCCTGGACCACCACACCACTGGATATTCTGATTTAACAAATCTGTCCAGGTCCATTGACAAGGTAAGCCTACGGTACTGCATAGCTTGCTTGCTAGTTAACCTAAAGTTATGTGACTGTGTAAACAAACGGCATTGCAGAATGGGTACAATACAGTACGGCTCAATACACACAATTAACATTACACAAGTTAACACACACAAGTCACATTCAACTGTAAATTAAATAAAGGAAACCCTGTTTTGTTGATGATAACCTATCATGTCTCCTGTGATTTTATATTACTATAGTGTAAAAGTATTGGCGGACTATTCGTTGGTTACAATAGCTATGATGTTCATAAGGTTTACAGTCTGTTGACAGTAGGGATTCCACTGTGATGTGGCTTCCACTGCCTGCCAGCCTGCCCCAGAAGTTCTAGAACAATCAAATCACATTCAAATCACCTTTGTCTTCTAGCTAGTAGTAGAGCCATTGTCAGCATGCAAAATGTGATAACGAGGATATCTGGTGATCACAATAGATACAGCTGGAGGGCGAGGCTAATCACTGATTAAATAGCTATGTACAGTACAGTAAATAGGACTATAGATTGAAATGATAGCTTCTTGCTAAATCTGGTGCACACAAATGTTTTTTGCAAATTATTGTCAGTGCACACTGTCCTTTATAAACAAAATAAACTAAACTAAAGGTGCATAAATTATGCATTACTATATTTCATCACAATATAATAGATATAGCTAGGCTACTGACATTGTGATAATGTCAGTAGTAGCTAGCTGTATCTATTGTTTACATTTGAAATGTGTATTTTTATTTTGTCACAATATTATGTGGCTTAAATATAATATTTTTTTATAAAAAAATATTCAAAAAACTTGGCATCCTCTGTTATTTTACCCACGCGACGCCACTGGGTTTGTTCAGATTTAACAAGGCAGATGATACAGTAGGTAATAAGCTATTAGGGACATCGCTGTGTACAACCACATGTTAAACCCTATTACAAGATACAGTACAAGATACAAGATTCCTTTATTGCCACACAACCAGGTTGGTGGTATTCTTGATCGGTACAAGAATTGTCTACCTTTCCTCTCTTTATGTCACATTATTACATTTTCTCATGGAACCATTATGGTCAGTGGTTTTGAGAGTTCTCTTCCGCTTTCAACTCTCCATCCCACCATTTTGTGCTTATTCGTCTCATTTATTGAATTATTTCCTGGTTTCTCGTCTTCATGTACAGGGACGTGCACAGGACTTTAGAGGGGCAGGTGCTCAAAGGCTGAAAAGGGCACTACACTTGTGTGTATATATTAACCGAGCGTGCGCGAGCACGGTTTTCAAGGGCCCTTTTCGGGCGGGGGCCCCCTTTTTATGCTTTTTGGGGGGTTTTGGTGAACAAATATTGAATATTGAACTATAATAATCAGTGCAGGAGCTCACTTATCCTTGAAAGACACTTTTATCACTGACTTAGAAGGCCCATACATCTCCATAAATGTTAAGGGGGGAGGGAATAAGTGCTTACCCTACAGACCCCAAGAAGTGCTGTATATTCTGTATTGTTTAATATAAATGCATTTTTTATTCCAATCCCGGTTTTTATTTGAGATTCCCAAATCCCATCGGACTTGACTTCTTCGTGTCCCTCAATGAGTGTAATACCAGCATTCAACTGTATGCGCCACAGCGGTTTCTATCATCATCATCACCACCCACGCTATGCATAAAATATATAGGTCCGCGGAGAGGCACGCTGAAAAAGGGCACTTTTTTGATGAGGCTCAAAAAGGCAGGTGCTCAGGCACCCCTTGGCCTCTATGTGTGCATGTGCCTGTTCATGTACCTATGATAGACTTGTACAGCTGGTCCCAGCCGGCGTGGTTGTCCCCGAGCCAGTGGCCAGCCCATCTGCCACTGGACGGGAAGGTTGACCGGGTCACGACGACGCCCCTGCTCCCCGTCACGTTCAGGAGGGCACTGGGCACAGCACACAGTAGAGACATGTCAATCATACTGGGCATTAGAATACTAATGATAATGAAACAGTATATATGATGAATACAGTTACACATACTATACACGTACACAGATTATGCACACATTATGTGCATGCACAAAATACACACATGCACGCACTCTCACACACACACACACACACACACACACACACACACACACACACACACACACACACACACACACACACACACACACACACACACACACACACACACACACACACACACACACACACACACACACACACACGTGGTCATGCACACACATGCACAGGCAAGCACACACAGGTACCGACTCGTAGGTGGGCTTGGTGTGGGACCATCCGTATAGGTTGTGTACGTCATAGTGTCTGACTGGGGTCCCATCGCTGAGGAACTGTTGACTGTTCATGCACAGTGTCTTGTGGTTCAGACCTAGATGCTTAGACTCCAGGGCTAGAGAGAGAGAGAGAGAGAGAGAGAGAGAGAGAGAGAGAGAGAGAGAGAGAGAGAGAGAGAGAGAGAGAGAGAGAGAGAGAGAGAGAGAGAGAGAGAGAGCGATACACACACACACACACAAACACACCGGCTGATCCAATTGTCACCCCAATGATGTACCATGCCAACAAGAAAAAGAAAAAAAAACACTAAAACAACAAACAATAACATTTTGATTGACGATAGAAAATGTACTTGCTCTACACCTCCACACCCACATGGGGACACACTCCTGGCAATGTCATTAACTCAATGTTACATTCCAGTCATTCATTAATGGATTGAGTCATCAGCCAATCAATCAGTCACTCACTCATGGTTAACCACTCTGCCCCTCGTGACAGCTTACAGGCATGGCGCTTTGTGTAAGACCAGTTCAATCTATGAGAGAATGCTTCACATCTATGACACTGTAGAACCCTTGTTAACGTATACCTCAACTCTAATACTGTGGAACCCTTGTTAACAGTGCCGTCTGGGAGAAATGCGAGGCCCCCCGCCCCAAAGGAAAAAATAAAATAAAAATGTATATAATTTTTTTTTAACTTTTTTTATACAGCCAACATACTCCTAAACAATAGCGCTGCCCGAGGCTGGGCACACAGATACAGTCAACATATTCTTAAATAGTAGCGCTGCCTGAGGCTGGGCACATGACACAGTCAACGCATTCCCAAATAATAGTGCTGCCCGAGGCTGGGCATATGATACAGTCAACGCATCCTTAAATAATAGCGCTGCCCCGAGGCTTAGTGGCAATGCACCTGCACAGTCGCACACCCGGCAGCAACAGGGAAATGCACAAAACACCCCCGGAACCTGACAAACAAGCCCAAAGCCAGATAGGTAGATATAGAGAGAGAAAGAGAGAGAGAGATAGAGAGAGAGAAAGAGAGAGATATTTCAAGCTGGAATATACAAGGTCTGAGGTCAACTGCCCTTGGAACAAAGAGCAGAAACCCAGACTTTACCACAGAAATGTCAAACACAGACATCATGGTCCTACAAGAAACATGGCACAGAGGAAACAGTCCTACTGGCTGTCCTGCAAACTACAGAGAGCTGTTGGTACCATCCACCAAGCTAACAGGGGTCAAACAGGGGAGAGACTCTGGAGGCATGCTAATATGGTACAAATCAGAACTAACCCACTCCATAAAGCTAATCAAAACCGGAGCTTTTTTCATCTGGTTAAAAATAAATAAGGAACTTACATCAACCGAGAAAGATAATATCTACCTGTGTGCCACCTACATCCCCCCAATTGAATCCCCATACTACAAGGAAGACAAAGAAAACCAAACAAACATATTTGACCTTACAGCTTCCTTATCCAACCTAAAGACCTCAAATAGGAAAGCGAGGAAAAATTAAAATTAAAAAATATGCATGACAAATGGTATGATAATGATTGTAAAAATCTCAGGAAGAAATTAAGGAACCTATCAAACCAAAAACACAGAGACCCAGACAACCAGAACACACGTCTCCAATACAGTGAAACACTGAAACATTACAAAAACACAGTCAGAAAAAAAAGGGACCAACATGTTAGAAACCAGCTACAAGATATAGAGGAATCCATAAAAACAAACAACTTCTGGGAAAACTGGAACAAACTAAACAAAGTAGACCACGAGGAGCTACCCATCCAAAATGGAGATGTATGGGTAAACCACTTCTCCAATCTCTTTAGCCCAATACAAAAAAATGAACAGCAAAAACACATACAAGATAAACTACAAAGCCTGGAGTCAACCATAAAAGACTACCAGAACCCGCTGGACTCCCCAATTACACTACAAGAACTACAGGACAAAATAAAATCACTTAAAACCAAGAAGGCCTACGGAGCGGATGGTATCATAAATGAAATGATCATATTCACAGACTCCAAATTCCAATTGGCTATACTAAAACTCCTTAACATTGTCCTTAGCTCCGGGATCTTCCCCAATATCTGGAACCAAGGACTCATAACACAGCTCCACAAAAAGGGAGACAAATACGACCCAAACAATTAGCGTGGGATCTGTGTCAACAGCAAGCAATTGGCATACGACTAACATTGGGATGGGAGAAAATCGGAGGAAAATGGAGGGGGAAAAAGACCAAAAAAAAAAAAAAAAAAAAAACAATACCTTGAGCAAATCACAGATTGGCTTCCTAGCAAATCACCGTACAACAGACCACATTCTCACCCTCAGCACCCTAATCGACAACTAAATAAATAAAAATAAAAGCAAAGTATACTCCTGTTTCGTTGACTTCCAAAAAGCATTTGACTCAATTTGGCACGAGGGTCTGCTGTACAAACTGTTAGATAGTGGCACTGGAGGGAAAACCTACGACCTCATAAAGTCAATGTACACCAACAACACATGTGCTGTGAGGATTGAGGGAAAACACACTTCTTCCCTCAACGCTGTGCGGTTAGACAGGGGTGCAGTTTGAGTCCAACCCTCTTCAACATATACATAAATTAACTGGCAAAAACATTGGAACAAACTGCAGCACCTGGCATCCCCCTAGCAAACACAGAAGTCAAATGCCTACTGTTTGCAGATGACCTGGTGCTGCTGTCCCCAACAAAAGAAGGGCTACAACAGCACCTTGACCTTCTGCACAAATTCTCCCAGACATGGGCACTGACAGTAAACCTAAACAAAACTTATAACTTACTTAAAATTATGATATTCCAAAAAACAACTAAAACACAAATTACTCCTAGACACAATTTCCCTAGAACACACAAAAAACTACACATATCTCGGCCTAAACATAAGTGCTACAGGGAACTTCAATCAAGCTGTGAACGACCTGAGAGACAAAGCAAGAAGGGCTTTTTATGCCATAGAAAGGAACATCAAGTTAGACATTCCAATCAAAATCTGGCTCAAAATATTAGACTCTGTCATAGAACCGATTTCCCATTATGGTTGTGAAGTCTGGGGCCCACTTGCAAACCAAGACTTCACCAAATCGGACAAACACCCAATTGAGACTCTGCATGCTGAATTTTGCAAATCCATTCTCCGCACCCAACGGAAAACGCCAAATAATGCATGCAGAGCAGAACTAGGAAGATACCCACTAATCATCAAAATTCAAAAAAGAGCATTCAAATTCCACAATCACCTAAAATAAAGCGACCCAGACACACTCCACAACATAGCCCTCACCCACAGAGAGACCCTCGATAGATGCCCACTCAGCCAGATGGTTCTGGGACTCTGCTCACAAACACAAGCAGAGCCACCAGACAGAAACCACACTGGACTAAATCAAATTATAAGAAAACAAAAAGAAAACTATCTGACACATTGGAAAGAAACAACCCAAAACCAGAGCAAATTGAAATGCTATTTGGCCCTAAACAGAGAGTACACAGTGGCAGAATACCTGAGCACTGTGACTGACCCAAAACTAAGAAGATCCTTGACTAGGTACAGACTCAGCGAGCACAGCCTAGCCATTGAGAAAGGCCGCCATAGGCAGACCTGGCTCCCAAGCGAAGACAGACTATGCACCCACTGCACACAAGATGAGGTGGAAACCGAGCTCCACTTCTTAACAACCTGCCCACTATACCAAGACATCAGAGACATATACTTCCCACAAATTGCAAACACCCAAAGAGACTTTGAAAACATGGATAATAACTCAAAACTCCCATACCTACTGAGAGAAATACAAGAATGTGCAAACACAGCAGCAAGATTTGTGAGCTGCTGTGACAAGAAAAGGACATCCAGCGGAATGCAACCACCATAAATACTGTACAAGAAATTCCGTCTGTAATGTACTGATTTCTTTTGTTTTCTCTGTTTGATTGTTTTGTTTTGTTTGGCTTTGGCAATGTAAACGTATGTTTCCCATGTCAATAAAGCCCATTTGAATTGAATTGAATTGAATTGAAATTGAATTGATATAGATAGAGAGAGGGAGAGAGAGCGAGATAGAGAGAGGGATAGAGAGAGCGAGAGAGAGAGAGCAAGAGTGAGAGAGAGAGAGCAAGAGAGAGAGAGCGAGAGAGAGAGCAAGAGAGAGAGCTAGAGCGAGAGCGAGAGAGAGAGAGAGAGAGAGAGAGAGAGAGAGAGAGAGAGAGAGAGAGAGAGAGAGAGAAGAGAGAGATATAGATAGAGAGAGGGAGAGATATCCATGGCGGGAACAGAGGGGACCACACCAAAAACTCACCCTAACGCAGAGTCAGGTCCAAGAGGAAGGAGACGACCGTGGAGAAAGTTCACCAGTCCCATCATGATATTGTCCCCCCCGTTGGGATGAACCCGGGAGTCCGCTCCCAGTCCATCTGCCACACGTTAGCACCCGACAACGTAGCCAACGCTAGCTAGCTGGCGTTAGCTAACGCTAGTTAGCTGTCCCTGCCCCCAGCCAAGCTACTAGCCGACATAGCTATAGCCTGACTGAAGGTTCCAATACGCAACAACTTTCATCCTCAGTCCATCCGCCGAACGTCCTCCCCGTCCCGGCACAACCCAATCACCACACCCGGTACCGACAAGCCTGGGAGAAGGCTGAGGCTGAGGCTGAAGGCTGACGATCCCAAAGGCTGTGAAAGCTCGTCACAGACTGAGCTTCTTCCCCTCAGCCGCCAGGCTGATCAATGCCTCAGGTCCCCCCCCCCCCCCTCTGCCCCCAAGTGACACTGGCACAATGACACTGACTGCACTGCACTAGTCCTTACTGGAACTCTGCACTCTTCACTTTATATATATATATGTATTTTATTGATTAATCATCCACTGCACTGTTTCTTGTCCTGTATCTGTGTTGGTGTTGTCGTTTACTGTGAAAAAAGAAAAGAAAATGCATACACTGTATTGCTGCAACAATTACCAATGTGTTTTTACACAAATGGCTCAATAAAGGAATCTGAATCTGAATCTGAACGGCACGCGGCGCCATCTCCTCCGCTCCGATGCTGCACATCTGGTTCTCATGGCCAAGACATCCACTCGGTCCAGTGGACAGCGCCGAATAGACCCTGTACCTGTTAGTCCTCCCACCCCACGATGCTTTGCATAAAAGTAATTGAATGAAACCAATAGTATATCTGCAGAGCCGCGGAGCCCGGAACACTATTCTACAAACGTGTCTAATGTGAAATATATAAGCATGTAAGCAAAACTAGATTTTAGGTCTGTGATGGAAAGTGATTGTTAACATTCTATTTATTTTCATTTTAATTAAAAAAAACTTGCGAGGCCCCCCTTCCCGCGAGGCCCTGCTTGTTAACATACCTCAACTCTAACACTGTGTAACTCTTGTTAGCATACCTCAACTCTAACACTGTGTAACTCTTGTTAGCATACCTCAACTCTAACACTGTGTAACTCGTTAACATACCTCAACTCTAAAACTGTGTAACTCTTGTTAGCATACCTCAACTCTAAAACTGTGTAACTCTTGTTCTGTATCATTAGTGGATCCGCTCGGCATCACTCATGCACTCCCTGAATAAATTCCACAAATGTACCTTTAATACCAGTATTAGTCTGACCACACCCCTCGTTAGCTTACCTTCATAAGCAGGTGTGTGGTCACCTGCTCTCCTCCTTCTCGCTTTCACCACAAGGAAGTTGCCTCGGTAGTACCCCACTTGACGTGTTGTTAAAGTTGAAAAGAGTTGTGACGAGTTTACATTGTGCTTAGTTTTTTTCTTCTCTCATAAATATTCGATAGAAAAGGCTAAGTCATAATGTATTCTTCGGAGAGTAGACCTGCTAGACCTACTCTTCACCAGCGGTTCTCCATTCCCGCCTCCGTCGTGCGTTCTGGTGCTGGGCTGTTGCCACTTTCGTGGTTGCCGACCCAGCCCAGGAGACAGCCGGTGGATAGTTTGTCTCTCCGAAGAGCCGAGGAGTCGGTGCCGTCGCTCCGGCGATGGCCTGATCTCGACTCTGGTTCCTCTGGTTCCAGGGAATCTCCCGTTGGTGAACGGCCGGTTGTTTTGGAGCCGGAGGATTTGCGACGCAAACTTTTCGCGTCTGCCCGTTCACGTCGCAAGATGGTGGCATGCAGGCGCGAACGGCCTGGGTTTGGGGACTTGCTGGAGACCAGCGAGGATGCGTCCGGCTCTGGATTTCCGATGGAAACTGAGGACTTCATGGAAGAGTCGGACGGATTCTTGTTTGAAGGTCCTGTGGAGGAGAGTATCCCTCCTGTCCAGGAAACACCGGAGGGGGGAGAAATGGCTCCGCGGGACGCCTTGTTCGAAGATGTCGAGGAACCACCTTGGCCTCATCAGCAGGATGCCCTACTATCGGCCAAATCAGACTGTGGCTCCTTGACCAGTCGCAGCCTGCTGCATGTGAGGGATGCGGGTTCGGTGGAGGAGGGTCTGCAGGGGGAACTGCAGGCTTTGTTTCCCGAGCTCATGGCGGTAGCCGCCGCCGCAAACGGCGTGCCGCTGCCGCTGCCATTGCCTGCTCCTGTCCCTGACGATCTCATAGGTCATCTCTGGCAGCGTCACCCGGTGAGAGGGGCTGATGTTGTCTACCCATTTTTCCCCTCAATGGGGACCTATGTTCATCAGGGTCAGGCGGTGTCTCACATCATGGGACTTACCCCCACCTACGTACCAGTTATGCGGGTGTCGGGGTTAGTCAAAGGTATGAGGGAGGGCGTGCCTCGGCTTGATAGTCCGATGGCCGCTCTCCTTCTGTCCGGATGTGGTGTGGGAGCCCTTATGCAAGCCGGTCCTCCATGGAAGATCGGCTAGGCGATTGGCATATTGGGGTGACCAGTCATTTATCGCTGGTACACAATCGCTGGCTGCGGCGTCTAACATCGCCCACCTAGCTAGATTTGTATCGGGGATTATGACGGGCGGCATGGATCTGACCGAGGTAAAATGCGATCAGATCACCCAGGCGGCAGGAGCTGTCCTGCACCTTACCCAGGTGCTGGCCATGGGGAAAGTGCGCGCCCTGGCCACCCTAAGCCAGCGCCATCTTTGGCTGGAGCAGGCCCGTGTGCCAGAGAAGAAGAGAGCCCCTCTTCTGACGGCCACCCTCTCTGATGCTGGTCTGTTCGGGAAGGCCCTGCGGTTGATGACCTCAATGTGCAGAGAGATGGCAGAGAAGAGATCCATTCTTCAACCCCATTTTCCACCTCCCGTCCTTGCCGGTGGAGTCAGAAGGCTTCCACGACGTTGAGCTGCCTCCGTCGTCCCTACCACTGCCTCTACCGCCGCTGCTGGCCCCTCCAAGAATGCCAGGAGAAGAGACGGCGCTTCTGCTACCGCCGGCCCATCCACGACCGGAGGAGACGGTAGGGAACGTCGAGACCAGCAGACAGTTACCTACCGTCCCTCCGGGGCTCCTCGGGGTGGCAAGACTCGAGCGGCGCGAGGTGGCAGACGCCGCTGAGTGACTTTCTCCCTCTGTGTCCCCTCTCCTTTACACCCTCCCCGGCCCCTTTATGATTGTGTTTTTGTGCCAAATTATACAATAAAAAGTTCCCCGATATAAGGGGGACTATGTTTTTGGCCAAACAAACTGTGTGTTTCTTCAACAAATCATATGGTGGGGTTGCGTAAATATGAATCTGCACTTTTACGTTGTGAGATGAGTCGTGTTGTGTTACGAGATTAAGCAAGGTCTGCAACATACACTCAGTCGTAGGAGGTTCTATTAGCCTGCCGCTCCACATGCAGGTAGAAACTGGTGGTATTCCATTGCTTAAACAAAGTATATGTGTCCCACAATGCTGTTGTGTTAGTTGCAGTAATACTCGTACACACACGTTCCACGGCCTAGCCGTTACTCTCGGTCAGCGTTTTTGCTATGTACGACATAGTCAACGGGTGTAGGATTCACACGCATGCGACTTGTTTTGTTGTAAATCCTGTTCACATTTTGTGGGTAGCGGCCATTGTATTAGCTTACGCTATACATTAGCATTTCTACCGGAGGTTTCAAAATGCTAGTTGTTTTTGTGTGTAGGGAAAGAAGGGTTTTTTGTGAGGGGGTGTCGAATAAACCCCTCCTTCCCACTTGATTGGTTTAGGAGATTTTATCTCATTCTGCTGAGCCAGTCAGGGCCGAGCCGTTAGGACGTCTTGGCAGGGGGGGGAGGGTTATCCTGCCGACTCCTATTACAAACAGGAGCCGTGTGCAGGGTTTCCCCCGTCATAGCGATGTTGCTATGGCGACGCCTTCCATGAGTTACAGAGTGTGAAGGTGTCGAGTTAGAGCGTAGGGCTTATGGGTCTGATACGCTCGATTTATGTGTAAACTTGAGTCAGTTGGTCACGTGACTCACAGTTGGCATGTCTTTTTCATGACTACGACTCATGTGGGAAGGTTTCTGGGAAGGTCCGGTCTTTACTCTTTGACAAAAGGAGTGACTGGATGTAAAAACATGTAAACAGTTTCTTACTCCCAGCTGTGCAGTTGGGTTCATACGGGTGATGCTTCTTCTTTATTATTATAAAGAGTTGGATGTGTCTATATGAATTGGAAATGGGGGTCCCTGATGGAAACAAGACTAACGTCTTTCTCAGGTTTGCCTCCCCTTAACAATTGTGTATTGAGCCGTACTGTGTTGTACCCTTTCTGCAATCTGTTGGTTAAAGTTTTCATTTATTCATTCATTCATGGAGTTGGTTGCATCCCGCCCCTCTTGTCGTTCCCCTGGGCATCTTGGGGATTCAATAAGATGGTCTAAATAGCCTATTATTGATGTGGATATGCCCAACGCACACATAGTGCTAGCTCAGGATGTTCTGTTGGACATTAGGTAACTGACTGGCGTGCCTTGGTTGCTTGGGGTTAAAACAGCGTTTTTATAAAGCAATTGGGATGGGGGTTTTCCTCTTCCGACGACCTGTGTGGTTGTCGACGGGTTCTCGTTCATATCAGGGGATGATAACGGAATGGATCTGAACATGTGTGGAAGGGTCTCACGCCCTGGGGGTGGGCCGCCGGGCGCGGTTCGCACCGAAACGTCTGAGTGGCGCCTTCTTTTTATGTTTAAGATCAACACGCATATCTGCCCCTTCTCCTGGAGTTGGCAGGTCGGCGTGGTTAGGGCACGGGACTGGTTCTGGTCACGCTGGTCCAGATCAGTTAAACCTGTTGTCCGCCGGGGATGCAGATCTGCTGTTCTGGTACCCTGAGGGACTCAGGGGAAAAAATGCTAGGTCGGTCCGGGTGTCGCAGGGTTAAGCGCTATGGAACCCTTGTTGGGTACATTGTATTCTACACTGTCGTAATGGCTTATGGCCGTACCAACCTGTACACGCCCGATCTCGTCGGCTCTCGGCCGCCACGCAGGTTGGTCTTGGTTAGTACTTGGTTGGGTGACCTCCTGGGAATACCAAGTACGGGGTGTTGGGGCTGGTTTTCCATTCTTGCGCTCTTCTCTTACGCGTGGCGAAGAGGGGCCTGTTGGAGTGGTCTTTGACCTCCTCCGGGGACCCTGTGCTCCCCGTATCACCGGGCCCGGTCCGAAGTAATGTTTTCGTTGACCCCAGGCCCGGGATAACCCTGTTGGAAACTGGAACACGGTTACTGCGGCAGTGCCGCAGGTGTGTTTTGGAGTTTTTTCCTGGGGGGTTATGGGACCAACCACTGCATAGGGTAACGACTGGGTGGTTGGTTCTCTGGTGTGTTGGGGCAGTGTCAACTCCCGGGTTAACCGGTTGAGGGTGCCCCTGCACGTTCATGACGTCTGCCAATCGTGTCAGCCTTCTCTGCCTCCACCCCTCTGGGTGGGGGTTTTTAAATGGAGGCTTGGTCATGCAACAACGCCAGCATGCGCCCCTTCCACCGGGGCGGCTGTGTTCAGCTGTCCCCTCTGGCGCCTGTCTCGTCCGCAGTCTCCAGGCTCGGGTTAACAGCCTGTTGCCTGGTCTTTTCCCCGGTGCACTGCCTGCTTCCGTTGGTTATCCTTTTTTGTGTGCTTACGGCCATGCTGACTGCCTGTTCTGCAGGGTCAGTGTGCCAGGCGGTGTACTATTGGGGGGACAGGGCCCGCTCGGCTGAGGGGCCTTTGTCCGAATACGCTGGCGATGTGGGGGGCGGGGTCACTAAGTGCCCACCTGGTGGGGTCTTGATGCTGGCATCATGGACTTCTCCGGGCCCCCGTTCCAGGGGATCCAGTCCCTTTGGTGGGTCTGGGTCTTCCTTCGCGCTCCGCTGCTACGGCCTTGCCACGGGGTTGGGTTTACCCTTGACCCCGTGATTCTGGGGGCAGTAACGAGGTTGTTCCCTCCGTTCGTTCCCGGGTGGCATGCGGGTTGTGCGTGTGTGTAGTCGTGGGGTCAAGCCACGGTCTGCTCACCCTGTGCGTTGAGTTGCTTGAGTGCCTCTTCGCACGGTCGGGTCCGTCGCCCTCCCGGGAAACCTCTAATAGGGGGGGGTGCCCTCCATTAGGGGGGGTCGGGGGGGCTCGGCCCTCCCTGTTCTGATGGTTGTGGGGGGCCTTCAGCGGGGTGTATTTGTCGGCCGGTGGCTCCGCTCGGCCTCCCTATGTGCATGAGTGATGTCGAGCGGATCCACTAATGATACAGAACGTTAGGTTATGACTATAACCAAGTTCTGTTAATTAGTGGTGACGCTCGGCATCCGACGCCGCTGCAGCCCTTGACCTCACCTTGTGGTGAAAGCTTGGGAAGGAGGAGAGCAGGTGACCACACACCTGCTTATGAAGGTAAGCTAACGAGGGGTGTGGTCAGACTAATACTGGTATTAAAGGTACATTTGTGGAATTTATTCAGTGCGCGTGCACGTACGCGAGGGAGTGCATGAGTGATGCCGAGCGCCACCACTAATTAACAGAACTTGGTTATAGTCATAACCTAACGTTAGCATACCTCAACTCTAATACTTTGTAACTCTTGTTAACATACCTCAACTCTAACACTGTGTAACTCTTGTTAACCTCAACTCTAACACTGTGTAACTCTTGTTAGCATACCTCAACTCTAATACTGTGTAACTCTTGTTAACATACCTCAACTCTAACACTGTGTAACTATTGTTAACATACCTCAACTCTAACACATGTAACCCTTGTTAACATATAACTCAACTCATATTATATGTGTGTGTATTCTATATGATTGTATTTGTCTTACGTGGCATATAGGGAGGATTCTCCAAGATGGGGGAACCAAGACACTGAGTCTGTCCTCCAACTGTCCCGTGGACAAAACTGGCAGGCTCATTCATGTCCTACACACACACACACACACACACACACACACACACACACACACACACACACACACACACACACACACACACACACACACACACACACACACACACACACACACACACACACACACACACACACACACACACACACACACACACACACACACACACACACACACACACACACACACACACACACACACACACACACACACACACACACACAGAGAGAGATAAGGGTGTAATAAGCTTAATAGCATTTCAGACATTTAATTGATTGATTAAATCTTTTATTTTCGTGTCATGCTCACAAAGTGCCCAACCCCTAAGACACCAAAAATACTGTTGCAGTGTTCCATTATTACATTACACATTACATTTCATTATCTAAATATTGTTTACATGAATACAGATTATAGCTCGGTCTTAAACAGAGTATTCTGCCTTCTCTCCCAAGCTTGCCCAATACAATCTGCTACAAAAAAAGTTCCCTTCCAGAAGCACAACTCAAGTTGTTCAAATGCTTCCCGCTCAAGAAAATCTACATAAATGGAGGATGTTTTATTAAAAAGAACTTCCCTTACGTCCTCATAGGCAGGACAGTAAAACAAAAAAATTACCTCATTCTCAATTTCACCTACTGTAGCTCACACACCAAACAAAGTCTGGCCTCCTCTGGGTTGGCGTGCAAATGCATGTACTCACAATCCAAAGGCCATCGAACTTCATGATGTTCTCGTAGAAGTTCTTGATCTCTCTATGCCACCACGTCGCGGTGCGGTCCCGGAAGAAATCCGGGAATGCTGCGTAGGACCTGAAGAGCTGGGGACAGGTTTAGATACAAGTCAGATGACCAAACTCCTGAACCTGAATTTGAATTTGATTGGCAATACTTTAATACATTTATATCAACCATGAAGACTTGACCAGGCGCATGATTAACCTCTCCGGGTCCACCACAGTACCAAGACACTCCATCAGTGTTATGGTTTGTAATGCGACCCCAATTGCACGACACAGACAGGTAATCAAGGTAGATGGTGGTAACAAGAACGGCCCGACAAGGAGTGGAGGGGAGTCTGCAATACTAGTACTCTCCCGAGCTGATCGCAAACTCCCATCAGGTGCGTGAAGGAGAAAAACGGCACGCCCCCTCGTTGGGCTGCATGCAGGATTCCTCCAGCCCTCACAATCAGTGCAATTTGAACAGGTGCCCTACCCCCATCCCCCACTGGGTGACTTAGCCTTCAATAGATTAGCCTTCAGTGGAACCCGGGGCGTGTTGTACCTCTACTTGGGTGTCCCAGTCCAGAGAGTTATCCACTGTGATGTTGGGGCGATCAGGCCACACCTAGAAACAAAATATGAAACAAGTTATGCATTACATCAGTGGTATTTAGCTTGGCTGCCCTGTACTCATACACCAGTCCCAAGAAAAAAACAGTCATCTACTTCAGGGTGAAGCCGTTTTTGGGACGTGACAAACGTAGGCTACCATGACATAACATTTTATGAGGGCAGGGGTAATGCCTGGCACACACTAGGAGATAGGCACTTCCCATGGTCGGATTTTGAAATGGACACCGCCATCAATGTTTGCCTTAAAAACTACCTGTAGGACTGGCCTGTCTCTTCATTTGGACCCCTGGAAATATTAGTAATAGTTTTTGTAAAGTTGTGCATCGGGAGAAAAGAGAGAAAGAAAAAAGGCTTGCAATTTGGAGTTTTCTTTCCTATCTCGGCTGCTCCGTGACCAGCAAGGTCTCCCCTACATTTTCCAAATCAGTTATGCGTGCGCTTTTGGAGACCTATTTCAGAATCTCAACCCGAGACGCGCCGCCTACGACTCTGGAACACAGCATTCCGTCTAAATGCACACACTGTGGTGGCACTGTGTGTGGTTCAGTGTAAACAAGCTAAACTGGCAGTGTGAGTCTTCTTTGCAGCATTGTTGCAGGATTTCTGTGTAAAAAAGGCTTCTCTCTCTCCGTACCTTTCCCCAGACGATGTCATCACTGAGGTCTTTGGGCCATTTGATGAAGACATCGTCCTCTATGCCGCGGTCAAAGGCAGGATATGACCCTGTCGTTTCATTACCTGAGATGGCGGGGTCCTGCAAATAAAACACACACATTTAGCTTTCCCCAAAATCACAGTAGACAATTGTGGCACCAAGAATATTGATCTTAAGAAGTTGGTCAATAGTCTAGAAATATCTCGAGTTTTTAAGGTGCTATAGATTTTTTATGTAGACTAATACTTTTTAAAGAATAATACATCCACAATATTGCTTTTTCCCCCAAAAAATTTATTTATGAATTTATAATAAAAAAATATTGTGCAGGTGTCCCATCCCTATGTCCCCCTATTTCTCCATGTGGAATATTCCTGATTGGATAAACATGCTGCTAGTTGAGAGGTCCGTGTAAAAAAAAAAAAAATACAAAGATAAAAAAGGCGGGTTGCTCTTTCATTACCCTTCTCTTTTTCAACTTAAAGTTGAACCTAAAATATGTTTCTGATAACTAGTCTAAACTAATTTGTATAAATTAGTTTGACAGTTTGATCCGAACTTGGCTGGATGGTAATTACAATAATTGCATTACCCTATGTAAATAGTAAATTGGCCTGCATTCATATACTGTAGCGCTTTTATCCAAAGCACTTTAGAATTGATGCCTCACATTCACCCATTCACTCACACATCGATGGGAGAGGCAACCATGCACCTGGCACACATCACACTACAGAATGGCTGAACGGCTCATAAGACAGGGATTGATGTCAGAGACCTGATTGGGAATTTTGCCAGGAACGTCGGGGGAAGTTCAGGAACCCCCTACTACTCTTTGCGATAGGTGTCCTGGGTTCTGTCAGGACCTCGTTTAGCGTCCCATCCGAAGGACGGAATAGACTGACCTACTGTAGACTAACTGATCATATCATTACCAGGATGAAGATGAACCTCATGTGCTCTGCTCTCATGCTGTCCACCAGGGCAGGTAGACCCTGGAATTCCTTGTCCAGTTTGAAGTTTAGCTGACGCTCCATGTAGTCAATGTCAGCATACTGGACGTCCTAGTGGACAAAGTATAGCCAACAGATGACCGCCATGTGCATCATAATGTACAGTCAAATCACATTAAGTTAGTTAAGACGCCATTGATGTAGGAGTGATGTGTGTGTGAATTCAGCACACTGTCATGTACACATGTTTCCAAACAAGAGCCTACTACTGTAACTTCCAGATGATCAAGAAGGTTTTTGCTTGACAATCCCATTTTGCTGCAATACGATTATTGGAATGAAGTGAAAAGACTGAAAACGTTATGTTATTTTATTGCACACAAAGTTTTCCACTGGGGACATCATTTGCAGTTGAAAAATGATGTGGCAGTGGAAAGAAAGTATTTTTACTCAAGTACAGCACTTAAGTAAAATGTTTAGCTACTTGTACTGTACTTTACATGAGTATTTACATTTTAGTGAACTTTATACTCCATGACATTTCAAAAGCAATATTGCACTGTTTACTCCTGACATCTGCACCCATCAGTTACTAGTTACTTTGAAGAAAAATATATTGCATAAAAAACATGGCAAGAATGTATGAAGATTATATACTTTCACATTTGAAGCCTGACAACTTCAAGAGAACGAAAACAGAGCAGCATAACTGGACAACATACCACTTTAACATAATCTTTAGAGGTCAATGGATCGAGAATTGAACGTTCCCGAGCACTGGAATACACAAACACCATGTAGAATGTAGAATTTTACTTTAGATACTTAAGTACATTCAATAGCAAATACTTCTCTACTTTAGCTTAAGTCGAATTTGAATGGATGAATTTTACCAGAGTACTCAATTATCTGGGTATTTTTACTTTTACTTAAGTAAAGGAACTGTGTACTTCTTCCACTAGTGCAATATTGTGACTCTAGTATGGTGATACTATTGTATCGTGGGGCCTCTGGTCTGATTCCCACCCGTAGTATGTTGCTGGTTTCCAGTTGGTCATTGCTGCTGTCCGTCTCGGTTGCCTCTACATATATAGCCTGTGCTCCGTGTATTTGAGCTCAACCTCGTCAGGGGGTGCTGTCAGCGGGGGACTTACGTAGGGGATACCGGCTGCCTTCATCTCCTTGTACAGATCTTCTATCTCTGTGTCGTTGGCATAACCATAGCGACAGAGTTGGAACCCGAGCGACCAATAGGCAGGTAGAACAGGACGTCCAATCAGCTGTCAGGATGAAACGGTAATATATAAGCATAGTTCAGCGGAGGAGAAAAAAAGTTTTTTTTGTAGAAAAAAGGGGACAATGTCCGTAAAGTGTTTGTTTGTTTATTTGTGACTGTGTGTGTGTGTTTAGATTGGCTAGATGAGAAAGCAATGAAGCGAGGAACTCCCAGCTGCTCCAGTCCATCAACAGGGGCCCAGAGCCAGACAACACACACACACACGCACGCACACACGCACGCACGCACGCACGCACGCACGCACGCACGTACGCACGCACGTACGCACACACACACACACACACACACACA
>NC_140165.1:225601232-225606232 GCF_963971535.1 Notolepis coatsorum
TGAGAGTCTGCGCTGGCAGGTGAAAAGATGTGACAGGCTGCCTCCTCGTGTACCGGAGGGGACACGTGATGCAAGGCTTCTATCCTCCCTACAACCGACCAGTGGGGGGCATAGTCGAGCAACGTTCAAGACAGGGGAGGGGAGAATTGGAAACACGAAATTGGGATGGGAGAAAAATAGAAAAATAAGGAGAAAAAGTGGATCAAAAAAATAAAAATAAAGATATTGGTTGAAGAAGTGTGTCTTTACCAACCAACCAACTGCTTATCTCTTACAGAATGACCTCCTAGACCCCAATCAGTCTGGCTTCCGGACTGGCCACTCCACAGAAACGGCCCTCATTGCGGTCACAGAGGCACTTCACTTAGCAAAAGCGAAAGGCCTCTCCTCTGTCCTGATTCTCCTAGATCTATCTGCAGCCTTCGACACAGTCAACCATCAGATCCTCCTCGCGGCCCTCGCAGGAATGGGAGTGGCTGGATCTGCGCTGACATGGCTGACATCATACCTCAATGACCGCTCCTACCAAGTGTCATGGAGAGGGACTCTGTCGGCCACCCGCCCCCTCCGGACGGGTGTCCCCCAGGGCTCGGTCCTAGGACCCCTTCTCTTCTCCCTCTACACTAAATCACTGGGTAACATTATCACATCTCATGGCTTCTCATATCATTGTTATGCCGATGATACTCAACTCTTCCTCTCCTTCCCTCCCTCAGATATCCACGTCTCTGAGCGGATCTCGGCCTGTCTGTCCGACATCTCCGCCTGGATGACGACCAACCACCTCAAACTGAACCTAAGCAAAACAGAATTGCTCCACCTGCCGGCCAAATCCTCCCCCCTGACCGACCTCTCCATCACAGTCGAGAATGCAGCTGTGACCGCGTCGCCGACCGCCAAGAACCTTGGTGTTGTCCTCGACGACCAGTTGAACTTCTCTGCTCACATCGCAGCGACAACCAGAACCTGCACATCGCAGCGACAACCAGAACCTGCAGATTCCTCCTGAGCAACGTCAGAAGGATACGCTCCTTCCTGACAAAAGAAGCCACCCAACTCCTCGTATAATCAACAGTCATCTCCCGCCTCGACTACTGCAACGCACTGCTAGCTGGCCTCCCGGCCACTGCCACCAAGCCTCTTCAACTCATTCAAAATGCAGCGGCCCGCCTGATCTCAAACCTACCGAAGTCAGCCCATGTCACCCCACTTCTTAGGGACCTGCACTGGCTCCCCATTGCTGCACGTATCCGCTTCAAGGCCCTCGACCTAGCATACCGTGCGGCAAAGGGAACCGCTCCCGCCTACCTCCGGTCAATGGTCTCTAACTACACACCCTCAAGACCCCTACGCTCTGCGTCTTCTGGCCGCCTCAGATCTACTCCTATCCAAGCTCCCGGAGGGTCATCAAAGAGAAGCCGCCTATTCTCAGTCCTTGCCCCACAATGGTGGAATGAACTACCCATCCCAGTTAGGACAGCTGAATCCCGTCCAATCTTTCGCCGTCGACTAAAGACTCACTTCTTCAACCATTATCTGAAATGATAAAAAAGAAAAAAAAAAAAAAAAAAATCTAACCCCGACTAACCTTAATGTCATGCACTTGTCCTAATAAACTAACCTACACTGTAACACGCAACACTTTGATGAACATTGTTACTCAGCTGATAGAGTTATACCCTTCTTGCTGTCTTGTCGCACAGAACTTATAAGTCGCTTTGGATAAAAGCGTCAGCTAAATGACTAAATGTAAATGTAAATGTAACTGTGGTGGGAAGTTCGTTCCACCATTGTGGGGCAAGGACTGAGAATAGGCGGCTTCTCTTTGATGACCCTCCCGGAGCTCGGATAGGAGTAGTAGGTCTGAGGTGGCCAGAAGATGCAGAGCGTAGGGGTCTTGAGGGTGTGTAGTTAGAGACCATTGATCGGAAGTAGGCGGGAGCCGTTCCCTTCGCCACACAATAGCCAGGTTGAGGGCCTTGAAGCGGATTTCAAGGTTTCAACCGTGTTACATGTGCTTGTTTATGAGTATGCATTCCAGACGTTCTATACAGTGAGTATGTGTTCAACACCGATGCTCTTCTAGTTTGAGGGGTTATTCGGTACTGTGTACATTACCAAAGTACCCATAATCTGGGTAAAGAGCATCCTCGAGGGTATTACTGCTGTACAACAGTAACCAGTGTATGTGTACCGGTTGAATAGTTTTCCTTGTACAAAGAAAGACAAAAAACGTTTTCAAAAGAACAACGTTTTCAAACATTATTATCTAAAGATGGTAAACTAGAATGTCGTGTTCACACATAGTTAAAGACAGTAGAGGTTGAGTACTTTATTATCTAAAGATGGTAAGCTAGATTGTTGTGTTCATTCATAGTAAAAGACAGTAGAGGTTGATTACTGTAATGGAGCAACCCTGGGATTTGGGTGATTGAGCTGTCGAGCTGTCGCTCTGCACTCTACCAATCTGGGGCTGGCAGGCGACACTATTGGTCGTGTGATCCCGGGGTTGGTAGAGGGGAGGGGGCAGGGGCTGACCTGTGGGAAGGTATAAGAGGGTGTTACACCTGAGGGTGCGCTCTCTCTTGGTGTATGGGAAGTTATGGAGATGAGTCCACTATGTCAAGCAGAGGTGATGCACCCCATCTTGTCTACAGAGAATCATGCCTAAGTGTTGAATAAAGACATGAGTGAGAAATAAAAACAGCCTTGGTGAGTCATTAGTTTCCGAGGACATTACAGTATTATCTAAAGATGGTAAGTTAGAGTGTTGTGTTTACTCATGTTAAATACAGTAGAGATTGAGTACTTTATTATCTAAAGATGGTAAGTTAGAGTGTTGTGTTCACTCATGTTAAATACAGTAGAGATTGAGTATACTTTATTATCTAAAGATGGTAAGTTAGAGTGTTGTGTTCACTCATGTTAAATACAGTAGAGATTGAGTACTTTATTATCTAAAGATGGTAAGTTAGAGTGTTGTGTTCACTCATGTTAAATACAGTAGAGATTGAGCACTTTATTATCTAAAGATGGTAAATTAGAGTGTTGTGTTCACTCATAGTTAAATACAGTAGAGATTGAGTATGTTATTATCTAAAGATTGTAAGGTAGACTAGAGTGTTGTGTTGCTGTGTTGCTGAATACCACAAGTTTGTTTGGCAATCAGTTCATAGCACTTGGCTCAAATGTACTTCAGAGGCTCATAAAGTGTGGTTAGAACCCTCCGCAAACCAATCAGACGGTTAGACGTCTGTATTGCACTGCATTATGTACGCATGAATGCGTGCATCTCTCTGTGGCAGATCTACATCTGTTTCTCTCAAGCTGGCGTGTATTTTTTCTCCGAATGTACAATGCCCGCGTTTCCGATTGTGCCAGCGCACATAATGTGTGCATATCGTGTGCATATATGTGTGTGTGTTTGTGAATGAGTGCCGTGGTGGGCCAGTGCCCCCTAAGTGCTCAGAGGGTCCCGGGGTTGTCTGGAGTGTCTAAATGAAGACGGAGAGAGACGGGAGGAGAGTGAAAGAGAGGGATGTGAGGGGGAGAAATGGCAGAGGACAGGAAATCAGCCACTTTGGGCTGTCGCCGTTCCATGAGTGCGGGCATGTCACAGCCCATCAACCTCCTGCACTGTGGCTCACTCTATGTCTTAATGTGAGGAATGATCGCTCTGAGGAATGGCTTTCTGTGTGTGTGTGCGTGCGCGCGCGTGTGTGTGTGTGTGTGTGTGTGTGTGTGTGTGTGTGTGTGTGTGTGTGTGTGTGTGTGTGTGTGTGTGTGTGTGTGTGTGTGTGTGTGTGTGTGTGTGTGTGTGTGTGTGTGTACGTGCGTGCGTGCGTGCGTGCGTGCCTGCGTGCATGCGTGTGTGTGTGTGTGTGTTCCGTGTGACCCTGTGTGAGTCAGAAGGAGGAAAGGTCATTAGCTAGTCTGCTAACTAAGACTGACAGCTAATGACAGCGCGTGCATGCTCTTTTCATCTCCGTCACACACGTGTATGTACGCACACACACACACACACATCAGGGTTTCAGTTAGTCGAGTAAATACCCGCCGATGGCTGTCTAGAATTTAAATTGGAAATCCTGTGAACTAGAGAGGGCGAATGCATTTTTCTGGCAGTGACATCACCTTCGGGCGACATTCACAAGTTCGACGACAATCGCAAAGCCCTCCGTTGCGGCAGCCTTAACCATTTCACTGCCACACTACAGAAGGTTAACCGTCGGTAGTGTGATAGTAAAGGGTTAACCTTCTGTAGTGTGCCAGTGAAAGGGTTAACCTGATGGTGTGTGGCAGTGAAAGGGTTAACCTTATGTGTATTGTCGCAGTGAAAGGGTTAACCGTTTGGTTGTGCGGCAGTGAAAGGGTTAACAATGAAGAAGGACATGCAGATAATTTGGAGGCAGTGTAGCAGTGGATATCTTTCAGTGAGGCAGCAAGTATGAAGGAGGACAAGCTACACTGTGATGAATGAAACTGAAAGACACTCAAAGCACTCGCCACAATGTAGGGTGGAAATTGCCTCCTTCACCACCACTGGTAGCACCCAACCTTGGGCTACACAGGCGCAATGGCTGCATACACTGGCACCAGGCTACACAATGGCTGAACGGCTCAGGAGACGGGATTAATGTCAGCCAATTAAGGGGGGAAGGATGATTAAGTCGCCTTGATGTCAGAGACCTGATTGGGAATTTGGCGAAGAACTTTTGGTGGGAACCCCCTACTCTTTGCGATAGACGCCCTGGGTTCTTTAACGACCAAATTCAGTCAGGACAGCACTCACAGCTGTATGGTGTCCCTCTCACTGTAACAGGGGCATTGTTACTGACAAGTCCAGAGGACAGAGTGATGCCTGCTGGACAACAACACCACTTTCCGACAACGGCCTTGACCGGGGCTCGAACCGATGATCTTCCGATCATGAGTCCGGAGCTCTACCCCTGTAGCCACTATGCTTTATGAAGTACACAGGACGAGCTACACTATGCTTT
>NC_140165.1:225610939-225658439 GCF_963971535.1 Notolepis coatsorum
GAAGAAGAAGAAGAAGAAGAAGAAGAAGAAGAAGAAGAAGAAGAAGAAGAAGAAGAAGAAGAAGAAGAAGAAGAAGAAGAAGAAGAAGAAGAAGAAGATGATGAAGATGATGACGATGATGAAGATGATGACGATGATGATGATGATGATTGTTAAAGTTAGATGTTATGTATGATTGCAAGTAACTGTCTAACTGTGTCTAACTGTTTCCACAAGAGGGCGCTATAGGCGGAGCTGCTAATGCTGCCGCCAGGTATAGAGGTATAAAAGGAGATGTTAACTCCCCCTCTGTCTCTTCCACCGTCGCTCTCATAAGTAAGTAAGTAAGTAAGTAAGTAAGTAAGTAAGTAAGTAAGTAAGTAAGTAAGTAAGTAAGTAAGTAAGTAAGTAAGTAAGTAAGTAAGTAAGTAAGTAAGTAAGTAAGTAAGTAAGTAAGTAAGTAAGTAAGTAAGTAAGTAAGTAAGTAAGTAAGTAAGTAAGTAAGTAAGTAAGTAGGTAAGTAAGTAAGTAAGTATTTATAAAGCACCTTTCATACATGTCATGTAGCTCAAAGTGCTGTACACAAACATAGGCATATATAACGATAAAAGCAATAAGGTCACAGTGATCAGTTAAGATCAATGTTTAAAAAAAAAAAAAAAAAAAAATAATAATAATAATAATAATAATAATAATAATAATAATAATAATAATAATAATAATAATAATAATAATAATAATAATAATAATAATAATAATAATAATAATAATAATAATAATAATAATAATAATAATAATAATAATAATAATAATAATAATAATAATAATAATAATAATAATAATAATAATAATAATAATAATAATAATAATAATAATAATAATAATAATAATAATAATAATAATAATAATAATAATAATAATAATAATAATAATAATAATAATAATAATAATAATAATAATAACGTAATTGTGTGCGTATGTACCCGTTCCTTCATCTAAAGAGTTGGGTCCATAAGGCTTATCCAAGCCTTATGGATCCATCAGTGGTCGCGTATTGTGTGCGTATGTACCCGTTCCCTCATCTAAAGAGTTGGGTCCTTATCCAAGCCTCATGGATCCATCAGGCTTTTCCAAGCCATAGCGTCTTTGTGTTATGTCTCATAACGTTAGCCAGTTAGGAAGTAGGAAATGCACTAAACCAATGCACTTGTACTTGTTTAGCAGCAACTGGAAGTAGGAAGTGCACTAGACCAATAACTAGTAGGTAGCAACGTTAGCTCTCATAACGTGCACTAAACCAATGCTAAACCAATATCTAGTAGGTAGCAACGTTAGCTCTCATAACGTGCACTAAACCAATGCACTTGTACTTGTTTAGCAGCAACCGGAAGTAGGAAGTGCACTAAACCAATGCACTTGTACAGTACGTAGCAACGTTGGCTCTCAGAACGTCAGTTTAGCCAGCAGCTCCGGGTACAGCAGGTAGCAACGTTAGCTCTCATAACGTTAGCCAGTTAGCAGCTCCGGGTACTAAAAATAAAGCATCACATTAATAAGACAACAGTAATAAAAGTATGGCAATAGGCAAAGTACAGTAAAATAACATTTCAGTAAAAGATCAATACATAAAAAATATAAACATAATAATAAAAACATTTTCAATAAGATACTCGCTCTCCCTAAGGCATGGTACACTATTTGTAAGCTAGACTGTATAGGGACGTTTTTAATTTTCCTTTAAAAATGTGTATGGAGCTGGCGTTTCTGATGTGTGTTGGTAGTGTGTTCCATAGTTTTGGGGCATAGTTGGCAAATGCCATACTTCCTATCCTCTTTTGGTTTCTGGGTGTGTCTAGTAAACCTGTAGTGGATGACCGTAGCGTTCTTGAGGGCAGATAACTAACTAGGGAATTTGCTATGTATTTTGGGCCTTGCTCATTAAGAGCTTTATATGTCAGGAAAAGGACCTTAAAATCAATTCTATGAGTTATTGGAAGCCAGTGCAGAGTGGCTAGGACTGGAGTGATATGTTCTCTTCTCTTTGTATGAGTTAGTAATCGAGCTGCAGAGTTTTGGATAAGCTGAAGCTTCCCAATGGTTGCTTTGGGAAGACCAGTGAACAGTGCATTACAATAGTCAAGCCGGCTTGAGACAAAAGCATGAATCAGTGTCTCTGCATCCTTTTTATTTACGAAAGGTCTTACTTTCGCTATGTTTCTTAGGTGGAAGAATGACGTTTTCATGGCCTTATTTATATGAGACTTAAAGGTCAGGTCTGAGTCCAAGATGACACCTAGGCTTGTAACCTCAGTTTTTACATAGGATGACAGACTCCCCAGGTTTTCACACAGCACTTCCCTTTTCGCTTTTGGGCCGATCAATAGGATTTCGGTCTTGCTTTCGTTTAATTTTAGGAAGTTATTGTTCATCCACTTGTTTATTGCTAACAGACAGTTTGTAATGGACTGTATGGCTGTAGTGTTATTTGGTTCTGCGGAGATATATAGTTGTGTATCATCAGCATAACTATGGAAGCATACATTGTGGTCTCGAATGATGTCCCCGAGGGGCAGCATATATAGTGAGAAGAGTAATGGACCAAGGCAGCTTCCTTGTGCAACTCCAAAGCTGCTGTCATGTTCCTCGGATACATTGTCTCCAAGCTTAACATAGAACCTTCTCCCCTTAATGTATGTTATGAGAGAAGGACTCTCATGTACTGCTGTGTACCAATGTGAAATAAACCACGCCGTTTAATGGCTAAAGAGAGAAACCATGCCTCATGAACATATCACCCCATAGCTGACTCTGTCAACAATGATGATGAAGAAGATGAGACAGAACGCTTTGAAAAAGAGACATTTTAAGCCAGGGTGGGATAAACACATTTAACTACAGTGTCATTTCCATGTAGTCCTTAATAGCTCAGTTACAGCATGTGTAAATGATTGTCATTAGCCACCAGTAGGCACTTGGCGTCGGGTGCTTATCGTCTGCCCGGCTCAGTCTGTAAACTACAAACAGCTCAACCCATCAACACAACATGATTATGAACCGCAAATACTTCCAACTCAATATGATTACGAAAGTTGAATGTGACTGCCTAATCCGATCAGCCACTTGAAAAGGATTCACATGAAGTGTTGAAGTGGGGCTTTTTCAACCTAGGAATGACTGTACACCAAGGAGCTATTCCACAGGCCGAGTGCCAACTGCATTACTCATCTACAGTGGGACTGTAGGGCCTGAGTCAGCATGCGTTCCCTGCGGCTTCCTACGTTTCAGTCTATGAGTAAGACTGAGGAAACACTCTCATCACAGATGGTTAGAATAGAGGCATTTCACTGAATGTTCAGAAAGCTAATTTCTCCTCCCTGTTGGAAGAGACGTCCCTACTGTACCTCTGGTCTTTCGTTCTTTTTATTTTTTGTATCCCTACCCTTCTGGTAGTTTAGGACAGTGACTCAGGAGGCAGAGCATTTGTCTGGTAGTCGGAAGGTTCCCGGTTCGATTCCAAGCGTGTCGGGAGACACTTAACCCCTAATTGCTCCTGATGTGCAGGTTGGCGCCTTGCATGGTTGCCTCCACCGTCGGTGTGTGAATGTGTGAGTGAATGGGTGAATGTGAGGAACACAAATTGTAAAGCACTTTGGATAAAAGCTCTATACAAATGCACCATTTGCCATTTCATTGCAACACTCCCGATTGCTAGGCAACCTTTCAAAATTCACACCAACAACTGCGGTACAGGAGCTAAACCATGATGATACAACAGTCCCTGAAGTACTGAAGGATATCCAGCTCCAATCACAGCGTTGGAGCGTCTCGGAGTGACAGACGTCAAATACTGGAAGTCGGTCCAAGCATGACCTGGTTGCCCATGGCCCACCCACCGCACTCTGCCCTGTATTCTTACACTTTTAACTAGGGATGTCCGATATTATCGGCCTACTGATATTATCGGCCGATATTGGCATACATTTTTTATTTTTTTTTACATTTATTTAACCTTTATTTACCCAGGCAAGCAAGTAAGAACAAATTATTATTTTATTTATTGTCAAAGTATGCATAATGTTGTGTTAATTACACAACAATGTTAATTACCTGAAATTATTCCGTTTTTTGGGGGGGGGGGAACCCTGCATATATCGGTATCAGTTGATATCGGTTGGTATCGGTATTGGAAATTAAGAGTTGGACAATATCGGTATATCGGTATCGTTAAAAAGCCAATATCGAGCATCCCTACATTTAACATACGTGTAAACTATTTCCAACAAGCACAATCGAAGGTTCTGCTGAAATAAAACCAGAGGATTTCAAGTAACAAAGGGAATAAAAGAAAAAACGAATTGGGAGAGGTAACCTGTTAAGGTGCCCAGTAACAACTATATGAAGACATAATCAGCCTACAATTTATGTTCGGTTCTGCAGTGTTTCTGCTGCTTAGTCGTTTGGCCTATTTCACCTACTTGGCCTACTGTGCTTTGAATAAATGAGTTCATTAATCTAGCTATATTTAGGTGCTTTATACATTATGTAAACCGTATCGTTACATAACCTATTGTATTCAATATTACTTTACTTTCCCCCAAAACCACCATACTGCCCTGCATCTGATCAGCCTGAAATGGGAGCAGCAAACCACTGCATTATGTTTCAGAAGCCATCCGTTTGAAAGTAAAACACAGCCTGTTGAGAATACATTAATTTAATCTCTCTGCAAGTGCTTGAGGGCAAATCCCTTGATTTAGAAAAATGGAAACAAACAACAAACAAACTAAACATTAAACTAATTTGTGTTGAATCATTTTATGAGATGTGTACGTTTTATATGGATATAACTTTATATAATTGTTTATGGCCTACATAAAAAAAGAAAATACATTAAACATCCCTCACTCTGTTTTTTCACAAACCGCACCCTGGGAAAATACAATGGTTGCTATGTGAGAGAAATATATCATTAAAAATGTTATTACTTATTACTGGATCTGGTAAACAAGTTACAGTGCAACAGTACTACCATTTCCCAATGTTTTCCCAATGCTCTACTGCTGCAATTCTCTTTCGAAATCACCCGAAGAGAGACAAATATCCAAACGTCCCGTGCGAGGCCTCTATGAACAGTGTATGCTCGGTGCACATGAACAACATATTGCCAGTGAGAGACGCCAGAGTTCACTGTCAAAGTAAAAATGAAGCATTATTACATGTTTTTGTTAATAAATGTTTTATATAACTTTTTATATAGGCTGATTAACCTTCCTAATGAAAAGTTGAATCAAGTTCAGGAATCTGTTAAATAAATTGAGAGGTACTGAATTAATACGATAAAGAAATGACACACTTAAACCTTTCACACCAGACTACAGACGGTCAACCGTAGTGAAAGGTTAACCGTCTGTAGTGTGGTAGTGAAAGTGTTAACCCTTTGTAGTGCGGCAGGGAAAGGGTTAACCTTCTGTAGTGTACTAGTGGAATGTTAACCCTTTGTAGAATGGTAGGGAAAGGGTTAATATAGCTCCAGTTTGATCTCCTCCTGGTCCCTTTCTTCAGGTTTACATCAGTGTGAACCTTCACATGGGACGATATGTAACACTATCGCCTCATCTCTGTTCTTCCTCCGCGGTCTCAGTGCAGTCTAATAACCAGTGTGAAAGCCTCCTATACTGTCACCCTGTGACCCTCCCTGGAGAACTCCAGCCCAGAGGCGCCACATGGCTCTCAAGGCCTCATTCTCTGCTTGGCATTAGAAACTTTTTCTCAATCACACCCTGATTGAAGTTATTACATGTCTGGCCCCACTTTGAATCCATTTCGCTCTCTGCTATTCTGTGGGTCTCGAGGGGCAGCGCTAAATTGCTTATTAATCAGGCCACTTTGACATGACCGCAGTTTGCGTGTATGTAGGCACGTTCACACACACACACACACACACACACACACACACACACACACACACACACACACACACACACACACACACACACACACACACACACACACACACACACACACACACACACACACACACACACACACACACACACACACACACACACACACACACACACACACACACACACACACACACACACACACACTTCTATCTACACTTCTAATCTGCCAGTAATGAGGTCAGTGCTCTCATTAGAGGCGAGAGAAAAGAGGGAGGAAAGAGAGAATAAAGAGAGGGATGAGAAGGAGAGTAGTGAAATAAAGATAAATCCCATGGTGTGCGCTTTTCCCAACGGAGGTCAGCTGGTGTATGTGTGTGTGTGTGTGTGTGTGTATCTGTGTGTGTGTGCCTGTGTATATGTGTGTGCATGCACTCGTATGTATGTGTAAGTGTGTCTCTCTGTTTGTGTGTGTGTGCATGTATGATTGATCATCTCCTCATGTTGATCTTCAATGCATTATGTTTTTGTTTGTTCTGTATATTTGTGTGTTGTCTGTGTTTCTACAATTAATGTGTGCGCGCGCGCGTGTGTGTGCGTGTGCGTGTGCGTGTGCGTGTGCGTGTGCGTGTGCGTGTGTGTGTGTGTGTGTGTGTGTGTGTGTGTGTGTGTGTGTATCCTCACTGGGTCTAGTACGGGAGTGATGAGCAGGTGTTTCCCCCAGAGGAACTGGCGATCCACTGTCCAGGTGACACTATCAGAGTAAAACCTAGAGAGAGAGAGAGAGAGAGAGAGAGAGAGAGAGAGAGAGAGAGAGAGAGAGAGAGAGAGAGAGAGAGAGAGAGAGAGAGAGAGAGAGAGAGAGAGAGAGAGAAACTTGTAAACGTAACACTGACACGTCAACATGTCACTCTCTCAGTGTTATTGGACCGATGTCATCATCCAAGGACACATGTAAGGAGGACCTTTCAGAACTAAAACTATTTACAAGTTAACAAAAGTTACAAAAGTTATGAATTCCAATTAATATTTTCCTCTCTATTCATATTCATACGAATCATATTATAGTTCCCATGACAGGTTGTGTTTTTCCCATATATAATGAATCCTCTATGAGTTTGGAAATTGTCTAAGGGCTGAAAAGTGTTTGTCTGTAGCTCTGCATTAAATCAGCAGGATACATCGGCGACGATATCGTAGATTTCTTTAATATAGGTGTTACAGCCACAGCCAGGGCCTTTATCTACCTGTCTGTCAGCAGGTCTCCATGGCCTTAAATGGGTATCTTCCTGTTCCCGCCTCACCATCACTCTGCCTACTGTACCTGGGCCGGCCTACACACCTGAGGACCATCACATCATCACAGAGCCAGGATAAGAGGCCTGCACCCCTGCCACTCCTGGTCCAAGTGTTGTTTTAGCCTCTCATGGTATTATGACTCTTATCTGGACCTCTATACTATATATATTTATTAGTTCTGTCAGGCGATTAAAAAAATTATAATCACATTTTAATCGCATTTTAATCGCATAACCATTTTAGGCCTGATATTCTATATTCTATAATCATATTTCAAATTGCATGTGTCTGGATGGCAGAATTCAGTACTGTATCTACAAAACCATCTGTTTAATCATATTCCCTTTATTAATTTGCTTAGATTTTTCAGGTCTGGTCAATTTTAGCATGGTGTTATTCACAGTCAAAGATAAAAAAAAAAAAAAAAAAAATGTAATTGATATTCTCATTTGGTTCATTACAATTTACTCAAGCCTAGTAACAGACACAGTATTTCTGACACTGGGAATACATTCCCTGAGATCCATAGATGTCCCTAGAATCAGATACCAAGAACATGCAAATGAAGATAAAAAAAAAATCTATAAATGTTTATTCTTTTTTTTATCTACTTTTTTTCTCCTCCTTTTTCTGTATTTTTCTCCCATCCCAATTTAGTCGTTATGCCAATTCCCCCCTCCCCTTCCTGGTCATTGCGCGCATTTGCCCCCCCATTTGCCGGTCTAGGGAGGGTTGATAGATAGATACTATCACATGTCCCCTCCGATACATGTGGAGTCAGCCAGCCGCTTCTTTTCACCTGACAGCGAGGACTCTCACTGGGGGAGCGTAACGCGTGGGAGGCTCACACTACTTCCCCCAGTTCCCTCCCTCAGCAGGCGCCCCTACCGACCTGTAGGAGTCGCTGTTTACAACGACCAGGATACACATCCCGCCGGCTTCCCACCCGCTAACACTGCCAATTGGTTAGTATGGACGACCAACCAAGCCGGAGGTACCGCTGACAGCTGGATTCGATATCAGTGTCTCTGCGGTGGTAGGCAGGAGCTTAGTCCGCTGCGCTATTATATTTTTTAATAAATTTGCGTTGATTTTCATAACGCGATAATTTGCTGTGTAATTTATTAATCTAATTAACGAGATAAACTGACAGCCCTAATATTTATAGTGTGTTTTGTGAGCGATGTAGCCTGTGAGTTTTGTGAGCTCTGTGTGTGTGTGTGTGTGTGTGTGTGTGTGTGTGTGTGTGTGTGTGTGTGTGTGTGTGTGTGTGTGTGTGTGTGTGTGTGTGTGTGTGTGTGTGTGTGTGTGTGTGTGTCTGTGTCTTTCAATTTACATTTTTTATATTTTTCACAGGATTGTGGCCATTGTTTCACTATGTAATTTTTTTAAATTTAAACAGATCATATCAATATTGGTAATATCGGTTATCTGCCATAACAGAAATATTAATAACGGTTAATATGGGTTATACATATCTGTTATTAGTTATCTGTTATTGGCCAACATGTTCATATCATCTTAATATTTTGGTAGTGTGGACTTTTCTTTTTGCGTGAATCTTTCTCTCTCTACTGAATGAGTCAGTGTTTGTGATGAGCGTCATGGACGGCTGATGACACGCACGCTGGCATGCGAGAGGTTTATTAAAAGTCAAGAGCGCTGTTGGCTAGGGCAGAGACGTGCAGTTTTAGCCCGTACTTAATTGTGATTACATCCCCATGAATAATACACTGCTGGATGAAGGACGAGACTCCAACAACTCACGGCCATGTTGAGGCCAATGTGACCTTAGAAACAAGCGTCTTCACCGGGGCCGCTTTCAATGTGAAAGGCATAGCTGGCATGGTTCCAGGCTTTTTACGAGCCAGACTAGGTTTTTATTTCATTTTTTATGTATAGAGAATTTTATTGGCACGTACAAAAAGCTTGACAATAAAAGTGAAACTTTCTGATCCTTCCATTTGACAATTTAATTTCAAATCTTTATTTAAACTCGAAAGGCCCTCATGTCCCCTCTCGTGTCCCTCGTTTACAGTCACGTCGAGTGTACAGTGACACGGGAAGTGGGGGTGCGGCGGGTGCACCAGCACCCCTGCTGGCGAGGAGTGTAACTGCAACTGCAAGGTTGTTTTGGCTTTTATTACATTGTAATACCGAGGCTACTCAATGTCACAGAGCGGAGCGGCACTGCAGATTTACCCTACTCTTGGAATTCATTGCCAGATCCTCATAGGGGCGCTGTCTCGATAATGCAGTGTTATTAAAGCAGCGTGTAGCCGACGCATGAACCAGTTGGGATTCGAATAGACGCAGCCTTGAAGCGTCAACGCGGAACTGGAAATCCGTTGGTAAAAAAATAACAGCCTGGAATAGTTTTTGGGACGTACAGACAATTCGCAGTAAAGGAATATATCTGCGGTTTCCCTGGCGGATGGCAAACAAGCCAGCAGAACTATCCGACCGAGCCCCCGGAAGGGTGGTCAAAGACCTTTTGCATGTCGGCGATGTTGTATGCGGGGAACGAATTGCAGAGGACTGACTGAAGTGGAGAGCTGCCTGTCGCCCATTCTAACACAGGAGTCCTGGACCCTTCCCTTGAGCAGACCCGACAGGTAAGGTAAGCGATTTCGATGTATCACTTTGGAAGTGTGCGGCTGTTGTCCGAATACTAGTGAACATTGAAAAATAAAGGCACGACATTTAGAGACGTCCCCGTCTGGGCAGAGATGTATGCATCAAAACGGTTACATTGTTTGTCTCGCACACTCCGCAGAACTGAGCGTGAGAGCGTGGAGTTGGGCAGTGGTCTCCTCTAGTGAACGAGAGTGTTGGTTTACCAGAGTGGTAAACCTATGACGTTATTATTATATCACTTATCTCAGCACCCCCACTTCCCGCGGACTTCCCGCGTGCCTGCGAGTGTACATACAGAAATAAGCAAAAAGCAAAAAAGCATATAAAATCACACAACATATAATATCATAACAATAACACAACACGGCGAGGCAAAAGTAAGGATAACAAATACATTAAAACATGTACAACTTGAATGACAATGGTTGGAGATCAAGGTTTTAAACAGAGGGGAGAATCTCAAGCTTTAAGGACCATTGGAGTTCATTCCATGAGCTAGGGGCATCATAACGAAATGCAGATTTACCCTGTTCTGAGCAAACTTGAGGGACCGTTGGTTAACTCATTGACTGCCACGCTGTTTTTGCATCTTTACTCTCTGGCGCCAGCGTTATTGACCATTTTCACGATGTTTGCGGACCCATCGTATATTCTATATTATAGCTATGGAGATAGTATGGTTCATTTGACAGGCACAATTTATAGTACAATATGGACGACACAGTTCATTTCTACATCCCTTCGTTTGTGCACTACTATACCACGGTAAACATTGCCCCGTTTCAAAATAATCCAGGCTGGTTTTAGAGATTGTGAGATAAAGTGTGTTTTGTGCAGCATTTGTCCAAATCTCGCGGCTGCTTGCCTGAAACATACGGTTATCCTATAACCATAGTTATATGAGTATAGCGAGCGCTCTGCTCTCTTGGAGCTATCCCTTTATCCAATCTAATAATGAATAATTTTTCTCCACATGTACACACCCATCCGCCCGGCCACACCCACATCCGCTCCTCTACATAAGCGGGGTTGTGGCCACACTAACAGCTCCTTCCCAAGTCTTTCACCACCGGAGGCGAAGACCACGGGGTCCTCAGTGAGTCAGAGCAGAGCGCTCGCTATACTCATATAACTATGGTTATAGGATAACCGTATGTTATATTATCGTATAGCTTACGCTCTGCTCTCTTGGAACACAGGAGCTGAGCAGAGCGGAAGCTCGACAGATGTACCCGCTGATCTGACGGTGCAAAGAGGGTTTAGCACCTCAAACGCACAGGGTGAGCAGATTGTGGGACTTACCTTCACACAGAAGGACCCGCAACCAATCAGGCGCGCATCCCACATGCCACTAGGGAACGAACAGGAAGAAAAACACCCCCGTCACAGTCCCCAACATCACGGGATCAAAGGTCAAGAACCCAACCCCGTGGCAAGGCCGTAGCAGCGGAGCACGGAGGAGGACCCAGCCCCAGGAACAGCCTGAGGGCAGGACCCCCCGAAAAAAAAGGGGCCCGGTGAGGCCAACGATGCCGTAGCATCGAGACCCCACCAGACGGTCACTGGTGACACCACCCCCCACATCGCCAGCGTATCGGACAGGTCCCAATCCAAGAGCAGGCCCTTCCCCTCTACGGCACGCCGCCCTGAAGCACTCCACAGAGGCTACACCCCCACAATACTCTGGAGCCAGTCGGCGCACCGGGGAGACAACCCCCAAGAGGTTGATCCCTCAATCCAGGCAACAGGCCAAAGAGCATAACTCGATCTGTGCCCGGAGCACTGCGGACTAGACAGGCGCCTAAGGGGTCTACTGTGAAACAGCACCCGGGCGGAAGGGGCATTCGATATGCTGTGTACCATGTCGCAACCTCCACAAACCCGACCCCTTAGAGAGGTCGAGGTCCAAGAGAAGGCCGACATGATTGGCAGACGTCATGAAAAGTGCGGGGGCACACTCGCGGGCAGACGGGGTCAAGCCCGGCCTCAACCCGAGAGTCGACTCTGCTACCAACACACCGGGGAATCAACCACCCCCCTATGTTTAGTTTAACAGGAGGCGGTTGTTCCCTTAACCCCCCAAGAAAAAACTCAGAAACACAACTGCGAGTATACACCGGCTATACAGGCAGTACAAGTGTTTCAGTTTTAAAAAATATGTTAACCCAGGCCAACAGGTCGACGAGAACGAGTTCAGACCTGGGCCTGGCGGACCGGGACGTACACAGGGATGCCAGAGGGGTTCAATAGAAAACCTCCTCGACAGCCCCCTTTCAGCCCTGCCCAGCAGGGGAAGGGAGGGGCGAAAACGAATGTAGAAGGACCAGTCCCCTTAGCATAGCGCAAGGTACAACACAATATGGACCAAGCACACACTGTGAAGGAAAACTCGTAGTGACATACCTATGACACACACATCCATAACATCAATCCCCGCAACGCCCGGGCCGACCCGGCATTTTCCCCCCGGAAAAGCACAAAGTCCTTCAGGGTACCAGAACAGCAGATCTGCTCCCCGGCGGACAACGGGTTAACTGACCTGGTCCGGCGCAACCAGAACCAGTCCTGTGTCCTAGTCACGCCACCATCCCCAGTCCTAAGAGGGGGGTAGGTACGCGTGTCGATCCAAAACATCACAGAGAGCGCCACCAAGACGGTCAGAACATGAATGCACCGTACCCGGTGGCCCACCCCATGGGCACGAGACCCCTCCGCCAATGCTTTAATCTACTCTGTCATCTCCCCCCAGAGATGAGCGTGAGTCGTCGAGACTAACCTAGTACACTGGCGCTCGGAAGAGATAAAATCTCCATCCCAGTCGCTCGTATAAAAAACGCAGTTTTTTATAAATTAGCAACCAAGGCGCGCCAGCCCATGGCATGGTTCCACACCGAAAGCACCCAGGGCCAGCGCTATGTACACGTCGAGACCCAAAAAACACATCAATGGTAATTCTAATAAGAAACCAGACAACGTTCCCTCCATGCCGCATGGGACGAGCGGCAGGAAGCTGGCCAAAAAGACACAGATATGGGTCCCATATGACGCGTCCGAGGGAAAAAACCCTGTCAACACCGCTCTGTATAAAAGAGGGAAAACAGGGAACCCCCAGAGAGACCTCCCACGTGAGTAATAATTGAAAAGATATATGTAAACATTGAGCCACGTGACCAAAAGCTCAACACATAGGCAAATAGAGAGCAGAGCAGAAAACAAACAGTTTTCAACGCACCGCATCACCCAATCTTGACAATGACAGTGGTCCACAATATGGAGCCTGAAATAACTCACGGAAGTCTCATGACCAATAGAATCGCGCCCAGTGACTTATTCTATGGCCGGGGAAATTCCGTGACCCACCTGTCCAAATATGGCGTGGGACCAGGGAACCCCGCCCCCCCCGTTTCCCCTCCCTGTGACGCGCTGACCCCACAGCGTGAAAGGAAGACCGAAGAACGGGGGGTCCAACCCCCTGGCCAATCAGTAAAAAGGGGGGAGGGGTTTATCAGTTCACCCCCCATGACCCCATACCCCGGATACGATGAAAACAACAAGCAGCGCATGATACCAGTTATCTAACATGCTACATGAAAAAGCGTATATCCTCTAGGATAAGCTTAACAGTTGCACGCCAGCCACAGACGATAAACTCGCTTGTGTAAAAAATTGGTTTTTATACAAGGCTTTAGGCTCATGTGCGAACACGCAACCCGTGTTTTCATACTTTAGCAAGTAAAAAAAAAAAAAACTACATATGTGATTACTTCTGCAGGCTAACACTCTAACCTAGTTGTGGACTCGATGCCATGTTTCCTAAACGTAACAGAATACACACAACCCCCTCAGATAAAAAATGGTAAAGTTCACTCTTACTACTGCAAGAAGAACACTGTCTCTTCATGATGAGAGAAGACAAGTCTTTCGACCGAGTGCTAGCCACAGGCCTTGCTAAGCACACATATATAGCGACCAGAAAATAATGTTCAAAGAAAATTGTCCTACTCCCTAAGCAAACACAACCCCACAGCTAGGTGAGGGTTATACATCGTATCCCCAATATATAGTGAATATAAAAAACAGTCCCTCACCAGGAGGGACTTTTTTATTTAATAACAAAAATCATATGTTGGGGGGGGGGGGGCAGGGGTAAACAGGGGGGTCACTAGCGGGGCCTGCCGCGTGCAGAGCGCTGTTTTCCCCCACGGGGAGCCGCCCCGGAGAAACGGTTCTGGGGAGCCTGGTCACGTAGACGTAGATCCCTACCGTTCCCTCCGGGCGTGGGGCGACTGGCTGCAGCGGTCGAGGCACTCCCTCCACTCCTGGCCTTCTTCGCCGAAGGCCCAGCAGCGGCGGCGGTGGTGGCGGAGGCAACGGTCACGGTTCTCTGCCGGCGTTGTTTCTTCCGGACATCACCGGTGGCATCGGGTCAGGGGAAATGAGGTTGAAGCACGGAGCGCTCCTCCTCCATCTCCCTGCAGGCTGCCGTCATCTGCTGCATGGCCGCCCAGAATAATCCAGCATCGCAGAGGGGGGCCGTGAGCAGCGAAATCCTCCTCTGTTCCAGCACCCGCACCTGCTCCAGCCAAAGGTGGCGCTGGACGAGAGTGGCCAGGGCGCGCTCATTCCCGGCGGCTATCGCCTGCAGCTGGGAAAGGTGCAGGATGGCTCCAGCCGCCTGGGTGTGAAGGTACCGTTGATGGTCATCCAATACCGACCCGCCCGCCATCAGCCCCGACATGTAGCTCGCCAGCTGCGCGATGTTGGAGGTCGCAGCTAGGCTCTGAGTCACGCCGATGTACACCTGGTCACTGCAGTTTGCCAACTGCCTAGCCGATTTCCCCTGGGTAACCGGCTTTCTTAACGGCTCCCACACCATTTCGGGACAAAGTATGGATGCCATCGGGCTATCAAGCTGAGGCACCCCGTCCTTAAGTCCCTGGACCAAACCCACCATCCGCGTGACTGGCACGTAGGCAGGGGTAAGGCCAACGATGCAGGAGATTACCTGTCCCTGTGCCACGTAGGCCTCCATTGCTGGGAAGAATGGGCAGATAACGCCCGTCTCTCTCACAGGAAGACGTTGCCAGAGATTACCTATCATGTCATCAGGAACAGGTGCCGGCAGTGGCTGCGGCAACGCCACGCCATTAGCGTCTGCGGCTGCCATGAGTTCGGGGAACAAGGCAAGCAACTCCCCTTGCGTACCTCCCTCCACGTCACTCGCGTCCCTCACATACGGGAGGCTGCCTCGGGCGCCAACGTCCGACGCGGCAGATAGCTGGGCATCTTGTCTCGGGGTCGGAGGTTCTAACCCAACCCTGGAGTACAAGGGACCCCAAGGAGACGCATCACTCCCTGCCACTCCCAGAGGGGGAGAGTGATATGTCTCTACTGGGGCTTCGAACAAGAGAGATCCCGCCCCCTCCATGTAATCCTCAGTTTCCATCGAAAATGGAGAAGAGGCAAGAGAACTCGCGTCCGGCTCCAGCGCAACACTAAAACCAGGCCGCTCACCCCTGCTGCTCGCCGCCTTACGACGAGAGCGAGCGGAGGCGAAGAGTCTGCGACGCAAATCCTCGGCCGACTGTCCACTGGCAGGGAAACCAGGGCCGGAACCCGGCCATCTCACAGGAGATGGAGGCTCAACGGCCCCTCGGTGAGGCAAACTCACCACCGGGCGCCGCCCAGATGTACCTGGCTGCCACGACCGCGGAGCCAGAGACGGCCCACGACGCACGGAGGATGCGGCGATAGTGAAGCGCTGATGGAGGGTAACGTTGCGAGCATCTAGACCCTCCGACGGTGAAGACATTATTTCTTTGTTTTTTATTTTATTTTTATTGCGAGAGAGAAAAAAACAAAGATACAATGTCAACGTAGCTCCTTTCCATCAACTATTTCGGCACTAAACTTAAAGTGGTGTATACAGGCACTTTACGGTGGTGAAAATATGGAAGGAGCTGTTAGTGTGGCCACGACCCCACTTATGTAGAGGAGCGGATGTGGGTGTGGCCAGGCGGATGGGTGTGTACATGTGGAGAAAAAATATTCATTATTAGATTGGATAAAGGGATAGTTCCAAGAGAGCAGAGCGTAAGCTATACGATAATATAACCTATATTATTGCCAGGTAAAAGGTAAACACATGACCTTGTTTCTTCACAAAGCCGAGGGGGGGGGGGTCGTTTTCCGATGCTGCGATCATACAAACGTATGTTTTAGGATGGGGGTTCGGTAAAATAGACGTAAAATAGACGTTACCCTTGTCAAAAGGTACACTACCATATGTTTCTTCACAAGATCATCGAGGGGGGTCGTTTTCCGACGCTGCGATCATACAAACGCATGTTTTATGAAGGAGTTTCGGTAAAGTAGACGTAAAATAGACGTTACCTTTGTTTTAGAGGTACTCCATTTATCACTTCAAGTCCAAGTGTCTTGAATCAGAACAGGATCAATACATATAATGTTAGGAAACGCACCTTATCGTCCTTAATCATCATCCATATAATCCATTTAGTCTTTTTCATAATATCCAATACTTCGCTCGCAACCTACTAGTAGAGTGAGTCCCTAGTTGTTTGGGGGCTGGGGCCACCCACACTAAGCTGGCCCATATGTTCATAAGGTAGGCGACACTGCCACATGGCGGGATTACATTTCAAGGTCTCAGATGAGTCACAAAGGTCTGCGCGAGTTTTTAGAATGGGAAAATAAAAAAAATGAAAAAAGGATCAAAAGATTTGTTTTCTTGTTTTTGGCGCTCAGCGGTTGGATTTGAAACACGAGAATTCTCGTGTTTGGCGCAGAAAGAGTTAATATTGGATAATCGGTTAATATCGGTTATTAATATCAGTTATCTGTTATCGGACAATCAACCCAAGACATTTACATTTACATTTACATTTAGTCATTTAGCTGACGCTTTTATCCAAAGCGACTTACAATATCTGTGCGACAAGACAGCAAGAAGGGTATAACTCTATCAGCTGAGTAACAATGTTCATCAAAGTGTTGCGTGTTACAGTGTAGGTTAGTTTATTAGGACAAGTGCATGACATTAAGGTTAGTCGGGGTTAGATTTTTTTTTTTTTTTTTTCTTTTTTTTATCATTTCAGATAATGGTTGAAGAAGTGAGTCTTTAGTCGACGGCGAAAGATTGGACGGGATTCGGCTGTCCTAACTGGGATGGGTAGTTCATTCCACCATTGTGGGGCAAGGACTGAGAATAGGCGGCTTCTCTTTGATGACCCTCCGGGAGCTTGGATAGGAGTAGATCTGAGGCGGCCAGAAGACGCAGAGCGTAGGGGTCTTGAGGGTGTGTAGTTAGAGACCATTGACCGGAGGTAGGCGGGAGCGGTTCCCTTTGCCGCACGGTATGCTAGGTCGAGGGCCTTGAAGCGGATACGTGCAGCAATGGGGAGCCAGTGCAGGTCCCTAAGAAGTGGGGTGACATGGGCTGACTTCGGTAGGTTTGAGATCAGGCGGGCCGCTGCATTTTGAATGAGTTGAAGAGGCTTGGTGGCAGTGGCCGGGAGGCCAGCTAGCAGTGCGTTGCAGTAGTCGAGGCGGGAGATGACTGTTGATTGGACGAGGAGTTGGGTGGCTTCTTTTGTCAGGAAGAGGCGTATCCTTCTGACGTTGCTCAGGAGGAATCTGCAGGTTCTGGTTGTCGCTGCGATGTGAGCAGAGAAGTTCAACTGGTCGTCGAGGACAACACCAAGGTTCTTGGCGGTCGGCGACGCGGTCACAGCTGCATTCTCGACTGTGATGGAGAGGTCGGTCAGGGGGGAGGATTTGGCCGGCAGGTGGAGCAATTCTGTTTTGCTTAGGTTCAGTTTGAGGTGGTTGGTCGTCATCCAGGCGGAGATGTCGGACAGACAGGCCGAGATCCGCTCAGAGACGTGGATATCTGAGGGAGGGAAGGAGAGGAAGAGTTGAGTATCATCGGCATAACAATGATATGAGAAGCCATGAGATGTGATAATGTTACCCAGTGATTTAGTGTAGAGGGAGAAGAGAAGGGGTCCTAGGACCGAGCCCTGGGGGACACCCGTCCGGAGGGGGCGGGTGGCCGACAGAGTCCCTCTCCATGACACTTGGTAGGAGCGGTCATTGAGGTATGATGTCAGCCATGTCAGCGCAGATCCAGCCACTCCCATTCCTGCGAGGGCCGCGAAGAGGATCTGATGGTTGACTGTGTCGAAGGCTGCAGATAGATCTAGGAGAATCAGGACAGAGGAGAGACCTTTCGCTTTTGCTAAGTGAAGTGCCTCTGTGACCGCAATGAGGGCCGTTTCTGTGGAGTGGCCAGTCCGGAAGCCAGACTGATTGGGGTCTAGGAGGTCATTCTGTAAGAGATAAGCAGTAAGTTGGTTGGATACAGCACGTTCAAGTGTTTTAGAAAGGAAGGAGAGAAGAGAGACAGGGCGATAGTTGGCTATGACGGTGGGGTTCAGGGTTGGTTTTTTTATGAGGGGCGTGACTCTGGCTTGTTTTAGGGAGGTGGGGACCACCCCCGAGTTGAGTGAAGAGTTGATGGTTGCAGTTAGGAATGGGAGGATGTCCGGTGCTATGGTCTGGAGGAGTGGGGAGGGTAGCTGGTCCAGCTGGCATGTAGTCGGACGGTTCAACGTTACCAGTGTCAGGGTCTCGGCTTCTGTAATGGGAGAGAAAGATGACAGAGTGAAGGATGAGGTTCTCGATTCAGCGTTTGGAATGGGTGGGGGTTGGGAGAAGGAGCTGCGGATGTTCTCCACTTTTTCCTCAAAGAAGATCGCAAAGTCTTCGGCAGAAAAAGATGAGGGAGGAGGAGGTGGGGGGGGAGTGAGGAGGGAGGACATGGTAGCATGCAGTTTGCGAAGATTCTTGGCAGAGGCCTCGATCCTATGGTGAAAGAAAGAAGCTTTGGCATTAGTAATGGTTTTGGAGAATGTTAACAAGAGGTTGTGATATGTGTCGATGTCAGCAGTGAGGCGTGACTTTCTATACTTCCTCTCAGCCGCTCTCAGGACCTGTCTTTGTTCTCTCACTGCATCCGTCAGCCATGGACTGGGTGGGGAACGGCGGGCAGGTTTCTCAACGAGGGGACAGAGCTTGTCGAAGGAGGTTGCAAGGGCTGAGAGGAGGGTGGAGGTTGCCATCTCTGTGGGGAGAGCAGAGAAGGTGTCACTCAAAGGTAGAGCGGATATTATGTCAGAGGAGAGGGTGGAGGGGGATAGGGAGGGCAGGTTGCGTCTGAGTGAGACGGTTTGAGTTGGGGTGAAGACTTTTCGGTTAAGCATGAGAGTTAGTGAGAAGGATATGAAGGAATGGTCAGATACATGTAGGGGAGTTACCGTGGTGTTAATGATGCTGGAGTTACGGGAAAATATGAGATCCAAGGAGTTGCCTGCTTTGTGGGTGGGAGGCATGGCAGTGGGAGTCAGGTCAAATTGTTGTAGGAGGGAGACCACTGGGACCGACTGAGATGAGTCAGGCAGGTTGAAGTCGCCCAATAGAAGGAGCGGGGTACCATCTTCCGGTAAGGAGCTTAGAAGCATGTCCAGCTCATCTGTGAAGTGATCGAGGGGACCTGGAGGGCGATAGAGTGTAACAATGGTGAGATTGAAAGGATTAGAGACAGATACTGCATGATATTCGAGGGAGGAGAGTGACAGTTCTGGGAGTTGCGTTAGGTTTGTAGCCCATGAAGGAGATGTCATGAGGCCAGTGCCTCCACCCCGTCTGGAGGGTCGAGGTGTGTGAGTGAAGTTATAGTTTGTAGATAATGCTGCAGGTGTTGACGAGTTATTGGGGGTTATCCAGGTCTCAGTTAGAGCCAGGAGCTGCAGATTTAGACTATGGGCGTAGGCAGTAATGAAGTCAGCTTTCTTGACTGCTGATTGACAATTCCATAAGCCTCCCTGTACTGTGACAGGTGTATTAGTGGCTGTAGGAGGGTAGGAGAGATTAGCCGGGTTGCTAGCAAACTGGCGTGGATGGGTTGATTCTGTTCTTGAGGAGCAGATTGTGGATATAGGTATGAGGCACATTGTGGTGTCAAGAGTGGTAGGAGGAGGTTGAAGGGGGTAGGGAGGAAGGGAGATAGTAGGGAAATAGCAGAGTGGGACGGGAATATGGGATTATGGTGTACTTAGCACTGGGTGGATCGGTGGATCCCTCTGCGGTGAACTCCAGGAAAACTCCTCCTCTTTGTCCCTCTTCGTTTCTCGACGCTTCGCTGACGCTATGCCAGCAAGTCTTTAAATCACTATCACTAATTACTGATGAGTGACACCTGCAGCAAAAGGCCACACCTCCAGTTTCTGTCAGCTGGGTGAAACTAATTACAAACAATTTCCACAACACAATTTAGTCACACACTTCAAAATGATGTACACAGTATTCAGTTAAAAGATCCTACCCTCTCTGCTGTTGTCCTCAGAATGAATCCAACAGAGAAAAAGCTGGTATTTAAGCAGAAAAACTGTAGAAGGGTCACTGACCTTGACCTTGAGGACCACTGATTTGGTAAAACTATAGCAACTATGGCAGAACTAACTTTTTGGACACAAAATGCACATGACTTATCTTGCAAAATTGCAAATAATTTTTTATATGTCTTGGATAAAATCTTGTTCATTATTGTTTTATGTTTTAAAGTTTTGTGAGATTCAATTTCCATTTAGTTTTTTCGTTTTTTATTTTGTATGTATAGTGATATAAATCAAGTATACATTCATCTGACATAACTGTAGCATATATATTCGGATGAAAAAAATATGTATATCACTTCATTTTGCAATACATGGTTGAGGTTATATATGCGTTCTTACACAATCAAACCAGATGCACCTAAAATAGGGGGAAATGGCTTAGACCCCAGAGTGTTGAAAACAGTGGCGAATCCTTGTGGAAGCCAACGGAAGCCATGCCTCCCTATATTCATATCAATTCATATCAAATTATGAAATATGAAGGAAAAAAAAAATTAAAATATAATTTTTTTTTAATATAGTTTACATTCTTTTTCATCTGTGCATCTGTGTTTTTTTTTTTTTTTTTTTTTTATGTCTCCCTCTTCTCCTTCTCACTCCCTCTAACACACTGTCAGACTGTGCTCACTACTGCAGCTAGTATAGGAGAGAAGCAGTGGGTAGGTCTCTTTCTCCAGGCTTCCAGCATTATAGAGTGAGTCCAAACTCCAAATCCGATCCTAGCCAATCAGATTCGAGCTGACTGCCACTGTGCCACACCCTAAAAGTTTAAAACGGAGCTGGGAGGAAGACGTTCAGCATAATGTTCCACCTGGAGGCGGGGCAGGTCAGAAGTTCACGTTTCCACCTGACTACCTAACGTGACATCCCATTAGTACTGAGGACCAGCGCAGAGCACACCACTGTGGATATTATGATTTAACAAATCTATCTGGCAAGAGGAGGACCACATTATTGACCAGGTAAGAACTGAGCAGCCTGACTAAGGACTAACTAACGTTATCAGGCAAGCTTGTATACCCTTTCATGACTGCAATGCAAGCCAGGGGCTGGAATACGCAGTAATTTATTCCTCCGTAGTAGCCAGGTTAATGTGCACCATCAAGCACTGCTTAAAAGCTAGCGGTGGGTCCAAAATATATCGGATATAAATGTCAAAGGTACCCAGCGTTCCATTAGGGTTTCACACACAGATGCGGCGGGGTTTGAAAGCTCGGCGTTGCTAATAAACATTTTAAATCATTTTTATAAACGAGTAAAACTGAGGCTGAAATGACTGCTTCCGCATTTTACAGTAGGAGCGCTCTGATGGCTGGGCGCGCGGCGCAACAGACACGTGAATGAATGAATGAATGAATGAATGAATGAGAACTTTATTTAACAGATTGCAGAATGGGTACAATACAGTACGGCTCAATACACACAATTGTTAAGGGGATGCAGACCAGAGAAATACGTTTGTCTTGTCACGTTTGTCTAATAGACAGTCATATTCTCTCCCGGTGTTCTGCGGAATCCTACTCCCGAGTCCCTCCTCGAAAACAACACCGGCCGTATGTATATTTCTCTCCCACCCACCCACCCCCTCCTAATGTACAGTCCCCTCCCCATCATATGTATATACTCTGTCAGGATCTAGGGGTAACAGTACTGTATATTTGATGTCATGATGTCTTGTATGTCATAAATGTCACTAGTATGAATTGAAAATGGGGGACCCTGATGTAAACAAGACAAACGTCTTTCTCTGGTCTGCATCCCCTTATACAATTGTGTGTATTGAGCCGTACTGTATTGTACCCATTCTGCAATCTGTTAAGAAAGTTTGACTGGCCGCCGAGCCATACTGTAGTGTACATGGTGACTACTTGACTTAAAAAAAAAAAAAATAATAATAATAATAATAATAAAAATATTTAATACATTTTTTTTAATAATTTTTTTTGGCTTCCCCTGTTATTTTACCCACGAGACGCCACTGGTTGAAAATGGAGCCTAATCATTCTGCTCTTATCATCATTATCATCATTCTGCTCAGATATCTATTACAATATTTTATTCTTTATAGAATGAATGAATGAATGACATAAATCTATAAAAAAAATTCAGGGAGGTTTTAATGTAAATTATCTGCTAATTTTGTGCCTGTCTATAACTGTGCCAACTGTATGCTTATTTGATGTATATGTTGTGTCATACATCACTGTTGTTACGCACTTTAGGCTGCGATTATTATATGAAAGGTCCAATTTAAATAAAGTGTATGATTATTATTATTATTTACATCATGCAATTACATATTACGGAGTATTCATTTGAGCCCAAGACCAATACCTGAGAGGCAGAGACAAGAATATAAGACAAAGTCCAATACAAGTAGGAGTCAAGTTCTCAAGAGCCACATCACTATTGAAAGGGGGTGTAGCAAAGGTTATGAGGAAAGGTCGTCCCTCCCTCTGCTGAGCTACCAAGACAACCTGTCATATATTTATTTAAATATACTGTGTGTCACGTACACCTACTGTAGGGTGACCAGGTCAAAATGGTTCAGTCGCAGGACAGCAGCACTGCTTTTGCGGGACAATGCGGGACACGTATGGGGGGGGGGGGGGGGGGGGAGTGGGGGGGGCAAAAAAAAAAAAAGTATTTAAATTTTTTTTATTGCTAATTAAAATTAAATAAATGTATTTATTATTTAAATGCCTATATATCATATTCGACGCAGACGGTAGGCTATATATAGCTCATTTTGTTATTAATCTTATTAAACTCACCTCCGGTTTTGGGGATATTAGCCTCCGGATTCTATGTCCCGGCGATATTCCCCGTGTATTCTGTTATTATAACAAACCGACCCTCTGATTGATTCAGTTCTCAATAATAGTCGGGGCCAGACTTGCTGAAGAGGCGCTCCTCTGAACAACTATGTGACGTCCCCCTCTCCTCCATGGGTGAAGCTCCTGTCAGTGGCAGATCCTGCATTCTACCTTTTGGGGATCATCTGAAACTGTGTTCTGCGAAATTCTACTACCTGCTGGCACACATGGCGCACGCATGCGCATGACCCACAATCGTTCACACTACAATATCCTGCCACCTTGCTGACGAACGTCTTGTTGAGTCTTGTTGTTGATATATCTTAAACAATATCTTAAACATATGTTTTTCATTGCACCTTTTGAACTGTATATGCATGTAAATATTTGCATGTAATTGGCTTTGCAGCCGAATGTATTTGTAGATGATAAAATGTCGGTACACCTGTTGGAATTCGGAGTGAACTATAGGGTGACGTCACCCAGCTGTCCAAACATATAGGCGATTCGCGCTACGGCAGCAGTTCTCAGCAGAGTAGTAGAATTTTGCAGAACACCGGCTCGGACAGGTGACAGGCAGCGCGCTGCGCGACTCGAGTGAGCTGCTCAGCAGCCTCGGCTGGAGATGCATCCTGCTGCAGGACGACAGCACCGACACTCTCAGGACCGTGACACTTTGCGGACCCACACTGTCCAGACCCTCGCTCCCATTGGCTGATTTGGGTCACGTGACCGTCCCACTCCAATTCAGCCATTGGGTGGGACGGTCACGTGACCCAAATCAGCCAATGGGAGCGAGGGTCTGGAGAGTGTGGGTCCGCAAAGTGTCGCGGTCCTGAATGTGTCGGTGCTGTGGTCCTGCAGATGGATACTATTGCTCGGCTGCGCAATGCATTGGTTTGTGACGTCGCCCGATTTTTTTATTTTAAATATAAGAGGGTATTGGAACGAGGCATTAAATTAACAACATTTAAAAAAAAAATTAAATAATAATCTTTGAAAGATACAAAATAAAAAATAAAAAATTATATATATATTTTTTTTTTATTATCTTTGAATTGCAGGACATTGTTTTGTTGTTGCGGGACGCGGGACAAACGGCCCAATATCAGGAGTCGCGGGACAGGTGGTCACCCTACGTACACCCTCTGCCTCAGTGACTCAGGCCTGACATTAGGCTGTAACTCAGTTGAGCGTGCACACCCATTGCACTGTCCTCACATCAATACAGACGGAGAGAAGTTCCATCTCGTTCACTTTTGTCAATCTATTGATATTTCCAAAGATCACAGAGCTTCTCTCATATAGTATACAGTTTAAATGTGATTTTTTTTTATGGATCAAATACAGGTTACGGAGTTCGCTGTAAAACATACTTATGGATGATGGTCTATTTTATGGAAGAAACTCTTGTTGGTTGTAATGTCACGTGTATAGTCATGTTTCAAAGGATCACAGTGGATCTCTCATACAGTTTATCAAATACAGGTTTGTGTGTTGAGTATTGATTCACTCTCAATTATGTAATTTATTTAAAATATTATTATGCATTGTGCCTGTCTTACTTGATGATGATACACTTATAGTATTAAACTCATACAACTATTGTGACCAATATAAATCTACATATGCATTTGTCAGTGATGGGCAGTAGCTAGCTACACGTAGCGACGCTACGTAGCTTAACTACAATTCTCAGTAGCGTGCTGGTAGCATCGCTACTTTTTAACCAGGGTAGCGGTCTCTGTAGCGGAGCTATTTATAGAACGAAGTAGTGACGTAGGGACGAGGAAACGCTACGTACGCTATTGTCGGGAGAAACAGTCTAGACTAGAAGATTTGTGAGGAGAAAAAAAAACTCCCCGTAAAAAACCTACTATGATTGGTTGGTTGGTTTAGATATGAGTATGACGACTCACGATTGGGTATGGTAGGCCAAAACATTACGGGTAGGCCAATCAGAGGCAGGATAGGGCGGGACTCCAACCGGTAAAGCAGGAAGTGAAAATCAAAACACAGACGTACTGAATGAATGCAATTTAACGGATTACATGAACCAGTCCGTGCGAAATGGCAGAGGGGTTCGATGGCATTGATGAAGATGATGATGTCAATAACAACAATGCCTCTGCATGGCCCTATCTGGGACACATTTATTAGTTTGACTGAAAAAACGGCTAAAACATAATTATGCTGCTCTCAAAACGTCCAGCACTAACTTGAGAACACATTCAGGTGAGCTGATGAAAATCAACTGTTCCCAAACAGCAGACAAGTCAGTACACTTTTTGTCAACAGCTTTAACTAACAGATAGCTGCTATCATGATGATGTTTCACTGTAGGCAGAAAATGAACAATATTATGGGGGTGGAGAAAAGAAAAAAAGAGGGAAAAGCAGTGGTTCTCAACCTGTGGGACAGGACCCCCAGGGGGGGTCCCCACATGATTTTGGGGCCATGGAATGTTTTGTGAGTTACATATTTAAATACATTTGGTCATTTAGCTGACACTTTCATTCAAAGCAACTTACAAATTGTGTACAACAAGTCAGCAGGAGTGGTACATATCTAGCAGCCAAGGATAAGTAGTATTGTTTGTCAGTGTCAAGCTTGAGTGTTATACTCTGAGTACATACTGTAGTAGTATAGACATATTAGCATAGTTGGTAGTAGTATATACATGGTAGCATAATACTAGTAAAATGAAGTAAAACAGTTACAATTCAGATATTGAAGAAGTGTGTTTTTGGTTGATAAAGTGGGCAGGTTTCAGAAGATGCAGAGTTTAGGGATAAATAATACATAAAGATAGAATAGAAAAGAAAAAGACCATTACTGCATCAAAAGTAATCAACAAACTATACTATAAAAACTGATAAAACCAAATGGTCTCTTTCTTTTCTTTTGTAGAGGCTGCACCCAGCTAAACTTGCCTTCCTGGATTTTGTACATAATACAAGTTCATATTAAAAGGATGACACAAAAAGCCAGACCGAGGGCTTGTTTCAGTTTTATAATAAACAATCAAACTGAGAATTTTTTCCTGCCTATTTGTTTGGTGGAAACTTGATCACGAAGTAAAAAAAAAAAGTAGTGCAGATGTAGCTAGCTATTTTTGCCATGTTCTTGTAGTGTAGCTTGCTACATTTCTCTGGGGATAGCTTCCATTGTAGTTGAGCTATATTTAATCGAGAGTAACTGTGAGGTTTTGCCCGCTGCTCACTACCTTTCTCTGTTTCTTTAAGCCTATACTGTTTAATTCCCTTCTATACTGTTTATTTTCCCTTCTCACTCACTCTCTCTAGCCCCCACCCTCTCGTTCCTTACCCTTAGTGGCCACACCTGTTCGATATTCTATTATCTCTCGCACCTGTGGTGGCAGGCTAATTAGTCCCCCTGTGGGCTTTAAATACCAGGGCGCTTCCCCTCGTTTTGGCGTGGGGTCGTGTTGTATACTTGCCGAGTCATATTCTCTAAACATCTAGACTCTTTCGGGAGATCCTCTGTCTGCCTATTCTGTTCCATTCTCCGGCGTCGAGATGTTTGCTCCAGCCTTCGCCAGCTGTCGCCGTTGCCTGTGGGGGAGACTGGTCTGCGCTCCCTGTACTTCCACGGGAGGCACCCCAGCGTTCCACTACAGACCCCCGCGCAGCTGTTCGTCCTGACGCACATCCAGACCAGCGCAGACGCTCTCCAGTCCTCAGCGCGCAACGCGCATCTTCCAAGGACGCTCGAGCTTGGCACGCTCTCCAGACCAGCGCGCAACGCGCATCTTCCAAGGACGCTCGAGCTTGGCACGCTCTCCAGACCAGCGCGCAACGCGCATCTTCCAGACCCTCGAGCTTGGCACGCTCGCCAGTCCTCAGCGCGCAACGCGCATCTCCCGGACCTTCGAGCTTGGCACGCTCCTCCGTACCAGCGCACTGACGCGCATCTTCCAGACCTTCGAGCTTGGCACGCTCCTCCGTACCAGCGCACAGACGCGCATCTTCCAGACCTTCGAGCTTGGCACACTCCTCCTCGCAGACGCACCCCGAGGCGTCTCCCTGTTCCGACGCGCACACCAAGGTGTGGCGCGCACTCTGTTCCTCGGCTCCGACAGCGGCTACCCGGTGGACGACATCCTCGCCATCGCCACTGTTCCGACGCGCACACCAAGGTGTGGCGCGCACTCTGTTCCTCGGCTCCGACAGCGGCTACCCGGTGGACGACATCCTCGCCATCGCCACTGTTCCGACGCGCACACCAAGGTGTGGCGCGCACTCTGTTCCTCGGCTCCGACAGCGGCTACCCGGTGGACGACATCCTCGCCATCGCCACTGTTCCGACGCGCACACCAAGGTGTGGCGCGCACTCTGTTCCTCGGCTCCGACAGCGGCTCCCCGGTGGACGACATCCTCGCCACCGCCGTTGTTCCAGCGCTCTGTTCCTCGGCTCGGACAGCCAGCCACCCGGTGGCGATGCCCTCGCCCCGTTGCTGTCCCCTTACCATTACGCATACGCCGGGGTGAGTTTTGATTGTGATGTCACTCACCCAGCGTAGTGCCCTTGCCCCCGTTCCCACTGCAGTCCCTGTACCTTTACGCATACGCCTGGGTGAGTTTTGATTGTGATGTCACTCACTCAGCGTAATGCCCCTTGCCCCCTTCCCGCTGCGTTTCCTGTACCATTACGCATACGCCTGGTGAGTTTAGATTGTGATGTCACTCTCCCAGCGTATTGCCTCTGTTTTTGGTTCTCACTTAGAATAGTATTTTTGGACTTTACATCTCCCCCTGTGTGTTTGTCACACGAAGATATTATTACTTTGTTCACTTTGTTATTTGGACTGTTCTGCACCTGCTCTGTTTTTTCCCTTTGTGCATTAACTATCTCCTCTGTCCTGCAGAGCGGCCCAGATGATTTCCACCAGTCCTCCCAGTTCCTCCCTGTTCCCCAGCCCGCCTCCGCGGGCCTCAGTCCCCTAGTCCCTAGTCCTCTTTCCCTAGTTCTCCTAGTCCCTAGTCCTCTATCCTCAGTCCCCTAGTCCCTAGTCCTCTTTCCCTAGTTCTCCTAGTCCCTAGTCCTCTATCCTCAGTCCCCTAGTCCCTAGTCCTCTTTCCCTAGTTCTCCTAGTCCCTAGTCCTCTATCCCTAGCTCTCCTAGTCCCTAGTCCTCTTTCCCTAGTTCTCCTAGTCCCTAGTCCTCTATCCCTAGCTCTCCTAGTCCCTAGTCCTCTCTCCCTAGTTCTCCTAGTCCCTAGTCCTCTATCCCTAGCTCTCCTAGTCCCTAGTCCTCTCTCCCTAGTTCTCCTAGTCCCTAGTCCTCTATCCCTAGCTCTCCTAGTCCCTAGTCCTCTCTCCCTAGTTCTCCTTGTCCCTTGTCTACCTAGTCTCTAGTTCCTCTGTCCCAAGGCGTTCCCTTAACCTTCCCTTAGGCGTTCCCTTACCTTCCCATAGTGTTCCCTTTTCCTGCCCGCCTCTTAAAGGCACCCTTCCTTCCCCTCATATTATATTCCTGTATTTGTGATTTCTCCCTTAAAGGGACAGTGCCCTTTTCCCTGTTTTTCCCTGTGTTTCAATAAATATCTGTTTCTTGGCAAACCATCATACCTGTCTTGTGTTGTGCGATTGGGGTCGGTTACAAACCATAACAGTACGACCCCACCAAGTCTACGACCCCAGCCAGCACAGACTGTGTATGTTGTGTTTGCCTTTTTTTTTTCTTCTCCCCTCTAGCTCCCCTGTTAGCCCTGTTTGCTTCCCTGTTAGCCCAGTTTAGCTTCCTTGTTAGTCCTGTTTAGCCCCCTTGTTAGCCTGTTACTCCCCTGTTTAGCCCAGTTTAGCTTCCCTGTTTAGCTTGTTAGTCTCCCCGGTTAGCTCCCCTGTTTGCTTCCCGTTTTGCCCTGTTTGACCCCCCTGTAGCTAGCCATGCCCTGGCGGCTAACCCAGTCCCTCAGCAGAGCCCCTGTCTGCTAGTCTTGCCCCGGCTGCTAGCACAGCCTCTATGTTTATGCAGCCCTTGCTGCTGGCATGGGTCCTGTAGCTAGCCATGCCCTGGCAGCTAACCCAGTTTCCCTCTGCATGGCCCCGGTCTGCTAGCTTGGCCCCGGCTGTTAGCACAGCCTCTATGTTAATGCAGCCTTGCAGCTGGCATAGGCCCTGTAGCTAGCCAGGCCCAAGCAGCTAACCCGGTCCCTCTGCATGGCCTCCACTTTTTTGTGTAGTTTCTCCCACTGCTAGGACTGCCCTTCAGCTAGCAAGGTCAGTATTCCCACAGCTAGGACTGTCCTTCCAGCTAGCTTGTTCTCTCATGCTGGTCCAGCCCTGTCTGCCAGCCTAGCTCCGGCAGCTAGCGCAGCCTCTATGTAGATGTAGCAGTACAGCTAGCATAGGCCCTGTGGCTATCAGTGCCTTGGCAGCTACCCTTTCCCTCTGCTAGCCTGGCTCCGGCAGCTTGCGCAGCCTCTATGTTGATGTAGCAGTACAGCTAGCATAGGCCCTGTAGCTATCAGTGCCCTGGCAGCAACCTTCCCTCTGCTAGCCCTTTCCCGGTGCTACCATGGTTACCCCTTTGCTACCCTGCTTGCCCCTCAGTTCTCTAGACCAGTTCTCTAAACCAGTTCTCTAAACCAGTTCTCTAGACCAGTTCTCTAGCCCAGTTCTCTAGACCAGTTCTCTAGACCAGTTCTCTAGACCAGTTCCTCTAGACTAGTTCTCTAGACCCAGTTCCTCTAGACCAGTTCCTCTAGACCAGTTCCCCCAGTTACCCCTCGGCGACCCTGTTTCTTTTGCTAGCCCCACTCTTGTGGTGGCTTCCCCTGCTGGCTTGGCCAGTACCTCTTGTTTTGCCCCCTGCCACTCTGTCTGTATTTGTTTTGGGTCGCCGGGTGGCTCCCGTTGGAGGGGGGGATACTGTGAGGTTTTGCCCGCTGCTCACTACCTTTCTCTGTTTCTTTAAGCCTATACTGTTTAATTCCCTTCTATACTGTTTATTTTCCCTTCTCACTCACTCTCTCTAGCCCCCACCCTCTCGTTCCTTACCCTTAGTGGCCACACCTGTTCGATATTCTATTATCTCTCGCACCTGTGGTGGCAGGCTAATTAGTCCCCCTGTGGGCTTTAAATACCAGGGCGCTTCCCCTCGTTTTGGCGTGGGGTCGTGTTGTATACTTGCCGAGTCATATTCTCTAAACATCTAGACTCTTTCGGGAGATCCTCTGTCTGCCTATTCTGTTCCATTCTCCGGCGTCGAGATGTTTGCTCCAGCCTTCGCCAGCTGTCGCCGTTGCCTGTGGGGGAGACTGGTCTGCGCTCCCTGTACTTCCACGGGAGGCACCCCAGCGTTCCACTACAGACCCCCGCGCAGCTGTTCGTCCTGACGCACATCCAGACCAGCGCAGACGCTCTCCAGTCCTCAGCGCGCAACGCGCATCTTCCAAGGACGCTCGAGCTTGGCACGCTCTCCAGACCAGCGCGCAACGCGCATCTTCCAAGGACGCTCGAGCTTGGCACGCTCTCCAGACCAGCGCGCAACGCGCATCTTCCAGACCCTCGAGCTTGGCACGCTCGCCAGTCCTCAGCGCGCAACGCGCATCTCCCGGACCTTCGAGCTTGGCACGCTCCTCCGTACCAGCGCACTGACGCGCATCTTCCAGACCTTCGAGCTTGGCACGCTCCTCCGTACCAGCGCACAGACGCGCATCTTCCAGACCTTCGAGCTTGGCACACTCCTCCTCGCAGACGCACCCCGAGGCGTCTCCCTGTTCCGACGCGCACACCAAGGTGTGGCGCGCACTCTGTTCCTCGGCTCCGACAGCGGCTACCCGGTGGACGACATCCTCGCCATCGCCACTGTTCCGACGCGCACACCAAGGTGTGGCGCGCACTCTGTTCCTCGGCTCCGACAGCGGCTACCCGGTGGACGACATCCTCGCCATCGCCACTGTTCCGACGCGCACACCAAGGTGTGGCGCGCACTCTGTTCCTCGGCTCCGACAGCGGCTACCCGGTGGACGACATCCTCGCCATCGCCACTGTTCCGACGCGCACACCAAGGTGTGGCGCGCACTCTGTTCCTCGGCTCCGACAGCGGCTCCCCGGTGGACGACATCCTCGCCACCGCCGTTGTTCCAGCGCTCTGTTCCTCGGCTCGGACAGCCAGCCACCCGGTGGCGATGCCCTCGCCCCGTTGCTGTCCCCTTACCATTACGCATACGCCGGGGTGAGTTTTGATTGTGATGTCACTCACCCAGCGTAGTGCCCTTGCCCCCGTTCCCACTGCAGTCCCTGTACCTTTACGCATACGCCTGGGTGAGTTTTGATTGTGATGTCACTCACTCAGCGTAATGCCCCTTGCCCCCTTCCCGCTGCGTTTCCTGTACCATTACGCATACGCCTGGTGAGTTTAGATTGTGATGTCACTCTCCCAGCGTATTGCCTCTGTTTTTGGTTCTCACTTAGAATAGTATTTTTGGACTTTACATCTCCCCCTGTGTGTTTGTCACACGAAGATATTATTACTTTGTTCACTTTGTTATTTGGACTGTTCTGCACCTGCTCTGTTTTTTCCCTTTGTGCATTAACTATCTCCTCTGTCCTGCAGAGCGGCCCAGATGATTTCCACCAGTCCTCCCAGTTCCTCCCTGTTCCCCAGCCCGCCTCCGCGGGCCTCAGTCCCCTAGTCCCTAGTCCTCTTTCCCTAGTTCTCCTAGTCCCTAGTCCTCTATCCTCAGTCCCCTAGTCCCTAGTCCTCTTTCCCTAGTTCTCCTAGTCCCTAGTCCTCTATCCTCAGTCCCCTAGTCCCTAGTCCTCTTTCCCTAGTTCTCCTAGTCCCTAGTCCTCTATCCCTAGCTCTCCTAGTCCCTAGTCCTCTTTCCCTAGTTCTCCTAGTCCCTAGTCCTCTATCCCTAGCTCTCCTAGTCCCTAGTCCTCTCTCCCTAGTTCTCCTAGTCCCTAGTCCTCTATCCCTAGCTCTCCTAGTCCCTAGTCCTCTCTCCCTAGTTCTCCTAGTCCCTAGTCCTCTATCCCTAGCTCTCCTAGTCCCTAGTCCTCTCTCCCTAGTTCTCCTTGTCCCTTGTCTACCTAGTCTCTAGTTCCTCTGTCCCAAGGCGTTCCCTTAACCTTCCCTTAGGCGTTCCCTTACCTTCCCATAGTGTTCCCTTTTCCTGCCCGCCTCTTAAAGGCACCCTTCCTTCCCCTCATATTATATTCCTGTATTTGTGATTTCTCCCTTAAAGGGACAGTGCCCTTTTCCCTGTTTTTCCCTGTGTTTCAATAAATATCTGTTTCTTGGCAAACCATCATACCTGTCTTGTGTTGTGCGATTGGGGTCGGTTACAAACCATAACAGTAACTTGTAGTGTAGCTTGCCACATTTTCCAAGTAGCTTGCCCATCACTGGTATTTGTCAATGTAAATGATTCGTTTTGCATAATTTGTTATGATACAGTATGCCAGTATGAGTATGAGTTAAATGTAGATATTGGTCCATAAGACAGTCTTTGTCATAGTGGTAAACTTGTACAAACATAGTTAATATGCAGTTGTATGGGCCAAATACAGTATTGATGCATATGACTTAATATGACATCATATTTCTCTCAAGTTGGTAAAATATTAAACCACTATTGTCATTTTCATTAGTCCAGTCATGTGAGGAACCGTAGCATTGTTTCAGCTAACACTGTTAACGTTAGCTTGCTACCTTAACTGCAGTCAAATGGGTCAATAACATTAGCATAACACCATACATGTATGGTAACTACGTCTATTCTGCATCGAACATTGTACATATGTCTAAACTGAACACTGTGACCTCTTTTTTTTTACTTCTAATTTTACTATGTTTTTATTTCATACTTATCTTGTCTTGCACAGTCTCTGGAGCGCAACAGTAAGAAGCATTTTGTACAAAAGTATTCTGTACTTCTGTATGACAACTATTAAAGAAACTTGAACTTGAAACTACATGTTAACTAGCTAACAGCAGTGAAATGGGTCTATTTCATTAGCATAACACTGTTAATGTTAGCTTACTAACTGCAGTCAAATGGGTCTATTTCACTAGCATAACACTGTTAATGTTAGCTTGCTATAGTCAAATGGGTCTATTCCACTAGCATAACACTGTTAATGTTAGCTTGCTATAGTCAAATGGGTCTATTCCACTAGCATAACACTGTTAATGTTAGCTTGCTATAGTCAAATGGGTCTATTCCACTAGTATGCTAGTGGCTAGGTAGCTTAGCTTCAATCATATGCTTCTTGTCCTGACTTGCTGATAATAACATATTTGAGTTATAACTGTTTGAGACCTGTAATATATGTGTAGTAAGACAGCTCAGTGTAGCCTAATATATAGCCTTTATTTTGAGATGGGCCATTAAGTTAGCAATTATTTAATGGTAGCTCATTGTTATTAGCTAAGTGTCAGTCTATTATAATCACAGAGGGTTTATGACCATAGTACGCTTAAAAGCATTCTGACATGGCTCCCGGTCATCGTTGGACCGCAAGGCATTGTGGGTATGTTCACCACTTTAGGGCATCTCATTTCTCTTAGAGCAGCAACGCAACAGTCTGGATGAATATACCCGACACTGTGAGGAGAGCTGCAATCCCATCAAGCCTCAGGTCAAATACAACAAGAACAAGCACTTCACTGCAGAACTCAAGACAGCTTTGTATGGTATAATACAGGGATAATAAGCTCAATGAGCAGGCCAAGTACAAACTGGAGAAGGGAATTAGTGCTGCTAAGAAGCAGTAGCTCTGACAAGCAAAAAAATATATAAAAATCTCAGCCAGCAACCATCTTCAGTGTGAAAAGGCCTCCACGAACTACCCCCCCCACCCCCACCACCCCCCACCCACACACACACACACACACACACACACACACACACACACACACACACACACACACACACACACACACACACACACACACACACACACACACACACACACACACACACACACACACACACACACACACACACACACACACACACACACACACACACACACACACACACACACACACACACACACACACACACACACACACACACACACACACACACACACACACACACACACACACACACACACACACACACACACACACACACACACACACACAATTTGGTCTGGGACCAAATTCGGCCACGCCCCATTTTGCGCGACATCCATTTTTTTTTTACCGTCAGCGTTTGGGAATTTCATGTCGACAGGTAGATGAAGTGAAATTATACTTATTTTAGAATATATATATATATCAAATTTCATGAGTATTCATCTATATTTAGTCATCTAAAGACTATTAGATATGAACCTGTACCAGTAAAAAGTGGGAATCTCTAGAATGGGTTTTGGGCGACGGTGTTTACGGAAGTGCAGGGGTAGCCTCTCAAGTAGACGATACACAACACTTTCTGTTGTCAGTAGATGGCAGCATTGGTTTAAAATTAAAAGGTGAAAATGTGAAAACTACAACATGAATCCAATTCCCAAGACCTTTAGCACAGGTCACAGGTCACTGGGACGCGTCTATTCTTTGACGCAATCTGAACAGCGTTAAACTATTAATGGGACCTGAGTACAGTGATCGAGAATGGTCACCTAATTATCTTAGCAAAAGTGCATCATTAGCATTATGTTTGTTGTCTAAACGGGAACATAATGGTACAATTTAAGATTTTAATGTTATCCGCATATAAAGGACAAATAAAACATTGTTAATTTGTAAGAAAACCGAAATGAAAACGGCGCAGGGTAAGTTATATTCGCTATTGTTATGAAAATGTGATAGAATCCTATAAAAAGGTGGACGCATTTGGTCACCGTGACGTTAGGTAAAAAAAATCAACTAATTTGTGATGAACAGACGAGAATTAATCTACTTGCACTTGAAACATTACAACAGAGGTACCCACATAATGCCTACTCAACCATCAAAAGTCTAAGAATAATGAACCTCTATACTGAAAAGACCGTATTATTTCGGGGGTTCTCAGACATTGTGCTGACCAGCTAGCAGCCATGTTCACTGACATTTTCAACCAATCGCTGGACCTTTGCACATCCTTTCCTGCTTCAAACGTTCCACAGTTGCACCAGTCCCCAAAAAGCCGAAAGTCACAGGTATAAATGACTATGAGCCTGTCGCCTGGACCTCCGTGGTCACGAAGGCCTTTTATCGTCTTGCCCTGCTGGTTCGCTTCAAGTCTGCCTCGACAGAGACGGCCTTAGCAGGATAGAGTTAGTCCCTTAATGCTAATTCTACTTGTTCCTTCTCTCTCTCTTCCACACACACACACACACACACACACACACACACACACACACACACACACACACACACACACACACACACACACACACACACACACCCTGCACGCACGCACGCACGCACGCACGCACGCACGCACGCACGCACACACACACACACACACACACACACACACACACACACACACACACACACACACACACACACACACACACACACACACACACACACACACACACACACACACACACACACTTTACCCCCCCCCCCCCCCCCCCCCCCTCACACACGCACATTTCCCCTGGGAATGGGCATTTTCCCAGGGTTATTATCCCATGCCAGGTGCACCCTTCTCTCCTCTCACCTCCCCCCTCTCCTCTCCCTCTATACCCCCACACACTCTTGCCATGTCTCTCAGTGCAGCCTCACCTCATGTCCAACACATCTTCCAAGCTCTCCCCTCAGGGAGGCCTGCGGACCATGATGCATAAAACAATGAGACACAGAGACAGTTGTATTCCCTGGAGCTGTGGTCCTCATTAACACCTGAACTGTAATCACCCTGACAAACCTCCACACACCAGCCCTCACACCATACAGCTCATCTACCTCTGTATACAGCTCCTCTACCTCTGTATATAACCTGTATATAACTCCTCTACCTCTATATATATTCTGTATATAACTCCTCTACCTCTGTATATAACTCCTCTACCTCTGTATATATCCTGTGTATAACTCCTCTACCTCTGTATATAACTCCTCTACCTCTGTATATAACTCCTCTACCTCTGTATATATCCTGTGTATAACTCCTCTACCTCTGTATATAACTCCTCTACCTCTGTATATAACTCCTCTATATCTGTATATATCCTGTGTATAACTCATCTACCTCTGTATATATCATGTGTATAACTCCTCTACCTCTGTATATATCCTGTGTATAACTCCTCTACCTCTGTGTATAACTCATATACCTCTGTATATAACCCCTCTACCTCTCCTCTACATCTGTATAATTCTGTATATAGCGCCTCTACCTCTGTTTATATTCTGTATATAACTCCTCTATCACTATATATTCTGTATATAGCTCCTCTACCTCTGTATATATTCTGTATATAACTCCTCTATCACTATATATTCTGTATATAACTCCTCTATCACTATATATTCTGTATATAACTCCTATAATTTACAGAGTAAATTACGATTTTAAGACAGCTTGGAAAGCATTAACTCCTGCAGCCATACATACACATCTCACTTTCACTGCACAATCTAGGTATCTTAATCATATTCTCATGGCATCATTATAAGCTACTTGAAGTTTCTGTAAGCTTGTGTAATTTGAACGTGTGCAGTACAGAGTGGTGTACAATATGCTCTGAACAGGGACATCCATATGTACACAGACTTGTGCATACATCATGTTGCATTGCTTATAAATATCAAGATTATTATCAGGAAATGTTAGACTTCCGTCCTCTTTGGTTCTCCATCATGACAACACTCTGACTGGCATTATATTTGATATCATGTTCCACACCAGTCACAGCACATATAGTAAGGAGCTGGTGGAGACCAGCGCTACTTGGACTAAAGACCACAAGATCATTTGCATACATTATATGGTTCACTAGAGGATTACCAATCATGCACCCAGTATTACAGGCTTTCAGATCATCCATATATATAATTTAAAAGGATTGGGGACAAGATTTCCCCTTGTCTGACACCATTGCACCAAATACTAGAGATACTATTGGCCCATTTTACGTGCCTATTCTGATGGGCAAACCTGTAATCAAGAATTGTAACTATGTAATTGGGCACCCCTCTTTGACTTAATTGAACAAAAAACTGTCTATCACTGTAAGAAAAAAAAGCTGCAAGAAAACGGTAAATGTCTGGCATCAATGGTTGCCAAATACTTACTGTCAAATTACAGTAAAATCAAATACATTTACAGATTACAACCTTTATTTAATGGTTAATAGTTTGATAAAAGGTAATTTACTGTATTTCTACGGCATTTACACTTAAAGTAGAAAATCAAATGTAATCTGTCAAATAATACAGTGAATTTCTCATAAAAAAACATTTATTTTTTTACAGTGTACGGTTAACACCATCAATGGCGTTGGAAGCATCAATAAAATCAATAAGAACTGAGTTTTGACCTCTATATTTGTCTATAATTTCCGTTAACCGTTTCACTGCCACACTACCAAAACAGTTAACCCTTTCACTGCAACAATACACAGAAGGTTAACCCTTTTCACTGCCACACGACAGCCGGTTAACCCTTTCACTGCCACACGACAGAAGGCAACCGTCGGTTGTGTGATAGTAAAGGGTTAACCTTCTGTCGTGTGGCAGTGAAAGGGTTAAGGCATATATACCCTGCACAGTCAATTTCGCAGAGTACATTTTACTCAGTTTGAGTAAAATGTACTCAGTTTGAGTAAAATGTACTCAGTTTGAGTAAAATTTACTCTGCAGGTAAATTTGAAGGTATGTTGGCTAGAGCTACATTATGAGCCTGTAGTTATCAAGGCTGCCAACTTCACCAGCTTTCTCCTTAATGACGGTACTAACAGAACAGACACCATTGCAGCTGGTAACAAGCCATGAATCATGCAGCCAGTAAAACAAACAGCAAGGAGAGGAGCTCTCCTCAGACTGGCATATTCAAGGTGTTCAGCAGTAATATGATCTAGACCACTTGCTTTGTTATCAGACAGCTTGTTTATAGCGTGGTATACCTCAGTGACGCAATCATCACTGAGTCATTACTCTCAATGTTATCTGCCTCATACAAATCACTTTGGACACAGTTGAAATAAGGTACTGTATTGCTGTCGCCATAACTCAGCAATATTGTCTGATCCGGAGATTCCATCTACAGTTCATGGTGGAGATCTTGGACTGTACACTCCCAATACTATCACTTATTAGATTCAATTATTGACCTTCTCCGCCACTGCATTTGTCCAATACCTCCAAACGTCAAACCTCTGCACACTCCATTCATTTCTTTATTTGAAATTTAAAATTCACATTTTCTATTTTCTATATTATTTTTCAGGTTATTCTACATGTGTTTTGTTGTCCAAGCGGCAAGCATCAACTAAATAAATCTTGTATTCAACTGTACTTGGCAATAAACATGACTGCGATTCCGATTTATTTTGTTTAGTCAACTGATAAATTATGATGATATTGTGTAAAAATTATGTCGGTACATGGCCATGGAACAGTTGTGCTCATGGTGGTAAACTGTTATTCTACTTCCACCTCATTTGTCTTGTAATTCATGTATTTACTCAACTGAGAAATGTTGTCTCTGTGTCATTTGTTATTATACAGAGCAAAGCGATGTGCGTCACTCACTCATGCATGACGGGCCGGACCACAGTGTCCCCCGCGGTGTGGGCCTTGTAGAACAGGGTGTAGAGGTAGGGGAGCAGGGTGTAACGGATGTTTAGGTAGTGCTTGGAGCTCTCCACCAGCTTAGAACCGGCGCCGTAATATGCTGGATCCTGGGGCTAGAGAGACAGAGAGATAGATGGACGGAGAGAGAGAGAGAGAGAGAGAGAGAGAGAGAGAGAGAGAGAGAGAGAGAGAGAGAGAGAGAGAGAGAGAGAGAGAGAGAGAGGGAGAGGGAGAGGAGAGAGAGAAAGGGAGAGAGAGAGAGGGAGAGGGATGCAGGCGAGTGTTGGGGGGCAGAAGGATGAAGCAGAGAGAGAGAGAGAGACATAGATGGATGGGAAGTGGGGCCACAGAGGGCCGATGGAGGGAGAAGAGAGGATGTACGGGAGGAGTTGGAGGTGGAGTGGTGATGGAGAGAGAGGGGGAAGGAAGGGTTGAGGGGTGATGTATGGAGAGAGAAGATATGGAGGCAAAGGGAAGAAAGAAGGAGATGGAGGGATGGATGGAGGGATAAAGGGCGAAGGATGAGAGAAGAGGAGGGATGATGTCACGCAGAGGGACGGAGCGGGATGGGGTGGGGGGAGGAAAAGGGAGGAGAGAGGGAGTGAGGGAAGTAGGTGGTGCAGGGAGTGAGAGGAGAGGGGAGAGAAGGAGAGGATGGACGTAAAGCATGTTAAGTGAAACAAAAATGAACAAGATGACATGAAGGTAAATGTGATTAGAGATTAAATCTGAATTATTGACCAGATTATTGATATATATATATACAGATGCAGCACTGAAAAATCAAACCTCTGCTGCTCATCCCCTGCTACTCTCCTGCTGACTCCTATTGTTCTGGACCGGGCCAGATTTCACACCTCCACTGCCTCCCACAGGCTGGGGAGATTTTCATCATACATTTTTATTCATCCCAAACGCCCCAGCTCCATCCGATTCCTTAGCTTTTTTCACTGTTTACTTATCATGCATTGCAACACTAATATATGGGCAGTACCCCAAGTCAGACTGCCCATATACAAATTATCTTGGGGGTCTGAGGGCAGTAGCCCCCGACCCCCTCCCTGGGGAAGCACTTAAGTTAAGTACCCTCGCTTTGTTTACAGCAGACAATTTACTTAAGCACACTTTGTCACATGGTGCGATAAAAACCACCTGCAGCTAAATGTGGCGAAGACCAAGGAACTGGTTGTGCACCTGTGACCCCCGTTTCCATCAGGGGAGTTGATATGGACATGGTTGAGGTGTACAAATACCTCGGTGTGCACATCGACAACAAACTGAACGGGTCAAAACATGCAGAAGCACTGTACAAGAAGGGCCAGAGCCGACTCTACTTCCTCAGAAGGCTGAGATCCTTCAATGTCTGTACACTTAAGTTAAGTACCCTCCATTTGTTCACGTTGGGACCCAGCCACCAGGCCCCGAAAATTAACACCTGAGTGCTAGTTCCCTTTTTTTTTTTAATATATCTTTTTCCCCCCTTCTTTTTCCGTTTTTTCTCCCCTCCCAATGTTAGTCGTTATGCCAATTCCCAATCCCCTTCCTGGTCTTTGCGCACTCTACCCCCTACCGTTAGTCTGGGAGGGTGGAGACTATCACATGCTTCCTCCGACCCATGTGTACCCAGCCCATCACTTCTTTTCACCTGGCAGCGCGGACTCTCACTGGGAGAGTGTAACGTGTGGAAGGTCATACTACCTCCCTCCAGATCCTTCCCTCGCTGTGCAGGCGCCCCGACCGAACTGTAGGAGTTGCTGTTTACAACGACCCGGACCCACCCACCGGCTTCCCTCCCGCTGACTCTGCCAATCGAGCCAGTATGACGGCCGGCCAAGCCGGAGGCAACGCTGACAGCCGGATTCGGTACCAGTGTCTCTTGCGTTGGTGACGAGCGCTTAGTCCGCTGCGCCACCCAGCCGCCTCTGAGTGCTAGTTCTTAAGTGGCACACAAGCAGCACACAAGCAGCACACAAGCAGCAGAAGAGATCTGAATTGTCAGTGCTGCATCTGTATATATAAGGATATATAAAAGGAGAAAGCAACACTGAAACAGGCCAGTGGAACAAAAAAAGGCAAACAAGAGATTACATAAAATTGTTGTGAGAATCCGGCATCTGGACCTAAAAATAAAAAGGCCAAGAAGAAAGTAGATGAAACACCAGAATGAAAGAGGAACGAGTGACAAAGTAAGTAAGTAAGTAAGTATTTATAAAGCACCTTTCATACATGTCATGTAGCTCAAAGTGCTGTACACAATTATAGGCATATATAACGATAAAAGCAATAAAGTCATAGTGATCAGTTAAGATCAATGTTAAAAAAAAATAATAATAATAATAATAATAATAGTAACGTAAAAATGAAAATAACGTAAAAACAGTCATTTGCTTACCAGTTTGGGAGAACAGGTCCGCACAAACATTTCCGCTCAGTGGCAACCGGAAATGCACTAAACCAATGCACTTGTATGGTAGGTAGCAATGTTTAGGTCTTATAATGCTAGTGTAGTTACGTTTTTATCAGTGGTCATAGTTGGGTCCATAGTGCTTTACCAAGTCCCACGGATCCATCAGTGGCCGTGTATTGTGTGCGTATGTACCCGTTCGCTCATGTGGTCAGTGGCCAGAGTTGGGTCCACAGGACTTATCCAAGTCCCATGGACCCATCAGTGGCCGCGTCTTGTGGTAGAAAGAAAGAAAAAGAAAAACGCATAAAGAAAACAGTCTAAAGTTTGAAAGTTTGGGAGGTCCGCAAAAACACGCCTTCAGCTCAGAAGCTGAGGTGTGTCAAAAACGTTTGAAAAACTGGAGGCGTGTCTCCTATTGTACCCATCCTTCATCTAAGAAGTTTGAAAGTTTGGGAGGTCCGCAGAAACACGCCTTCAGCTCAGAAGCTGAGGCGTGTCAAAAACGTTTGAAAAACTGGAGGCGTGTCTCCTATTGTACCCATTCCTTCATCTAAAAAGTTTGAAAGTTTGGGAGGTCCGCAAAAACACGCCTTCAGCTCAGAAGCTGAGGTGTGTCAAAAACGTTTTGAAAAACTGGAGGCGTGTCTCCTATTGTACCCATTCCTTCATCTAAAAAGTTTGAAAGTTTGGGAGGTCCGCAAAAACACTCCTTCAGCTCAGAAGCTGAGGCGTGTCAAAAACTTTTGAAAAACTGGAGGCGTGTCTCCTATGTACCCGTTCCTTCATCTAAAAAGTTGGGTCCACAAGGCTTATCCTAGCCTCATGGATCCATCAGGTTTTTCCAAGCCATAACTATTTGTAAGCTAGACTGTATAGGTACGTTTTTAATTTTCCTTTAAAAATGTGTATAGAGCTGGCGTTTCTGATGTGTGTTGGTAGTGTGTTCCATAGTTTTGGGGCATAGTTGGCAAATGCCATACTTCCTATCCTTTTTTGGTTTCTGGGCGTGTCTAGTAAACCTGTAGTGGATGACCGTAGCGTTCTTGAGGGCAGATAACTAACTAGGGAATTTGCTATGTATTTTGGGCCTTGCTCATTAAGAGCTTTATATGTTAGGAAAAGGACCTTAAAATCAATTCTATGAGTTATTGGAAGCCAGTGCAGAGTGGCCAGGACTGGAGTGATATGTTCTCTTCTCCTTGTATGAGTTAGTAATCGAGCTGCAGAGTTTTGGATAAGCTGAAGCTTCCCAATGGTTGCTTTGGGAAGACCAGTGAACAGTGCATTACAATAGTCAAGCCGACTTGATACAAAAGCATGAATAAGTTTCTCTGCATCCTTTTTATTTACGAAAGGTCTTACTTTCGCTATGTTTCTTAGGTGGAAGAATGACGTTTTCATGGCCTTATTTATATGAGACTTAAAGGTTAGGTCTGAGTCCAAGATGACACCTAGGCTTGTAACCTCAGTCTTTACATAGGATGACAGACTCCCCAGGTTTTTACAAAGCACTTCCCTTTTCGTTTTTGGGCCGATCAATAGGATTTCGGTCTTGCTTTCGTTTAATTTTAGGAAGTTATTGTTCATCCACTTGTTTATTGCTAACAGACAATTTGTAATGGACTGTATGGCTGTAGTGTTATTTGGTTCTGCGGAGATATATAGTTGTGTATCATCAGCATAACTATGGAAGCATACATTGTGGTCTCGAATGATGTCCCCGAGGGGCAGCATATATAGTGAGAAGAGTAATGGACCAAGGCAGCTTCCTTGTGCGACTCCAAAATTGCTGTTATGTTCCTCGGATACATTGTCTCCAAGCTTAACATAGAACCTTCTTCCCTTAATGTATGTTATGAGCCAATTTAGTACATGATCGGAAAAGCCAACCAGTCTTTCTAGACGACTGATCAAGATATTATGGTCAATCGTATCGAACGCTGCACTAAGGTCCAATAGGACAAGAATTGAGACTTTGCCAGCATCGGAGTTTAGCCTGAGGTCGCTAACTATTTTGGTAAGGGCAGTTTCAGTGCTGTGATTTGTTCTGAAACCTGATTGTAGTTCATCCATGATGTTATTATCTTTGAGAAAGGAGTTTATTTGTACTGAGACTATCTTTTCTAATATCTTGCTGATAAATGGAAGGTTCGATATTGGCCTATAGCTTTTTAGTTCGTTTACATCTAAGTTTGTTTTCTTTAGTAGTGGTTTTACTACAGCTGTTTTAAATGCATCTGGAAAAGTGCCTGTTTGAAGAGACATATTTATGATTTCAAGGACATGATTTGAGACACTATCAAACACCCGCTTGAGAAATGCTGTTGGTATAGGATCGAGGCAGGAGGTGGCGGAATTACACTCAGAGACAATCTTACAGAGGTCAGGTAATGTAATACATGTGAATTCCCCCATAGTTATCTCAGGTGGGGTTTCACTCATAGCCAGATCCATATCAGCGGTAATGCTTGCTCTAATCAATGATATTTTTTCATTAAAGAAAACTGCGAACTCTTCACATTTTGTGGCTGATTGCTGCGGTATATGGGGGGGTGGTATGTTAATCAGCCGGTCAATGGTGGAAAAAAGTACCCGCGAGTTACCCATATTTTCTGAGATCATTTTGGAAAAATATTCCTTTCTCGCAAGTTGTATTGCCTTATTGTATGCGGATAGAGAGGAAGAAAGTGGAGAGGAAGAAGAAGCCAGAACAGACTGATGTTAATGAGTGAGCGAGACAGAGAGAGGAAGAGAGATGGAGTGGGGGAGAAACGAAGGAGAAGTAGGGTTGTAATCCTATAATAGCAGAGTGTGAGTGGGTGATTAGCTGCTGAAGAGCCATACTCGTCTCATCTGGCTAATCATTCATGCCCTGAGCACCTCCAAGAGCAACAGTGTGTGTGAGGAGGATAATGTAGCGTGTGTTTGTCTGCCTGCACATGTGTGTGTGTGTCTTGTGTGTGTCTGTGCGTGTGTGTGTGTATGTGTGTGTGTGTGTATGTGTGTGTGTGTGTGTGTGTGTGTGTGTGTGTGTGTGTGTGTGTGTGTGTGTGTGTGTGTGTGTGTGTGTGTGTGTGTGTGTGTGTGTACTCTGCGATAGCATGTGAAACATGATTACGGCAAAGCAAAGGTAATGTATTATCTGTCTCATTTACTGGAGATCTTACTTCAAATTCATCATTGCCATCATCATCTGGCCGTCCTTTAGCATGGAATATCTATCTCTCTCTCTCTCTCTCTCTCTCTCTCTCTCTCTCTCTCTCTCTCTCTCTCTCTCTCTCTCTCTCTCTCTCTTCTTCATCTCTCTTTCCATGTCACTGTCTGCATCTCCCTCTCTCCCTCTCTCCCCCTCTCCCTCTCTCCCCCTCTCCCTCTCCCCCTCTCCCTCTCTCCCTCTCTCCCTCTCTCTCTCTCTTCATCATCTCTCTCTTTGTCATCTCTCTTCCCATGTCACTATCTCTCTTACTTCAAATTCATCATTGCCATCATCATCTGGCCGTCCTTTAGCATGGAATATCTCTCTCTCTCTCTCTCTCTCTCTCTCTCTCTCTCTCTCTCTCTCTCTCTCTCTCTCTCTCTCTCTCTCTCTCTCTCTCTCTCTCTCTCTCTCTCTCTCTCTCTCCTCTTCTTCATCTCTCTTTCCATGTCACTGTCTGCATCTCCCTCTCTCCCTCTCTCCCCCTCTCTCCCTCTCTCTCTCTCTCTCTCTCTCTCTCTCTCCCCTCGCTTCCAGTTAACACCCAGTGCTATTTCTGCATCAGCGACGGGAGGAGAACATGTCACACGAGGCAGCTGTGATGCGTTGGTTTGGCATCACCGTGAATCTTTTTTCTTCTCTGTGCTGAATTATTTCTGTCCTCCTATGTCGTCCTGGTATTGGGTAACTGTGAGACATGTGTGGTACGGTGATAGAGTAAAGCCTTTGGAAATGTCACAGAGCATCTGGGATCACTGTTCCCCTTCACATCTATGAGAGTCTCCGTTCTCTGGATCTCAGCTTCAACAGGTTGATTCATGTTCAGATATGAGCCTGTACCGGTCTGGAGGGAATAACTGCTTTACAAAAACTTCCAGCATGTATCTGCCTCTCTCAGAGTGCATTTAAAACTTTAGACCCAAAGAGCTTGTGTTAAAAGGACTTTTATGAAGTGTGTTTTAAGACACACTGTGTTATAAAACACTGTGAGTAGTGATGCCGTGCATTGGATATTACAATACAGTACAATGCCAGGCTAAAATAGGGTATTGAGAGAATCTCACCAATACTAACATCCAATATCAAAGGCCCTGTTTTGTATGACTAGACAAAACAAAGCAACTTAATTTTGTGCAGTTTTTACATAGTTCAACATATAATTGTGTAATCTTGAGCTATATTTGATTAGGGGTCAGCTACTCGTATAACACACTTAATAGTAGTTGGGTGAGGGATAACTGTGTCAGTGGGAGGCGTGTCCTGTGTGACCTGGAGGGAAAATGAGGTTTATAGAGGGAAGGGCAATTGAGAGTTGTATTTCAGAGATAACATTTCAGAGATAACAGCTGTGGTACAAAGAAGCACTCTTTACACTGTGAGAAAGGAATTTCAATCAATGACATTTTGGTATTGTGAATGATCTAGGTCTCACCTCGACCATTTCTATGAGGTTAATGAATCTCACATATCAGATTGACATGTTGAATACTGCAGTGGTCACAGAACAAATGTTCTTAAACTGTGACCAGCAGCTCTATTGCTTGCTCTTTTGGTTGGTTGCTCCACAAAAGTGTCCCCACCCTGTATCGTCCACAGTATTTTTACAATAATAAGAAAATCATTATTTTTCATCTCTGTGTTATAATAATGTTCTCCCTTCTGGAGAAATGAACCGAACGAGCGAAACTGCGCCCACTCTATAACACTCACTGCACTGGCAGCCAGGCAGCGGTGGCAGCCCAGGTACACTGCTGGTAGCATTATATTGGTTGACATTGAGGCCAGGCTTGGATGCCATTTTCGGGCTTCCCTTAAAAAATGATTAGCCAATAAGATTCAAGCTTAATTCAATGGGGTTGGTCTTAACGGCCTACCATCCTGGTGAACTGGGGATTCCAGGTGAGACTAGCTTCAGCCTGCCCCAGAAGTTCAAGACCAATCAAATCACATTAAAAGCTAAACGTGACAACGTCATCGCCTCGTTCGAAGTTTCTAGCTAATCGGGACTAAACAATCCCTGGACCACCACCGGATATTCGGATCTACTGTTTTATGACAGAGTTATTGACTGTTTTGCCAACATGAAAGAGAGAAGGATGTCATTCCTCTACAAATAGGATGGGGTGAGTGATTCCTTTTAAAATTTAAAACACACACACACACACACACACACACACACACACACACACACACACACACACACACACACACACACACACACACACATACACCTGTTAAGCCATCTTCGCTCATGCAAGATGATAATATTGTGTTGTGTTCTCATCAAGATGATAATATTGTGTTGTGTGCCTGAATGTCAACAATATTTATTCTAGCAATCTATTAGCCAACGTTACGTTAGTCGACCAAAATCACACAATCACCGGTGCTAGCTGGCTAACTAGCTAACGTTAGTTAGCTCCTGTCAAAACGAATGGTTTGGTATGACCGTCAAGTTATTTATATTTATATTAGCTACATTTTATGGATAGAATATTCTGAATCTAGCTCACTATATCAGTCACATTAAACTGTTTCCTTTTTATAGCTTGCAGTAGCATAACGTTACTGTTGCAAGGGAATGGGGGATGTTATATAAACCCCCCCACAGTGGTGTGTGCAGTTGGTACGTCCCAGGGTTTTTTGTCTTGGGGAAGAGTGGGGGCGCGCGCCTGTCAGAAGTGGCCTGTCTGCACGCCTGTGAGAAGTCGGTGGTTGTGTTTTTGGAGTGGAGGAGTAGAGAAATAAAGGAAACCCTGTTTTGTTGATGATCACCTATCAAGTCAGCCGTGATTTTATATTACTATAGTGTAAAAGTATAGGCAGACTATTCCTCGGTTACAATAGCTATTATGCTCATTAGGTTTACAGTCTGTTGACACACACCCTAGTCTCCTGGCTTGTTATTTCACGTACCGTCGGCGCCTACCGTCTGAACGTAATATTAGTGGTTTTGACAACGCAACGTTTAGCGCATTATCAAAACATACTGTAGGTTGTGAAAAAAAAACTCTGACTTGGCATCCTCTGTCATTTTAACCATGCGACGCCACTGGTGATACATAATGGCA
>NC_140165.1:225663439-225670939 GCF_963971535.1 Notolepis coatsorum
CCGACTTTGGAGAAAACGGCAAGAGCATTTGCCCATAATGTTTTGCCGTGGTTCTTTCCCTCCTTGAGTAAAATGTTACCCTGAATGCTCATTGGAAACAGCTGAGATGGGTGCTTTCTCGGTTTGATGCCGGACCTACTCACATAGGGGATCCCAAACAGGCCAAACTCCAGCATGCCGGGAATGGCCCATTTGATGTCATTCCAGTTGGCCGCGTTGTCCCCCAGCCAGTGGCCAGAGTATTTCCCCACGCCGGGGAACGAGGAGCGGGTCAGCATCAGGCTCCGTTTCTCCCCAAACACCCGCTGAAGAGCCCTGCAGGAGGTAGAGACGGAGGGAGGAGGGGAGCACACTGTTTCACACTCCATAATAAGACACAAATCAATTAAAAACGAAAGGAATGAATGCATTTGGTAAAAAAAATTAGAATTCACCTTAAAACCTCAAAACAAAAACAACAATAAAACAACAACTCTGCCTAATGAAGCAGAGAGAAAGTGAGAGCGAAAGAGTGAGAGAGAGAGAGAGAGAGAGAGAGAGAGAGAGAGAGAGAGAGAGAGAGAGAGAGAGAGAGAGAGAGAGAGAGAGAGAGAGAGAGGTAGTCAGACAGAGTCAAAACCTGAGCCTACTTTATAGCGACAGCGCGTTCCACCTATGCCGCTTGATGTTACATTATTATTCTATTTGATGGGGAAGATCGAAGAGATATCGACTACCATGACAATACAAAGCCCTGATGATGTTGACAAAATGTGTCTGCTGCCAATAATAATACATTTTAATTAGTAGACAGAGGAAGAGATGAAAGAGAGATGAAAGAGAGACAAGCTAGCGTTATAACACCGACGGTGAGTCAGCGGAATGAGACCTCGCCAGGCTCCTGATTCATATGCACACCGGTACGAGTGTATGTGCCCCTGTGTGTCTGTATCTGTGTCTGTGTGCATCCCTGTGTGTGACGGGACATTGATTGAATAACAATACACCACAGCGTTCACCTTATTTGCCCCGCCTGCTCTCCCCCAGTTGCTGAACTTCAGGGCAAATATACTGAATAATATACGATACATATATGTTCGTTTGGATATTCCCAAATCAAATAAATAATGCACAGTGCATCTACAGTATATCAATCTCTATACTATTTTGTGCACACATGGTAGGTGGAATTACAAAAGCAGTCTCCTTGTTGCCTGTTGTAAGGTTAACACCTCCAGGCCAAGTCTCGTAATCATAGGGGCCTCAGGCCTTTGTTTTGATACTGCAGTCAGTGTGTGTTTTCCAAAATCAAACCTCTTTGGCTTCGCTTAGGGACATATGCACAGTGGCGTGTTTCAAAGCCGAGCCCCTGCACTCAAGGTTAGCCCCTTTTTAATCCATGTAGCAAAGCTTTTGTCAATTATGTCCAGAACGACTGTGTTTTACAGTAAATAACAGATCTCATTGTACTCAGTGTGCTTACAGTATGACCAGAAATAACCCCATCGTATTTTTCCTCTTTTTCTTTTTTTGTTCATAGGCCCTTTTCACAGCGGCCATTTTGACATGTCATTACGGGGTAAACAAAGGTGTAATTAATTACATTAATTATGGACTCCATCCATTTGCGTGCGAGCCGGGGCCAGGGCTCTAGTACGGCTGTGTTGTTGTCTCTCTGGAATGGTCCTGGCCCAACTAAATGGAACAGAACCCTAATTAATGTTATTAATTACACCTGTGTTTACCCCGCAACAATGATGTGTCACAACGGTTGCAGTGAAAAGGCCCTATTGTAACGGTTGAAGGTCTGAGTGGGGAACAGCGTGAGGGATACTCCGGAGAAAAGGTTCTAGTGGGACTCACTCCTACTCCTGCAAAGGTACGTAGGTCCTGCATAGGTAGGTCTTTTAAGCTTGGTTTAGATACGGGCGCCATCCACTCTGTTAGCACTGCTGACAGCATGTCAGAGCGTGGAATCCTCACTTATGTGTTGTAATAGGGGGCAACAGTGGAACAGGAGGTAGAGTGATCGTCTGGTAATCAGATGGTTCCCGGTTCAATTCCGGCTAAGATCCCGGCAGCATGTCAAAGAGTCCTTAGCAAGACACCTAACCCCTAACTACTCCCGATAATAATAATAATAATAATAATAATAATAATAATAATAATAATAATAATAATAATAATAATAATAATAATAATAATAATAATAATAATAATAATAATAATAATAATAATAATAATAATAATAATAATAATAATAATAATAATAATAATAATAATAATAATAATAATAATAATAATAATAATAATAATAATAATAATAATAATAATAATAATAATAATAATAATAATAATAATAATAATAATAATAATAATAATAATAATAATAATACATCGGATTTATATAGTACTTTTCCATGTGCTGAAAGACGCTTAATAATAATGCATCGGATTTATATAGCGCTTTTCAAGTGATGAGCAGGTTGGCCTCTGCCGTCGGTGTGAGAATGAATGGGTGAATGTGAGGCATAAGTTGTAAAGTTCAATATAAATGCAGTCCATTCACCATTTAATAGCTGACTTGACAGACCAATCAGCTTGCCTCCTTTTGATTGCCAAGCGCTACCAACCACACCAACCACGGTTTGGATTGTTGTGGAAGGTGCGCTTAACCTGAGCAGAGAGGCCATTCGACCTACAGACACCCACATCCCCTTGTGTGTGTGTGTGGCCTCAGGCAGATTGTTTTACAGAACCAGCCTTTAACCATACTCACTTTTCAGTAGCCAGCACCATGGAGTAGCCATAGAGACTGTGGACATCATAGTGATTTCCCCAGGCATGCTTTGCATCCATACACAGAGACTTACTGTACATCACTCCATCCAGAATATCTGCACAGAGAGAGAGAGAGAGAGAGAGAGAGAGAGAGAGAGAGAGAGAGAGAGAGAGAGAGAGAGAGAGAGAGAGAGAGAGAGAGAGAGAGAGAGAGAGAGAGAGAGAGAGAGAGAGAGAGAGAGAAAGAGAGAGAGAGGGAGAGGGAGAGGGAGAGGGAGAGGGAGAGAGGGGGGGGGGGGAGAGAGAGAGAGAAAGGAAGAAGGGATGAAGGATAGAGGAAGAGATAGTGAGAAGGGAGGGAAATATGAATGAATGAAGAGGTAGTCAGGGCACTTGGGCTTCATGTTTATGATGATCCAGTATGGAATTCACTCAGAATACCGTATATTGTTCAGAGTTATGCATTTTCTACTCATCTTGGGGGACTTCAACTGATTTTCTATGGACAAAAAACCTCCACCATTGGTCAGTGACGACATTAGAACCCTGGGAACACTGACGGCAGCAATCACTCTGTAGTCGCAGCACAGAAAACATTAGGATGTAGGCGAAGGAATCGATTGTGAATCAACAAGCAGCCGAGCACTGAGTCCATAGAGTTTGGATCACAGCAGACCACCATGACTACTACAACCATGACTGTGACTGATTGCAGAGCTGAAGAGAGCTGAAGAGATGGAATTCAGTTTGTGGCTGGTTATTTGAATTTCCTGGTTTGTGTGTGGAGGTTTTTTCCCTATATTGTTGTCACTGATTCAAATGTAAACACATGGGAAAAGAAAATGCATGGAGACGTGTTTTTATTCTCTAGTTTCTTGATACAATGACTAACAATAGGTAAATATTATTACAAATATATTGTATTTGGAATATTTTGTAGCTGTAAAAGGTAAAATAGAAAAGTATTAGGTTTTAAGATGGGTTAAGAATCTGCAGATAAAACTATGTGTATGAGAATGTGAATACCCCACAGACAGACAATGAGAGAAAAAAACAACTAACAAACAAAAACAACAATAACAAAAAGACAGATTGTGGCTTTAATAGGGTGTTATTGTGGATACAGAGACATACTGGGAGTGTATGGGGGATAGTTGAGATTGTTGTCGACACAGCCTTTAGTGGATCCTTGCTTGAAGTTAGCCACCTCGTTCATGTCCTACAACACAGACAGGAAAACACTTTGTTTGAATCATTGATTTCTACGGCAATGCGCCAACTGACTTTTCTGAAAATGGATTTTCCTCCGAAAATCCACTGCTTTTCGAACTGGGACCTACAGTAGCTAGCGTTGAAGGAGAAGAGCTAACCCATGAATAAAACAGACTGTATACTACTTACTGCGGTCGATTTCTATCTTCACACACAGTCCCACTGACCCTGGAAACTGTACGAATTCCCTGTTAAACATATTGAAGATTTTCCACAGATCTGTGCAAAATGGTTAATATGTACGAGGGGGAAGGAGGGACTCTTGAGGTTAGAAACACCGGCTAACCCTGGCTGGGTGAAATTAATGAACGTCTCTCTCTCTCTTCCACAGTAAACACCGGCAAGGTGCCCTTGGTTGAGGAGGCGAGGTGCAGCGGCAAGCCAGCAGGAAAGACCGTGATTGTACCAGGCAGCTCTCAGCGTCCTGGGTGTTGACCGGTTGAATGTGAAACCTGGTTGACTGGAAAAAAAGAGCGAGCGTGCCCGGTAAACCGACCTTGATAAATAAAGGCTTTAAGAGAAAAGCCTTGGGATCTGATACCCAGTGGTGGAAAGTAACTAAGTACTTTTTTACTTAAGTACTGTAAATAAGTAAAATTTTGAGGTACTTGTACTTTACTTGAGTGTTACTCAATACTTCATTTTTACTTAAGTCGAATTTTGAATCGATAACTTTTACCAGAGTACTATTTTATCTGGGTATTTATACTTTTACTCAAGTAAAGGAACTGTGTACTTCTTCCACAACTGCTGAAATCACGTACAGTGCTTGAAAGTCTCAAGTGGAAGGGCACAAGTGTGATGATTCGAGGGATTAAGTTTACCATTTCACAAAGATCTATGGAGAATCACCGGCGTGGATCGTATACTATGTGATGTCTGTGGAATGCGTAATTTGGTGAGCATGAAGGCAACGCGTTAAATAAAATTCCTAGCATGGTTAAAAGTGAAGTCAGTCTTCTCTTTCTGTTGACTCATCTACAGAACAGTGTGGGTAGTTTGAGTAATATTATCTGGTGCATTGATAGGGAACCGCTGGCAGCGGTTGCTTTCCTTTTGTGTTGTTGTGTTTGTTAGATCAAAAAGGTATTCAGTTTAGCACCAATTATCTTTACATTGAATATACATAAAACTGGTGCAACATATTTCAGGTAGACATGATGCAAGTTTCATGCTGTAGTCACACTCCCTGACTGTAGTGAGAGCTGACCTGAAAACAGTTATAATCAGTTAGAGAAGAAGAGGCATATCTGATAAACAATGCCAGTATCAGTACTGCTGCCCTGAAATCAGCTATAATCACTTGGAGAAGAAGAGGTATATCTGATAAGCAATGCCAGTATCAGTACTGCTGACCTGAAATCAGCTATAATCACTTGGAGAAGAAGAGGTATATCTGATAAGCAATGTCAGTATTATTGGTAGCATCTGTCTGCCTGGTACAAACAACGCCTGCTGGTCCAATTCTACACTGCCATAATTCAAAGCATCCTCACCTCATCCATCACAGTCTGGTACGGTTCCACTGATAAACACACCAAACACAAACTCCAACGCATCACCAAGACAGCCTCCAAAATAATTGGCTGCCCCCTCCCCTCTCTGGACTCCATCTACACCTCACGCACAGTCACCCGCTCTGGTAAAATAGGCAACCATCCCTCTCACCCAGCACACCACTTATTCCAGCACATGCCCTCAGGTCGCTACAGGTCCATTCTAACCAGACACACATGCTTCACAAAAATTTTTTTCCCCACAGCAGTCCGAACACTGAACACCCTGGCCCGCCCCCCTTTGCACAGACGGGCAAGCATCTGTCACTGACTGACACTGTTACCGTGACTGTCCTGTATATGTATGTATATATGTATTTATTGTGGGGATTGGGAGGTGGGAGGGGGGCGTTTGATGTTTGATGTCTGATGTTTCATGTTGATGTAACCAGTGCTTAACAATCTGTACCGCAAACAATTACCACCAACTATCGTTGTGTGGCTTTAAAGTATCTTGTATCTTGTATCTTGTATCACTAGTATCAGTAGATCACCAGTACAGTCGAACCTTCATTAGATTATGTGGAGATGGCTGTGCTATAACGTTAAAACAGTAAGTAAAGGTTGTCACCAGCTTGGCTGGCCGTCTGCACTAATACAATTGGCTGTATTAGAGGGTGGGAGAAGCTGGCGGGGTGGGTCCGGGTCGTTGTAAACAGCGACTCCTACAGTTCGGTCGGGGCGCCTGCTAAGCGCGGATAGGACTCGAGGGGGATAGTGTGGTCCTCCCACACGCTACGCCCTCTCGATGAGAATCCGCGCTGCCAGGTGAAAAGAAGCGGTGATTGGCTGGACGTGTGTCGGAGGAAGCACGTGGTAGCCTCCACTCTCCCAGATGATCTGACTGTGGGGGGTAAGTGCGCAGCGACCAGGAAGGGACTGGGAATTGGCATACGACTAACATTGGGATGGGAGAAAATCGGAGGAAAATGGAGGGGGAAAAAGACCAAAAAAAAAAAAAAAAAAAAAAAACTAAGTAAAGGTAAAATATGAATGCTTACAATCCAAAGGGCATCATGTCTGACTTCATTGTAGAATCGTTCATACTCATCAACCCACCAGTCGATACAGTGTTCACTGGTATAGTCAGGAAACACAGTCTCACCAGGCCACACCTAGAGACACAGAACAAGAGGAAGTGTTCAATTAGTGGAATATGCTGCTGTTTTCCTGAAAGAACCTGATTTGAGCTGCTTGCCAAAGCCAAGCTAGCGCTATCGAATGGAGACCCGCGTTAGCATCCAGGCTAGCGCTATCGAATGGAGACCCGCGTTAGCATCCAGGCTCGCACTATCAAATGGAGACCCATGTTAGCATCTACTGTAGTTCTACAAGCCTGGTATCGAATGATATTGGTGATCAAAAAGCTAATAACAGCTGGAAAATGCACATCTAATATTGATTACATAGCCATTGAATACACTATGAATTTTGGAACTGTGAAAGAGAAGTTTGTGAAAGTACATTTTATTTGGAGACAACTGTTCCTTCGGTAAGTCAAAGGTGTTACCCAGTTTTGGTAAACCTTTATTTTTGTAGAAATAAATGCCAGCAATAGTTATTGTGGTATTGTGAGTGAATCATTTTGCACTGACTGACTGACATTAGTGATGCCTTATCACCAGTACATTTAAACCATAACTCATTTTAGTCAAGTGCATTGGCACGAGGCCAAGGACGAGGCATATTGCGTGCAAAACTACAAACGTTCCCAGCGGAGTAATGAATCAAAGAGAATATGCGGAGGATGATGATCATGAGGATGAGTACTGTATGTGAGTAATCATGATGATAAGGAAGGTGATGACAAAACTATGATGATGATGATGATTATATTGATGATGATGATGATGATGATGATGATGATGATGATGATGATGATGCTTATATTGATGATGATGATTATGCATAT
>NC_140165.1:225673439-225678359 GCF_963971535.1 Notolepis coatsorum
CAGCCAAGTAAAAAATAGTAGAGGTTAATATGGTAAACACTGCAGAGCAACAGGCAGATACAGGGGAGTGGAGGAAGTTACTGAGACAGAGGTGGTGGTGGAGGGAGAAGCTGCAGGAGGAGTAGAGGGTGATACTGAGACAGAGGAGCTGGTGCTGGAGGGAGAAGCTGCAGGGAGTAAGCATGCTCCCGAAACAGGTGCACAGCCAGGGCCGGTGCTAGGTTCATCAGATGGAGGGAGGGGGGCCCTCTCCCCGTGGTTGTAGGGGGGAAAGGTGACGCAGAGGCCAGTGGTGTTGTGGAGAGAGGGGGGGGGGGGAAGTGGTGGAGGGGGGGGGGGGGGGGGGAGCAGAATGGGAAGGGGTTTGAAGTTGAGGGGAGCACACTGGGGGATGAGGAGGGGATGGATTTAGAGGGGGGTGCTAAGGAGAGGGAGAGTGGGTCTGATGAAGAGGCATTTGTATCTGGTGATGAGAGTGAGGATTTGGAAAAGGAGGAGCTGTATACTGCAAGGGAGCTCACCCGGTTTCTTAGGGAAACCAAAAACACGAAACATTTTCCACTGGGACGTTTTTCCCAGACCAAGAAAAGTTTTTAAGGTCTGTGAATGATGCAGGCTAACAAGGCCACAGGTGGGGGATTAATGACACCCAGGAGGAAGTTCTGACTGAATAAGTGGGCTACTAATGTCAGGAAAAGACTGTCATCAAATACAGGTTTATAATGTATAAAATGTATGGTACACATCTGCTGGTGGGTTTCTTTTTCTGGTTCTTGTACTCTGTTTTCTCCCTCTTTTTTTTCACATGGAAGTCCTTCGGATAGGCTCCCTTAATATTAATGGTGCTAGGGATGGTGTAAAAGGGGTCTGTTTTCTAATTATGCAAAACAGAAAAATGTAAATGTTATTTTTGTACAAGAGTGGGTAATGAGGTTGACTAGGGACTCAGTTGGACTCAGTTGGAGGGGGGATTGGTGATGATCATGGCACTAATAATAGTGCAGGGGTGGCTGTCCTGTTCTCTCCTGGACGTGGGGTCAATATTACATCACAGAACGAGGTTTACAAAGGAAGGTTGCTTGTGGTGAAGGCTACCATTAATAACAGGGAGTTTGCATTTATAAATATATATATGCGTTTAATACGGGAAGGGAGAGGATAGCCCTTTTTGGTTGTTAAGGCAGGAGCTGTCGGATATGAATCCTGACACGCAGGGCCGCCTCAGGGGTGTGCGAGCAGTGCGGTCGCACAGGGCCTCGCGGGAAGGGGGCCTCGCACAATTTTTTTTTTTTTTTTTTTTTTGCGAGGCCCCCCTTCCCGCGAGGCCCTTTTTCATCACAGACCTAAAATCTAGTTTTGCTTATATGCTTATATATTTCACATTAGACACGTTTGTAGAATGTGTCTGACTTGTTCCTGGCTCTGCGGCTCTGCAGACTGCAGATACACTATTGGAGCTCTGGCGCTCTGCAGCAGACATACTATTGGTTTCAACGAAGGGAGGGGTTACATGTGTACAGTCGGCCGGCGTGCGTCAGCTGCGTCTGACTATTTTGCGCGTGCAGCATTGGAGGTTATGCCAGCCAAGACGAAGAGGACGGTCATAAGTGTTGATCTTTGTCCTTTTGGATCTATGTATATTCATGTTGCCTTTGAAGTTATCTTTTCCTTCTGTTTTGTCTTCCATTAAAAGTTGAATATCCTTTAGGGGCTCATCTTAGCTGTCTTGCTTATCTCTCTCTCTCTGTCTGTCTGGACCACAGACTCATCTCTCTCTCTCTGGACCACAGACTCTCTCTGTCTGGATCATCACAAGATCTCTCTCTCTCTCTCTCTCTCTCTCTCTCTCTCTCTCTCTCTCTCTCTCTCTCTCTCTCTCTCTCTCTCTCTCTCTCTCTCTCTCTCTCTCTGAGCATTGCATTGCTTATAGTTGTCAATTGTGTCGGTCAGTTCATTGCAATTTTTCCTTCAGTTACATATAGTTTTATCCTGCACCTGGCCTAAAACAGGTTGGATGTGCACACAGCTGCTCTACTGTGTTTGTAGCAGAGCAACCATACCTGGCCCTGTTTCTTGTACCTGGATAACTGAGTTAGCCGGATAACTTTAGCTGGATAACTGGGTTAGCCGGACTTTCCGATTTCATGTACCTGGATTTTCCAAATCACCATGACAACATATCCAAAGTTTGAGCCTGGTCGAAAGCAGAGTTCAAGTTCAAGTTAGCCTGAACTATCGCCACGCCCCCGCAAAGAAGTGACAGCCCGTTTCCTGAAACTATTCCCACAGTCTACGATCTGCATTATACCATTCTGAATTACGTTTTTGTGCTCCATTCTTCCAGAGGGGGCTTTTGAAATGTAAAATAGACCCAAAATGCTGATATTAAATTCACTTTGTCCTAAATAATGCACGTTATATATACCGTGGCGACGGTGGCGCTCGCTCGTGCGATGTACACATGATGTGGTTATTTTAATTGTAACTGGGATTAAGATGTCTGATGAGATGCGCTGTTTGACGGATTTGAGAAATTGAATGAGCCGTTGACGTCACATTAATGAATGAGGATAAAGAGATAAACTTCATTCAAAACATTCAAAACAAAGGATATTCTAAACACGGGTCTCTCGTTCATTAATGTATAAACAATGAATTTATCCATCTGGCCCAGTGGCCCAGCGGTAGTGCTCAAGCCTCCCAATCCACCGACCGGGGTTCAAATCCCGTGTTCCAATATGATTTTTTGAATATAATATTAATGATTATACGCCAAAGTAGCCTGGTTTTAAGTTAAAATATTATAAATCTACATGCATTGAGGATGTCATTCTTTATATAGCTCTCAACGTGCACCAAATTGAATTATTCCTATATTGCAAAAAGAAGGACCCCGCCCCGGTCTTGAACCCGGGTCGTCCGTGTGGAAGTCAAAAGAACAACCCGTTGGACCACATTGGAGATAAGTTAAATATTGACTATACATCAATCAATGGGCAAGAAAGCCGTCTCGTAATTCTGTATAACAGTTAACTAGTTATTTTCGCTAGCAAGATCTCATTTGATTATTCAATCCAGCAGGCAAGTTTAAAGAAATATAATCTGATTGATTGAGGTAATGAGGGACTTAGAATTAGCCTATAGATAACGCATTTAACTTGTCGGCGAGGCGATTGAGCCTATTGCAATCTGTCAATAAAGTCTTAAATCAATTAATCAATCAATGCCGTTGAGAATCAGGGTCTCTGCCATCGATACGTGCTGGCTTTCCACCTAAAACGGGAGCGCGCATCTAGCCTGACTTGAGCCTGACTCTCAAGTCTGGCTTGAGTTAACGAGACTGAATCCTCCTTTGTGAAACAGGAAAATCCCGGCTTTGAACATCGGGTTAACTGAAGCTGGATAATGGACATGTTGATCGACTTAGTTGAACCACGTACATGAAACAGGGCCTGAAGCCTTGTAAACAAAGACATCAACACTAGAGTGTGTACTTCTATCTACACAGTACAGCCAAAGCATTCCCATTGCTAGGCAAAAACTCCAACTGTTTTCTACACTGCTTCTTCCCTTGCTGAATTTTCTGCATTACTGCCACTTGTACATGTGTATTGTGGAGAAATTTGTACAGTGTTACAAAGCGATAACACTGTATATTGACTGTAGAACGGGAGCTCTCTCTCTCTCTCTCTCTCTCTCTCTCTCTCTCTCTCTCTCTCTCTCTCTCTCTCTCTCTCTCTCTCTCTCTCTCTTGCTATATGTTGACTGTATCATGCCCAGCCTCGGGCAGCGCTATTATTTAAGATATGTTGACTGGGGCGGCTACGTGGCGTAGTGGGCAAGGCGCTCACCACGAATGACGGAGACACTGGGCTTGCCTGTTCGAGCCCAGCGCTCCACATTGCTTTCAGTTTAGCTGGTCGTTCATACTAATACACATTGGCCGTATTAGGGGGTGGGAAACTGATGGGTGGGGATCGGGCGTTGTGGACAGCGACTCCTACAGGTCGGTTGGTGCGCCTGCGCAGTAGAATCAGGAAGTGTCTGGGGGGCAGCGTGAGCCTCCCACGCGTTACTCCTCGCCACTGAGAGATCGAGCTGCGCAGGTGAAAAGATGCGACTGCTGTTACCTCAAGTACCGGAGGGGACTTGTGCTATGTATGACTTAGTCCACATTGCAGCCGGCTTGTGGGAGGCAAGAAACAGCGTTCGTGACAGAGGAGGGTTAAATTGGATGATACCAAATTGGGATGGGAGAAAAATAGAAAATGGGAGAAAAAGTGGATAAAAAAAAAGAATATGTTGGAAAAAAAAATTAAATAATTTTTTTTAATGATTATTATTATTTTTTTACCTTTTGGGGGGGGGGGGGGGGGGGGGGGGGGGCTCGCGTTTCAATCTCGCACAGGGCCTCGCATTTCTCCCAGGCGGCCTTGCTGACACAGTGTTAGTCGATGGGGGGGGGACTGGAACTGTACCTTAGATCCTACCCTGGATAGAAGCGGGGGGGGAACCTCATGTTGGGTCTGCAGCTGTTTTAAAAGATGTCATTAGGACTTGTGATCTTGTGGATACATGGAGGCTGATTGAATCACAGGGGAAACAGTTCTCGTGGGTCAAGGTGTTGGGGGACAGGGTGTGTGCAGCTCGGCTTGACCGCATTTATATTGTGAGAAAACAGAGTAATAGGCTGGTGAAAGGTGAAATCTGCCCAGTCAGTTTCTCAGACCATCATTTTGTAATAGCACAGCTGGCCATATCATCAGGACCTCGTCACTCCGCATACTTCAATGTAAAGCTTTTACAAGATGCCACTTTTGCTCGAGTTTCCAGGAGTTTTGGGAGAGGTGGAGGCAGAGAGAGGGAGAGTTTGAGTCTCTGAGGCAATGGTGGGATACCGGCAAAGCGCACATAAGGCTT
>NC_140165.1:225681059-225746059 GCF_963971535.1 Notolepis coatsorum
CAGTAGCCCCCGACCCCCTCCCTGGGGAAGCACTTAAGTTAAGTACCATCGCTTTGTTTACTGCAGACAATTAACTTAAGCACACTTTGTCACATGGTGCGATAAAAACCACCTGCAGCTAAATGTGGCGAAGACCAAGGAACTGGTTGTGGAGCTGGGGAGGAGGAGGAGTGCACCTGTGACCCCCGTTTCCATCAGGGGAGTTGATGTGGACATGGTTGAGGTGTACAAATACCTCGGTGTGCATATCGACAACAAACTGAACGGGTCAAAACATGCAGAAGCACTGTACAAGAAGGGCCAGAGCCGACTCTACTTCCTCAGAAGGCTGAGATCCTTCAATGTCTGTACAAGGATGTTGAGGATGTTCTATGAGTCGGTGGTGGCGGGCGCCTTCTTGTACGGTTTGACCTGCTGGGGCAGCGGACTGAGAGCAGTGGACACAACCAGGCTGGATAAGCTGGTCAGGAAGGCCAGCAGCGTGGTTGGGGTGGAGCTGGACTCTCTAGCGAGGGTGGCGGAGAGGAGGAGCCTCGCTAAGCTCCAGGCCATCAAGGAAAACCCCACCCACCCACTATACACAGACTTGGCTGACAGGAGGAGCATGTTCAGTGCTAGGCTCACACTACCCAAATGCAGCACTGAACGGCACAGGAAGTCCTTCATTCCAACAGCCATCAGACTATATAATGCATCACTGTGCCTCACTGCATCACTGAGCACAGAGCGGCAGCTCATTAGTGGCAGGAGGACGCGACTAGCGGCCTCCAGGCTCCACAACAGGGGGCAGCGACGGCTGCCAGACATAGATCTAGGTCTTATTGGAACCCAAGGAGGACAATACACTACCTAAAGCATACTGCACCTTGTGACACTGTGAATACTGGAATATATATTTCATATTTCATTAGTTAGATGTAAATTATAATTATATTGACCAAATTGTTTACCCCATGCTCAGTATGCTCAGTATATTCTTACTGTATTTATTTCTGTATATTTTATTTCATTTAATTTTATCCTATTTTATTTTACTCTACTCTTATCCTAGGCAACTTGATTTGATTTGTGTTATCATTCTAAATTGTGACCTGTCCTGTCTAAATGTTTAAATGTTGAGCGATTTGCAGTGTCTAATTTCCCACGGGATAGTAAAAGTATTTCTATTCTATTCTATTCTATTCTATTCACTTAAGTTAAGTACCCTCGCTTTGTTTACTGCAGAAAATTAACACCTAGTGCTAGTTCTAAACTGACATCGAAGTGACATTGGAGTGGCAGAAGGGACCCGATTCTGAAAAGATTCATCTGTATACACACATAGAGAGAGGGAGAGAGAGAACATGTGAGAGAAAGAGAGTGATAACAAGAGGGCTACACATACATTGTGCTACATTCACACTGCAGGAAAGAGTGTCCCAGATCGGACAAATCGGACAGGACAAATCACATGGAATCTGATCTTTTCAATTCCGATTTAGGCCACTATCATGTGGTCCTAAATCAGATACAGGTCTGGTTTGTTTTAATTAGCCGGCCTCCACCGCATTCAACATATAAATTAAACCATAAATCAGTGTTCTCCATGTTTAGTTTACGTCCATCATCATTAATGTTAATTTGTGTGTGCCGGACAGTTCAGGAGTGTGACTGGTTCACACTGGAATCTGATATTGGCCACATTTAAAAAGATAATGTGAACAGCCGAACAAGAAAATCAGATCTGAGCAATAAATCAGAATTGAGCACTAAAGCTTGCAGTCTGAACATAGCCTTAGAGAGAGAGAGAGAAAGAGAGAGTTAAGAGTGCTCACCTCTCCCAGTAAAGGTGTCTTTCCATCAGACTCAGTGACCCAGGCGTTGTTCTCCGTCCCTCTGTCGTAGGAGTGGTACGGGGCGTTCCCAGCTCTCTTACTGGTGGCTACAGCCGGATCCTTGGGGACAGCAGACAGAACCTCGATCACCACAGAGCGTAATCCTTTCACCTGTACCATCTCACACGTGAGACAGAATCTTTAGAACTGAACATTCTAAAGATGATTTAATAACCATGACTGGTAATCATTGAACACCGAGATGGAATTCTGAGAACGGAAATAACGCGTAGTACAACCGAAAGGGATAAATTAATAGAAACCTCATTCCCTGTCGTATAGAGAACAGTAATTTGGCTGGCGTGCCTCGATGTTTTGTAATGTGAGAATTATCCAGTTTATGCACGCCGCGTCTCAGAGAGACGACTCGTCGACGTGACCCCGAGACGTCGTCTGGCTCACAGCATTTCAGTGGCAGACGGAGTCGTTTCTAAAACCTTATTTTTCTATGTCTCATGCACACGTGAGACAATGCTCATTTCCATCAGAACATAATTACAATTCAACGGCAGCCATCTTAGCTGCGCTGGAGCAGATTACCATGCCCTAGGATGTCCTTTGTCTCACACACATCTTCTGTCCTGATTTATATGCAGCGCAGAGAGAATTGACACAACCATGGTTTCAGAAAAGCACAGGGTGAAAATGAAGTGTATCCACGGTGAAAAAGGGAAAGATAAGACACGTCAGAAGCTAATTATTTCTATTGTATCCTAGTGATGCGCTCGCATCGGCTCATGTTCTATATCTGACTTGTGATATTGTAGTGAATTCAGGGGGCAGCTGGGAATCAAACCTGGGTCGCTAACCAGTCAACTAGGGCTTGCGAGTCTAGACATCTGCCGTTGTTACACTACCCTCCTCCTAACCAGAAAAGCGTCCCCACGCTTCAGCCTCCCTCACGCCTCTGGGCGCACGTGCTTCCGACGGTCCACCGTCCCACTTCTGACGCCAATGTAGTGAATTCGTGGGGCAGCGGGAATCGAACCCAGGTCGCCCAGACTACAGGCGATAGCGCTAACCAGTCAACTAAGGGACCGACTTGTTAGCGGAGGGCTAGTGAATCTAGGCATCCGTGGTTGTTACAATATGGTGGTGTAGTGGTTAACACTGTCGCCTCACAGCTAGAAGGTCCTGGGTTCGATTCCCGCTTGGGGACCAGGTTGCCGTGTTGCCAGTTACCCAGGTGGGGTATCTCCCGGGCCATTATGTGTGAAGTTTGCATGTTCTCCCCGTGCTTGCAAGGGTTTCCCCTCCCGACAAGATAAACCCAATGGAAAAACATGCACAACAGATCGCTAACGCTGTGACGTCCCTGACGAAGACGGACAGGAGCACTTGGATTGGTACCCGGGTGCGGTGCATGCTGCAGCCCTTGTCTGCTCCCGGCTGCCCTTGGGGGGAAGGACGGCGGGATGGGAAGTGCATTTCATCAGCGACTCAGTGCATGTGTGTGTGTGTGTTCCTGTGTCGCCCATCGCATGTGTGTGTGTTAAAAAAAAACGACATGACAAATAGGGATGTCCCATATTATCGGCCTACCGATATAATCGGCCGATATTGGCATTAAAATGTGATATCGGAAAATATCGGTATCGGTTTTCAAAAAAGATATATATTTTTTTTTTTTTTACATTTCTATAACCTTTATTTAACCAGGCAAGCAAGTAAGAACAAATTCAGATTTTATTTATTGTCAAAAGTATGCATAATGTTGTGTTAATTCCACAACAAGAGATATGTAATGTTAATTACCTGAAATTATTCCGTTTTGGGGGGGGGGGAAACCCTGCATATATCTGTATCAGTTGATATCGGTTGATATCGGTATCGGAAATTAAGAGTTGGACAATATCGGTATATCGGTTTCGGTAAAAAAGCCAATATCGAGCATCCCTAATGACAAATAAAGACTTTTTCTTATCTAACATTTTGTTACAGTGTGTTGTTATGTTGTGAGGCATCGATGCATGACGTCAGTGGTTGAGGATTCCCACCAGGATGAGGATGTATCTCTGGCCCTTCTCATGGAGATAGTCAGCAAACTGGGGGAGGTCTCTGAACTTGATCGTGTCGTAGGTGAAGTCCTTTTTGTCCTCCATGTAGTCTATGTCTGTGTATTGGATGTCCTGGAGAGAGAGAAAGGAGGTCACACACTGCATACTGCGATATATCCTAGTACCTCCTTGTGTGACATGTTATCCATACACTTGCTCCACAATCCCGTTTTACTGCAAAACTAATTATTGGAATGAGGTGAACAGACTGAAAATGTTATCTTAAAAGATAAAAACAGATGATGTAAATATTTTTTGATTGCAGATGGTAACAACGTTTTGCGTTGGGGACATAATTAACAGTTAATAATAATCAAGTTGTGGTCAGTGTGTGTTAAAGAGGCACAATGCTATTTGCTGTATTGTTTCATGTACAATTGGCCAGTTTGTGATGCACACTAAATAATCTGATAAGATGTCATGTCAATTATGTGAATGAATACAAAATTCCTTATTTTTTTCCTTTTTATGGGTATTTTCTCTTCTTCAGTTACACAGCTATCATTACGTTTACATTTAGTCATTTAGCTGACGCTTTAATCCAAAGCGACTTTCAAGTTTTGTACAACAAGACAGCAGGAAGGGTACAACTCTATCAGCTGAGTAACAATGTTCATCAAAGTGTTGAGTGCTACAGTGTAGGTTAGTATATTAGGACAAGTGCATGACAGTAAGGTTAGTTAGGGTTAGTCAGGGCCGCCTCAGGGGGTGTGCGAGCAGTGCGGTCGCACAGGGCCTCGCGGGAAGGGGGGCCTCGCAAAAAAGATTTTTTTTTTGTTTTTTGTTTTTTTTGTTTTTTTAAATTTTTTAAATTTTTTTGCAAGCCCCTTTTTCATCACAGACCTAAAATCTAGTTTTGCTTATATGCTTATATATTTCACATTAGACACGTTTGTAGAATGTGTCTGACTTGTTCCTGGCTCTACGGCTCTGCAGATACACTATTGGAGCTTTGGGGCTCTGCAGCAGACATACTATTGGTTTCAACGAAGGGAAGGGTTACATGTGTACAGTCGGCCGGCGTGCGTCAGCTGCGTCTGACTATTTCGCACGTGCAGCATTGGATTTTATGCCAGCCAACACGAAGAGGACGGTCGTTCGGCAGATGGACTGAAGATGAAAGTTGTTGCATGTTAGAAAGTTCAGTCAGGCTAGCCATGTCGGCTTAGCTAAAGGCAGGGACAGCTAGTTAGCGTTAGCTACGTTATAATATCGAGTGCTAACGTGTGGTTCAGTCAGGATAGCCATGTCGGCTAGTAGCTTAGCTAAAGGCTAACTAGCGTTAGCTAACCTAGAGAGAGCGTGTGCAGCATTGTTATGTCAAGATGAAGAGGACGGTCGTTCGGCAGATGAACTTCGTCAACTCCACGCGGTTGTCTCCATCCTCTTGGACGTTTGGTGAGTTTTTAATGCACTCTATTCTATTCCCGCCGTGGAGATATCTCTCTCTCTCTCTCTCTCTCTCGGGCCGGCTAGCTATCGTGGCTAAGGCTAACGTTATGTTGGCTAACGTTATGTGGAGCCAGCGGGCCGGCTAGCTATCGTAGCTGACGTTCTGTTGGACCAGCGGGCCGGCTAACTATCGTAGCCAACATTATGTTGAGCTAGCGGGCCGGTTAGCTGTCGTAGACGTTATGTTGAGCCAAGCGGGCCGGCTAGCTAACGTAGCTAACGTTATATTGAGCCAAACGGGCCGGCTAGCTGTCGTAGCTAACGGTGTGTACCTGGTGTCAGTACCTGGCTACTCTATTTGCAGTTAGCCTATTTAGCTGATGTCGGCCGTTGGCTCCGTGCTACTTTGTTTTCTCTGGTATAGACCCTCTTCTATTTGGATTTAAGTGTTGATCTTTGTCCTTTTGGATCTATGTATATTCATGTTGCCTTTGTGAAGTTATCTTTTCCTTCTGTTTTGTTCTTCCATTAAAAGTTGAATATCCTTTAGGGGCTCATCTTAGCTGTCTTGCTTATCTTTCTCTCTCTCTGTCTGGACCACAGACCCATCTCTCTCTCTCTCTCTCTGTCTGGACCACAGACTCATCTCTCTCTCTTTGGACCACATATTCTCTCTGTCTGGATCATCACATCGTTACAAAGCGATAACACTGTATATTGACTGTAGAACGGGAGCTCTCTCTCTCTCTCTCTCTCTCTCTCTCTCTCTCTCTCTCTCTCTCTCTCGCGCTCTCTCTCTCTCTCTCTCTCTCTCTCTCTCTCTCTCTCTCTCTCTCTCTCTCTCTCTCTCTCTCTCTCTCTCTCTCTCTCTCTCTCTCTCTTGCTATATGTTGACTGTATCATGCCCAGCCTCGGGCAGCGCTATTATTTAAGAATTTATAACCTTTAGGGGGGGGGGGGGGGGGGGGCGTTTAAATCTTGCACAGGGCCTCGCATTTCTCCCAGACGGCCCTGGTTAGAGTTATATATATTTTTTTTTTTCAGATAATGATTGAAGAAGATTGGACGGGTTTAGGCTGTCCTAACTGTGGTGGGAAGTTCGTTCCACCATTGTGGGGCAAGGAACGAGAATAGGCGACTTCTCTTTGATGAGCCTCCCGGAGCTCGGATAGGAGTAGGTCTGAGGCGGCCAGAAGATGCAGAGCGTAGGGGTCTTGAGGGTGTGTAGTTAGATACCATTGACCGGAGGTAGGCGGGAGCCGTTCCCTTCGCCACACGATATGCCAGGTCGAGGGCCTTGAAGCGGATTGGTGATGTATCGTAGATGTCTTGCACATTGATTGTCGCAAATATTGTGTATTGTGATATTATCATTACCGAATGCCAAATTCGTCCCAGTATCGTATTGTAACTCCTATCGTCTCACGCCTATCACACACACAACACACTTCACAGCAGACACTTTGACCTATCATAGAAGGGTAAACAAAGGTGAAAGGTGATGCATATTCAACGGTTTCACTGGAATCCTGTCGCTAGGGAACAGTTTAGACCCAAATGTATTCCCTGTTCAACTATTGCATTAGAAAACATTGCAACAGGAAATGCACCTGGGTCCTTTTATTCCCCTTTCTGTGCCTATGGTTACATCTGTTTAACACTTTGACGACCGGCGGCCCGCGCGGATTTAGGCCTCAGAGGACAGCAGAAAGTAAACACACCGATGTACTTTCAACAAGCTTTATATATCATTTATAGTATTGCTATCTGTCCATTCTCATTGTCACTTGAGTGCTTAAACCGTGCCTTCATAATGGCTTAAACAAAATAAAAGTCCATCGGTTGGTTGTCATTTTATAGCGTCGTGAATATAAGGTATAACACACTTTTCGTCTAGGCTTTTTTCCCGGGAGCTGGATAATAGGCTAAACGTTGGCGCCGTTATATCAAACGCCATTTCTGCTGTATATATACGAATGAAATAAAACAAACTGCGTAGCATCCGGACTATTACAGAGCATCTATGGATGAAATGGGGGCGGCGGGGAACGCTGATTACTATTATTGATCTGCAATACAGTGTGCGTTCAATATAGCATTTTCATTGACCAATCACGTTACGTTATAAAACAATGTCCAATCCAGCTGTAATTTGGGGTAATATTATCCTACCGTCAGGCCATGTGATCGCCGGCAGCATTTCCTCACCACTCATCAGATTCTGGTAGATCGATATGCAATTGGCTAATCATAAATCCCATTATTCCACGCTGAAAAAACCGCTCGCCAAACTAATCCAAGATGGAGGATGTTCTGCTGGGATCAAGGAACTATGATCCGCCCACAGAATTGTACTTTAAAAAAAATAAATTAAATTCACAATGATACTGCAGTGGAGCGATGGCGCCACTAAGCGGGTTTGGCCGGTACTGCATGTTTTCGAAAATCAAATATCTGAAAAGATGCTGGTAGTGGATCGGGTACCTAAGAAGCACTATAAATATGGAATAAAACAATAACAACTCGTCACGTATATACTCGTGGCTCTGGTCCACATCGCGCTTTTTCAAAACACGTATATATACGTGGACGGACGCCATAGTGTAACCAAGTCGCAGCGGCTGCGGTGAAAAGGTCAAATTGTGTTTTCTGTAGACGAATGGAACTAACCGCTTACTTGGAGGGAAAGAAAATAACAGAGAGCTGTGCCATAGGTGATTTTCACAACAAACACGCAATGGTGTGTAATAATAATAATAATAAATAATAATAATAATAATAATAATAATAATAATAATAATAATAATAATAATAATAATAATAATAATAATAATAATAATAATAATAATAATAATAATAATAATAATAATAATAATAATAATAATAATAATAATAATAATAATAATAATAATAATAATAATAATAATAATAATAATAATAATAATAATAATAATAATAATAATAATAATAATAATAATAATAATAATAATAATAATAATAATAATAATAATAATAATAATAATAATAATAATAATAATAATAATAATAATAATAATAATAATATATTCAATTTGTAGGGGCGCTTTATATTTGTGGAACAAATCTCAAGGTGCTACAGTGTAGATGAACATAAAAACAAGTAAAAGAGTAGAAAGAACATAAAATAAGTAGGGCTAAAACTAGTAAGAGAGTAGAAAGAACATAACATAAGTAGGGCTAAAGCTAGTAGAAGAGTAAAAGAACATAAAATAAGAATGGCTAAAACTAGTAAAATAGTCAAAGAACATAAAATAAGAAGGGCTAACATTTGTAAAAGAGTAAAAGAACATAACATGTGTGGGGCTAAAACTAGATAAAAATCAACAAAAGGCTCTATTAAAAAGATGTGCTTTGAGCAATGTTCCCTCTAAAAAAATTTCGGTCTGAGCAAACACTCAAATCTCCTGAGCAGACATCAGCAACTGAGCAACATAAGTCACCTGCCGATTAACCGGTTAGTTGATAAGCGGCAGTTTGTAAAACATCTGATAATCTTAATTTCCCTTAATGTCTAACATAAAAATATATACATTTAGCTGATACACAGAAATAATAAAAAAAAAGACATATTATATTCCATAATAAAATATTTATTTGACCATTGATTGACGATACAGAGCAAAGTCCTCCCTCCCTCTTCTCTCTCCCCCTCTCTCTCTCCCTCCCGTTCTCCCTCTATCCCTCTCTCTCTAAACCTCTCACCTTCCCCTGCTTCATTTCTCCTTTCTCTGTTAGTCAGATACACATCAGAAAAAAGTAACTTGCTTCCAGACTAGTGGTGTCACGATACTGGAATTTCTAACTTAGATACGATACCTTGAAAAGTATCGATATTCTATACCATTTTTGATACCACAGGGAAAAATGTTAAATCTTAAAATGTAAAAAAATTAAATAAGATACATATATATATATTTAAAAAAAGAACGACCAGTGGGGGGCACATGCGAGCAACGCCCAGGAAGGGGAGGGGGGAATTGGCATAACGACAAAAAATTGGGGTGGGAGAAAAAACACAGAAAAACAGGAGGAGAAAAAGTGGATAAAAATGTATTTAAAACAAGGAGAGAAGCTGTAGGAGAGAAGACCGCGAGTACGTGCATCCAAGCTGACTGCTGTTTTTTAAGAAACGTCTTTTATTTTTTTACACAAACGTTTCTGTGCAGAACAGATTTCAGATGTGCGCGTGAGCATTTGGACATGTGCGTGTGCGCGCACGGGCGCATGTTAGAGGGAACAGTGGCTTTGAGGCCCTTTTTAAAGGCATCCACGGTCTGTGGTGCTCTCAGATGATCAGGGAGAGCATTCCACAAACTTTTGGTGTACAATATGGACAATATTTTGTAAACAGTTACAGAGAACAGGAGGGAGTAAATGACATTCATTCCCAATGTAACACAACAGAAGCTGCATTGAAATTACCTATGGAAATCACCAAATTGTGACAATTGCTTCAGCTTTTGTAAATTTTTCTTCATTTCCGTTTTAGTTATTGCAATATCAATTGACAAACATATCTCAGCCTATCTTTAATTCACCAAACAGACGTTGCAATAGCTAAATTAGCAACAAACACCATACATTCATCAAGACATTCTGTTTACATATAAATGCCATAGTGAAATAGGACAATTCACTATGCATGAGTACAGCACAAATAGCTGAACAATCAATAAATCCATAGCACTGAAGCCTTGGTAATCATAACTGATTGTATTGCAGGCTTATATGTATGCAATGCCTATAGCGTATGCATATCAGATGTCAATTTGCAGTTATTGGAAAAAGGATATCCAGAATCACACTAAAAGCAAAGTAATGATAATGTAATGAAGTAATATTATGATATTATATAATGTAATTTCATGAATTAATTGAATCGCAAGACATCAGAGAGCCTTCATATACTGCGTTGCATCTCCAACCACTTAAACTCCGTCTGAACCGGATAACCTCAAACAAGTGTCTCCTGATGACTCTAGTCCAAATGAGCTCCATCTCATTACACATTCAAAGCCTAAACGCCGGCACGACGTCCATGTATTAAAGACTTATTTGCATGATTGAGTCTATATCGTGAGTATGAGTGTAATACATTCAAAATTACTCCTAATACGTGCGCCCGCTCCCTCCTGCCTCTGCGCATAACTTGGACCTGTCCACTCAAGATTAACATCTGCAACATGACTTTAATGGATTTCCCCTCGTACATTAGCATCTCGCCGTGGCTAAATATACATGCGCTTAAGCGTTTTCCACTCTGCACATCACTTAGGCATCTTAAAAGTTAGCTCCTCTGCTTGGCAAGCCTCCGCGTGGGGCTGGCGAGACCTTGATGTGAGCGCTTGCAACTTGGTTAATGTGTTGCGGAACCTTGGGAGGACTCTGAGAACGTTAGCACATTCCGTTTTTTTGGGTTCTGGTGTGCATTGATGCTTGCTCTCTGTCTGTTGGCTGTCAAATCCTCCTCCATATCGGCAGAACAGATGGTTGGCAGGCCCTGCCAGAGAGCCTTCCCCCTAATGGTAATCAGCTCTAGACGTATCAGGGAGAATGTGATAATGCCCTCTGTGGTCTATGATGGTTATCAAATATGTCCCTGAGTACAGCAGGAGTGGAACCAGCTGCATCTTAATGCTTCTGGATAGGGAAGATTGATTGGAGATTATCAGAGAGAAATAGTGAGATGGGAGGAGCCATTTGTTTTGAGGCAATCATTAGATAACATCTTTTTTTAAAGTGTGCCCCATGATTGGTGGTGGTTATGTTGTTCTCCTGGAAGTATTGTGTTGTTCATTAAAGGAACACGCCAACATTATGGGACATTCTTACCATCTTCGCCAGAGTCAGACAAGAAGATACCACAAATTAATGGAAGTGGATATGGACCCCTATCCTAGCTTAAAACTCCGGGAGAGGTGTTTTTGGCCAACAGCTCGGCTAGTGGTCTGTATGCGTTTCCATTAATTTGTGCTAAGCTAGGCTAGCTTGCCGCCGGATAGCTTTCTGCTGAATGCACGAGATGAAATTGGTATCTATCTCCTTGTCTGAGATCATTATGAGATCAGACCCTGTATTTATATATAAGGAGTAATACCTTGCCTATATTACTTCCTACCAGTGGAGGTTTCTCTATGACAACACGTGAAACACAAATTCACTCATAATTCATAATTATTATTAATTTACATATACCTATATATATATATATATATATATATATATATATATATATATATATATATATATAAAAAAAATCTTTTTTTAAATTATTATTATTATTATTATTTTATTATAAATGTTTTCCTCTGTAAAAAAATTCCAGTGAATTTTCTTTTTCTTCAAAAATGGCCAAAATGTACAGCTCTGAGCAGGCCTGCACTGCAGTATTGCCTGCAGTAATTATTCGTGAAGAAAACTTCACAGGTGTGACCCATTGTTAAATAAATAATAAATAACAGCGAATCAAAATAGGCTATTAACTTCATCTAAGCACGGTCTGTGCAGTTAAACTCTTGCCATTGAATGGAGGGTTGATTGATTGACAGCCCTTGACATCCAATACACGGAGGTTGAATATGATTGGCAGCCTTGCAAATCCAATCAGAGATTGCTGCATTGCAAAGTCAAAACGGGTCCAGCTGCATGTCCAGAGGATAGGTTTAGCTCGGGCCAATCTCAAGTTTCTCAAGTTTCTTTATTAGTTGTCATACAGAAGTACAGAATACTTTTATACAAAATGTAACATAAATAAGCATTTTGTATAAAAGTATTCTGTACTTCTGTATGACAACTAATAAAGAAACTTGAGAAACTTGAGATTGGCCCGAGCTAAACCTATCCTCCGGACATGCAGCTGGGCCCGTTTTGACTATGTGAAAGTTGAGACTATGAGAAAGTTGTTGTTTAGTAGTTAGTAAGATGTACAGCTATAACAAGTCAAGTCAGGCTAAATTAAACTTTGCGCCAACATTAGGACCGAAGTATAAACCAGCAACTGAGCAACATGAAGAAGTGGACTTATGCATCTGGATCAGAAAAAACCTTGTGGATGAAAAAGTAAGTAGGCTACAGTGCTTGTATGCTAACAGTAGCTAGCCAGCTTAGCCTACATCACAATGATAATCACCAAGCTAACTTACTGTACACTCTGTAGGGCTGGGCAATTAATCGAAACAGAATCGCGATATCGATTCATAGACCTATGCAATCTCATTTCTAAGTTATGACTATTTTCTTTTATTAAATTTTTTTTTTTTTTTTTTTACTTTTTAAATTATTTTATCTGGGTTGAACATGATTTGTGGAACTCCCTCTGGTGTTGTGGTCGTGGTATTCACTGACCTTTGGGAAGTATTTCGACATGCACATGGGTATCTTAGTGGTGTAGTGTATCTTGTAGACCAGGCCCATTGCAAGTTGCTGTACTCTGTCGTCTACTCTAAGCCATCCTAGGTTGTCAAAGTGGACAGGGGTGAGGTGGGTTTTAGGAGTAAGGTCAAGCAGTAGTCTGACCAGTTTGTTTTGTGATGTTTGTAATCTTGTTTTTAGTGCCTTTGAGGTGCTTTGGTACCATGAGGTGCAAGCATAGTCGTAGTACCCTTGAATGAGTGCTCCTGTTAGAGTCTTCAAGGTATTCTTGTTTACCAGAGAGGAGATCCGGTACAGGAATCTAGTTCGTTGGTTGACTTAGTTTTATTACATTGGATCCCATTTTGTCACAGGAAAGATTTGCCTCTATAGGATGGAACCCAGGTAGGTAATTTCATCTTTCCTTTTAAGATAAGATAAGATATTCCTTTATTGATCCCCTTGGGGAAATTCAGGCATCATAGCAGCATGGGGGAAGGGGGGGGGGTACAGGTAGTGAAAACAACACAAGCAGTGTAAACAAATAGGTCAATATAATTTACTATCTAACTAACTGAAATATACATTATTCATTATTCACAGTATCACAGTATCCACATAAGGTGCAGTATGCATAAGGTAGTGTTATTGTCCTACTTGGGTTCCTATTAGTTCTAGGTCGATGTCTGGCAGCAGTCGCTGCCCACTGTTGTGGAGCCTGATGGCCACTGGTATGAAGGACTGTCCGAGGCGGTTAGTTGAGTGTCGGGGGGGTATGAGTCTGTGGCTTCCTTGTCACCTTCACCTAATATGTTTTGATCTGGTCAGGTGCGCTGTCACCTAAAATGTTTTGATCTGATCAGGTGCGCTGTCAACTAATATGTTTTGATCTGGTCAGGTGCGCTGTCACCTAATATGATTTCATCTGGTCAGGTGCGCTGTCACCTAATATGATTTCATCTGGTCAGGTGCGCTGTCACCTAATGTTAATATGTTTTCATCTGTGTCCACTGACCACTGACACACAGTGGGGGATGTTTTAAAAATATTATTTAATATATAATATAATATAATAATTTGTGCTTCACCTAAAAATTTGGTCAGCAGCCTCCACTGCTTCCTACTATGCTAGTGTGTCTAAAGTCTATACTACTATGCACTCAAGACTGTAGCACTCAAGTTCAACATTGTTTGACAATCTTACTTACCCTTAGCTGTCAGAGATGTACCCTTCCGGCTGACTTGTTGTACAGAACTTCTAAGTCACATTGGATAAAAGCGTCAGCTAAATGATTCAATGTAAATGTAAGAGATCCAGTGAAAACGATAGGTTATAACTATAACCAAGTTCTGTGAGTAATGGTGACGCTCGGCGTCACTCTCTGCACTGTACTGTACCTCGCTCGTGCACGCGCACTGAATACAAAAATTCCACAATGTACCTTTACATCCCAACATCCGTCTGGCCACACCCCTATCAGCTCACCTACATAAGCAGGGGTGGGGCCACATACTCGCCTCCTTCCCAAGCTTTCACCACAAGGTGAGATCAAGGGCCGCAGTGGCGTCGGACGCCGAGCGTCACCATTACTCACAGAACTTGGTTATAGTTATAACCTATCGTTCTGTTTCGTAATGGCTCTCGCTCGGCGTCACTCTCTGCACAAGGGAGGCCGAGCGAGAGCCATCGGCCGACAAATGTACCCCGCTGAGGCCCCCCACAACCATCAGATCAGGGAGGACCGAGCCCCCCCGACCCCCCCTAATGGAGGGCACCCCCCCTATTGGAGGATCACGGGAGGGCGACGGATCCGACCGTGCGAAGAGGCACTCAAGCAACTCAACGCACAGGGTGAGCAGACCGTGGCCTGAGCCACCCGGGAACGAACGGAAGGAACAACCTCGTTACTGCCCCCAGAATCACGGGGTCAAGAGCAAACCCAACCCCGTGGCAAGGCCGTAGCAGCGGAGCGCGAAGGAAGACCCAGACCCACTGAAGGGACTGGATCCCCTGGAAAACGGGGGCCCGGAGAGGTCAATGACGCCAGGCATCAAGACCCCACCAGGCGGTCACTTAGTGACACCGCCCCCCACATCGCCAGCGTATTCGGATAAGGCCCCTCCAAGAGCGGGCCCTTTCCCCCCAATAGCACACCGCCTGGCACACTGACCCTGCAGAACAGGCAGTCAGCATGGCCGGAAGCACACAAAAAAGGTTAACCAACGGAAGCAGGCAGCGCACCGGGGAAAACCAGGCAACAGGCTGTAACCTGAGCCTGGAGCACTGTGGACGAGACAGGCGCCAAAGGAGTCAGCTGAGAACAGCCCCCCCGGCGGAAGGGGCGTATGCTGGCGTTGTTGCATGACCAAGCCTCCATTTAAAAAAAACCCACCAAGAGGGGTTGAGGCAGAGAAGGCTGACATGATTGGCAGATGTCATGAACGTGCAGGGGCACCCTCAACCGGGTAACACGGGAGTTGACACTGCTCCAACACACCAGGGAATCAACCACCTTGTCGTTACCCAATGCGGTGGTTGTTCCTATAACCCCTCAAGAAAAAACTCCAAAACACACTTGCGGATACACACTGGCTATACCGCAGTACAAGTGTTTCAGTTTTCAAAAAAGGGTTATTCCAGGCCTACGGGTCGACGAACATTACTTCGGACCGGGCCCGGCGGCACGGGAAGCACAGGGTTACCAGAGGAGGTCCAAGACCACCCCAACAGGCCCCTCTTCGCCACGCGTGAGAGAGGAGCGAAAATAATGGAGAACCAGCCCTAAGCACACCACACTTGGTATTCCCAGGAGGTCTCCCTACCAAGTACTAACCAGGACCGAACCTGCGTAGCGGCCGAGATCTGACGAGATCGGGCGTGTACAGGTTGGCATGGCCATAAGCCATTACGGTAGTGCAGAGTACAATATGTACCCAACAAGGGTCTCCATAGCACCTAACCCTGTGACACCCGGACCGACCTGGCATTTTCCCCCCCGAAAAAAGCACAAGTCCCTCAGGGTACCAGAACAGCAGATCTGCATCCCTGGCGGACAACGGGTTAACTGACCTGGACCAGCGTGACCAGGCCAGTCCCGTGTCCTAACCACGCCGACCTGCCCACTCCAGGAGAGGGGGTAGGTATGCGTGTCGATCTAAAACATGAAAAGAGGGCGCCACCCAGACGGTCCTCAATTAGACCGTGCTCAGTGGCCCACCCCAAGGGCGTGAGACCCCTCTACCTATGTTCAGATCTATTCCGTTAACATCCCCCAGATATGAACGAGAATTCATCGAGACAACCTAGTAAACTGGCGCTCGGAAGAGACAAAACTCCATCCCAGTTGACCTATAAAAACGCTGTTTTAACAAGCAACCAAGGCGCACTTAACCCCTGTGTGACCCTGAACAGAAACACACGAGCCAGCACTATGTATGCGTCGAGACCCAAACACATCAATGGATAGTCTATCAAGACACCAACATTGTTCCTCCAAGTCGCCTGGGAGAACGACACGGAGCCGTCGTGCTTCATGTACCTTCCTCTTTTTATTCAAAAAAGAAAGAACAGAGACTGACATGAATCCCTTGTGACGCAGGCTGAGGGTAAAAATGGTTTACATTTTTACATCCCACCACCCTCCCATAGGGAGGAGACGGAAATCCCCAGAGAGACTTCCCAGGCGAGCTGTATAGATTGAAAAGAATATATTGCAACATTGAGCTATGTAATATTTGGATTAGGGCTCTCCGAGGAGGAGGCACTGAACCAATACACTCAATAATCGAATTGAATCGAATTGAATCGAATACACACACAATAGAGCAGAACTCCTTTTTGAAGTTCTACTCATCTTGACAATCTGAGGAGGAGGCTCCCTCACAGGGAAGGAGAGTCCTAACTCACAGACGGCCAAAGTAGGAGCTTCGTGAGGAGGAGCCCTGACCACTCCCTGAAACAGATCCATCATATGGACCTGAACAGCACACGGAAGTCTTACCAACAGAGACGCGCACAGTGACGTACTCTATGGCGGGGGAATTCCTGCGGTGCACACGCCCAATATTCCAGGGCGTGGGACCAGGAAACTCCCCCCCCCCCCTCTTACCCTGTAACGTGCCGAACAGCAACGTGACAGGAACCTTGAAGGACAGGAGGTTTTAAGCCCTGACCAATCAGAAAAGGGGAGGAAAGGATTACCAGTACACCCCTTTACGACCCCACACCCATGATACGATGTAATGACAAAAAAGAGTATGACACAGTCATAGTTAGCTACATGAAGCATCTAACAGCTTCACACAGCGCATGTGCTAACCTGCTATCTGATTTTTACTAAGGAAAAAACACAGAATAGAGAGGGCCCCCTTAAGAGCCCCGGTACCAGACTTACACATGTGCTTCTGTGGCCAACCCAACCCAGTTGTAGATCACAAGATACACACAACCCTTTACCACCACAAAAAATGGCAATACACTCTACAGAGGAACGCCGTTTTTCCATAATGAGAGAATACACAATTCTCGATTAGTATCGGCCACAGGCCTTGCTAAGCACACACGAAAAGTGACCAAACAATCTTTTCTTTTAGGAAAATACAGTTCCTCAAGCAGTTTTAGCACAACCCCAGCAATCAAGCTAAGGGTTACATCGTATCCCACCACACAGTGACACAATATATTGTAACAACATGTCTGAGAGGAGGGTGAGGAAGTCCCCAGGGAACCGGGGGGAAAACACCCCTCCTATCTTACCCTTAATACCGCCAGTTGAACAGGTAAACCTGTTAACACTTTGAGTGCCATGCCGGGTTTTCCTTTTTACCCCCTGAATGCCACCATCGGCGCCAGTGTTAACGTTAATAATGCCTAATCTATGTTTTAAATTATGTGTCTAATCTGCCCATCGCATTATCAAAGACTATTTTCCAGTCAGTGCTGTCGAGGCAGATTGGTATTTTATCGCGTCATTTCCGTTTTAGAGCATTTAGAAAGGCACCCGTTTTGAAAATCGTCTTTTACTGGAATATTCCACAACGTTGATATTCGTCGGATCAATATTATACGTGCACGCAAGCACATTCGGGCCGCACACGGATAATCGCTGCGTTGATTTCCTCTTGGACTTTTACAGTGAAACCGAAAGAGCTCATTTCACAAAACAGCTTATAACTTCATAAAAATGTGTCTGATTATCCTAACACTGATAACATAGAGTCCTTACCTGACATCAGATGGTATCCAACTGGTATATTCCAATTCCTGATCACCATTCGAAAAAATCGATAAGTGTATAGATCCAACGCGATACAGTAGAACTCCATGATCAGCGGGGCTCAGAGACTCCAGAATGAACTGTGGTAACCCCGGCTGGATCAGTGGACTGGAAAATGTGGAGTACCGGATTTTTTTCGCCATCCATTTTCATTGAGTCCATTCCAAAATCCCTTATGTCATCTGAAAGACGATAGGGGGCGCTTTTTTCCACATATGCTCTCCGGCGGAGCTCGTGTTTACTCGGGTAGGCTCGCGTGATGCAATATGATTTCAGATCGCTAAAAAAATAAATAATAATAATTCTGAGAAATCTCGTGAGTGGCTTTCAACCACATACAAATAAACCCGAGATATCTTGTGTGTGGCAGTTAAAGTGTTAATATGTGAACACACTGTTCATTGTCATTACAGGCTGAGAAAAGAATTCATTCTTCACTCATATGTCACTAAGCATAGCTTTATAGGTTAGTTTAACCCCCTTAGTTGTGAGTACACGGTACATGAACACACATGATGTTTCTCAACACAACAAACCAGATAATTTTCACATCTGTAACAAACAACCCGATTTGCATGGAGAAGCTAATACCAGTGACAACACAATTCACACATAACTCGCGTCGTATCCTAAATGTAGTGCAGCAACACTCGTTTTGGAAAACATCGTTATTTACAAAACATTTAGAAGGGAAAGAAAGAAGAAGTGTTCAAGGTCTGGTCAGGACCTTTCCTACCATGAGCGCAGATCAAGCGAACTGCAGTCAACAAGGCACCGATAGTAAACACAGCATCTGTGTTGACTACACGGGCAGCGTCGCTGCTCCATCCCGCCGCTATGGTTCTCCTTGTTGACGCAGTCCTCGCCGGCCGGCTCCGGGTAGGTTCGACTAACATCCTCTGTCAAAGATGACGTCGTAGTCAGAGTGTTTCAAGGCATGTTATAGTCATAGCAATGTTCCACAGTGTAGCGTCAAGCTAACAGCCGCTCTCGGCCGATAGCAGCAAGCTAACGTTTCCTAGCCTAGTGACACAAGGGGCTAGCGCCACAGCTAACAGCTGACTGGCTAACAGGTAGGCCACAACTAGCACGCAAGCTAAGCAGCTATCACCTGAACTTGTACACAACGATATAACAAGCGACACTCAGACAGGCCGCTGTTCTGAAACCCTCCTCACCTTTTAAGAGAGAAGAGAAACGAGATGTCAACACAGTTTACAACGGTGATTTTACCATACATCCGGCGGAGCCAGCACAAGTCCCATCTGGGCTGTAGCCAACTTGAACATGGATCTTCCGATAACGAACATCCATGCCCACATTTCCTCGTTTAGGTTATACTCTCATTTGCATATGAAAGATGGGGCCTATACGGTGACAGAGAAGTATCCACTCGCCCAGAGAATCCTGGGATCACCAGTTATTGGTCGTGGCCCACTAGTTGACTATAATGGGCTTCAAACCAAGATCCTCCGCCGTCGCCTAAAAAGGCTGAACAAAGGACCCTAATCTGGGGCCGGTTTTCGTAAACATTGTCAGCTAGCCCCCATAGCACTAACAGACAAGTGGTGCTCGCAAGCAAACATTACTCACCAAACCTGGAACCCACCGCTTCTCACAACATCGGTGCGTCCTACAGTCCAGCTGTGTTGATGGAGGGTCTTACCCCATCCAGCCACAGCAAGGAGGATTGTAGTTGGGAGGCATGTCAGCGGCGTGAACTCCTAATACGAAAAAACCGGTGGAGGTGTAGAATGATCATCATCTTCCAGACACTCCAGTAACGAAGACAATATCGCCGTATTTTCTCGAAAATAGTGAGAGAGAAAATAAAGATATGATGTCAACGTATCTCTTGTTTTCCAACTTTCTTCTACCTAACAACCTCGTCAAGTGGGGATCTACCGAAGGCACTTCCTTGTGGTGAAAGCGAAGAAGGAGGCGAGTATGTGGCCCCACCCCTGCTTATGTAGGTGAGCTGATAGGGGTGTGGCCAGACGGATGTTGGGATGTAAAGGTACATTGTGGAATTTTTTTATTCAGTGCGCGTGCACGAGCGAGGTACAGTGCAGAGAGTGACGCCGAGCGAGAGCCATTACGAAACAGAACAGACACAGAGCAAGATGAGCAGTTAACCTCTTCTCAAGAAAAACCTGATGACTTGGATGACTTTTACCATTCAGATCAGGACAAATGGGATAATCAAGGCAACGTTGTTGAGATCAGAGGTTCTGTGTAGGATTGTTAGTAACTGTCTAACTGTACATATGGCTGTTTACACTAGTAACTGTTTACCTGCATATATAACTGTCTCCACCAGTGATTGTCTAGTTGCATATATATCTGTTCCCACTAGAGGGCGCTCTAGGCGGAACCACTCAGGTACACCATCTTGTGGCGAGTATAAAAGAAAATGTATCCTCCCACTTCCTTCTCTCCCCCATGTCTCTCAGTAAGAGAAGACCTGTAGTAACTGCTGCTTAACATGTGATTAAATAAACCACGCCAGTTTGGGCTCAAGATAGAAACCATGCATCTTGACCACATTATTGTCGCCCTATAGCTGAATTCTGTTAACAAACATGGTCGATTGATCTTCAATCAGCAGTGATATTCTGAGATGCTTGATAGACACTGGTTCAGGGATTGAACCCGGAGTTCTGGCAGCCTCTCCATTATTTGACAGGGAGCTGGATTATCCCATCAGGCTAAAGGCCACCTCTATCACTCTGACTGTCTGTGTAGCGCATGCTTCATAGACAGGGTCAATTTTCAGAAAATCATAACCCTGAAGGCATTTCGTGTTTATTTTTGGTACACAACATTTCTAGGGGTATTAAGGGGTGCTGAATCCAAATCTGCTGTATACCAAGCTCAAAAATGTCAAATAAGGCCTCAAAATAGAGAAATCCAACATGGCCGCCAGCGCCAGGCTGAAATCTATTTAAGTGCATATCTTTTTGACTAAACAAGGTAGAAACATGAATGAAATGTGTTTTTATATGTTTGCATACATGAGGAATTTAAAATCATATCCTGATTTTAGATCAGTTGTGAAAATGTTGCTTGAAACTCATATTTATAGCAGAAACGGTGGTCGTTATTGATGCATAACTCATCAACCAAATAAGAAAGAAAAGCAGGATGATCCCAGGCCATGGATTTATTCATCAAACTCTTTTCTCTTGAATTTTTTTAATCAACATGCCATTTATGCAAATTAGATAGTCCTTAATATGCGTACAGTAGCTTAGGTACAGTAATTTATTGTCAGTCATCAATCGTATTCAGGCGGGTGTCGCAGGTGTCTTGCAGTTGCATGATTCATCCAATGCCACTTTTCCTGAATAGAATAGAATAGATTATAATATAATAAAATAAAAATATTATTTTACCATATCAATATAAGTGAATGTTCAAGTTTCTTTATTAGTTGTCATACAGAATACTTTGCATGAAATGTTTCTTTCTGTGTTGCTCCTGAGAGTGTGTTAGATAATAACAAGATAGTATAAAATAAGTATAATAAGTATAAAATAGAAAGTCAAGAAGTCAAGTACGTAAACAAGTGTAAACAACAGAATTGTTCAGTATATCTATAAGTATGTACAGCTGGTACAAAAATGGTGAGGTATAGCTTAGCTTGTGGTGCCACCTTGTAGTGGTGAGGTGCAATAAGGAATGAGAATGATGTGCAATTTCCTTACCAATAATATAAATATAAATATAAAGTGTAAAGTGTGTCTAAAGTGGTAAAGTGGGTGCTACAGTGTGTTGTTTATTTAAGTGAGTGTATGTGCGCTGTGGGTGTGTTGATGGTTTGCTTATTGTTCATTGTTCATTCATTGAGCATCCTGATGGCCTGGGGATAGAAGCTCCTTCTGAGTCTCTCTGTGCTTGCCATGAGACTCCGGTATCGCTTGCCTGATCGCAGCAGTTCAAAGAGGCAGTTGTTTGAGTGGCTGGAGTCTTTGATTATTCTCTTAGCCTTGCCCATGCACCGCTTGTTGTAAATGTCTTGGAGAGTGGGAAGCCCACCTTCAATTGTGCGTTCGGCTGAACGGGCCACTCTGTAGTCTGCTGCGGTCTTGTGCAGTGCTATTCCCAAACCAGGAGGTGATATTGCCAGTCAGGATGCTCTCTATTGTGCATGAGTAGAAGTTCTTGAGGATATTCTGACTCACGTTGAACTTCCTTAAGCGCCTAAGGAAGTAGAGGCGTTGTCGTGCCTTCTTGATAACACTGTCAATGTGTGTGGTCCATGTCAAGTCCTCGGATATGTGGACTCCGAGGTACTTAAAACTGTTCACTCTCTCAACCGGTGCCCTGTCGATGCTGAGGGGGCTGTAGTCCCTGACCCCGACCTCCTAAAGTCCACAATCATCTCCTTTGTTTTGCTGACGTTCAGGGAGAGGCTGTTCTCTTGACACCATCCCGCTAGAACCTTAACCTCTTCCAGGTAGGCCCTCTCGTCGTTTGCAGAGATCAGGCCCACCACTACTGTGTCGTCAGCAAATTTGATGATTGTGTTGTTGTTCCGCTGTGCCACACAGTCATGTGTGTACAGGGAGTGGAGGAGGGGACTCAGGACACAGCCCTGGGGGGCCCCTATGTTGAGAGTGATGGATGAGGAGGTGCAGTTGCCTGCTCTCACCACCTGCCCGTCAGGAAGTCCAAGACCCACTGGCAGAGGTCATAGTTCAAGCCCAGGTCCCTGAGCTTGGCTATGAGTTTGGAGGGGACTATGGTATTGAATGCTGAGCTGTAGTCGATGAACAGCATTCTCACATAGTTCCCCTGCCTCTTGTTCAGGTGTGATTCTGCTGTGTGCAGCACATGGGCTATGGTGTCCTCCGTGGACCTGTTGGGGCGGTATGCAAATTGCAGGGGGTCCAGGTTGATGGGGAGGGAGGAACAGGGATACTGTCCGGTCCTGCTGCCTTCCTGATATTCACTTTCTTAAACGTCCTCCTCACATCATGTTCTGTTATCCTGAACACTGAGTCTCCATCAGCAGTGCCCCCCCCCCTCCATTGCAGTGGTTTGTAGGCTGGTGCTGTTATTCCCAGCCTCAAACCTCGCATAGAAGGTATTGAGATCATTTACCAGTTGGATGTCACTGTTCAGTTTGAGGGAGGTGCCTTTGTAATCTGTCATCGTTCTGAGGCCCTGCCACATAGCTCTAGAGTCAGCCTGTTCATATTGAAGTTCAATTTGATCCCTGTAGCGCCTTTTTGCTTCTATTACTGTCCTCCTAACATTGTATCTCACCACCTTGTGGTCATTCATGTTGCCTGTCACAAGCCTGGCGTTGTATGCTGAGGTGCGCGCCTTCAGAGCTTCGTGGACAGATTTGTCTACCCATGGCTTTTGGTTTGGGTAAACTCTAATTGTGGTAGAGGGGATTGTTTCTTCTACCAAAGTACAAACAAAGTCCAGCACTGTTTCCGTGTAGTCATTAATATTATCTGTGTTATCGCGGAACACCCCCCAGTCTGTACATTCTAGTGCAGCTTGGAGCGTCTCCTCCGACGCCACCGTCCAGCGCTTCACCTCTCGCGATACTACAGGAATGCGCTTGAGACTTTGTTTATACTGCGGTACAAGAAAGATGGGGTCGTGATCTGACTTGGCGAAAGGACTGGCAGCATGTGATTTGTACCCACTCTTAAATTGCGAGTAGCAATAGTCTAAAATGTTCCCGCCTCTGGTAGAACAAGTCACATGCTGGTAGAAGTTTGGCAGCACTTTTCTCAGATTAGCACTATTGAAATCACCCACAACCAAAATAGCAGCGTCGTCAACGTTAGCTGCTTGGAGCTTGTTTACCTCGTCGTGGAGCTTGGAGAGCGCGTCGCCTGTGTTTGCTTGTGGTGGAATATACACTCCGATCAGAATGGCCAACGTTAATTCTCTCGGGAGAAAGAATGGCTGGCACTTGATGGATATATACTCCAGGTTTGGGGAGCAGTGGTTTGAAAGCTCCTTCATGTTGCCTGGATCACACCAATTGTTGTTCAACATGAAAGCTATTCCACCTCCCCGCTTTTTACCAGAATATTTTGGATCCTTCGATGTCCCAGCTTTCATGTAGAGATGCGTACATCGGATTCTGTCATAGTGAGCCAAGAGTAGAAGCAGCACATCTGTGTCACGCGCTGACACAACGATTGTTTCTACTGGAGCCTGGATGAGAAAATCAGACGTGTATCAGCTTCCTCATGGTCAGCACTCAGAGAGGAGACTTCAAGATCTGGATCTGTTGACTTGACAGTTGTCGCTTCAGTAAACCTCCCTGATACTACAACTACAGGTTCATAATCCGGGCTGTGTTCTATCAGGTGGTTTGAGAGCGATATCTGATTTGTTGTCTTCAAGGGCCATGAAGCTCGACTAATCGGCAGGAAGTGGAACAGACTTGCTTTTGATTTCATGACGTACTGGTCTATGGCGCTGTTTGCGTTTCACCCTTGTGCCTGTTTTGATGGATTGGTCATGGTATCTGTCAAAGACGACATCTACCCTCTGGTATTTTGCTCCCATCTTCAACACGGTGTCAGTGAACTTGTTGGCATAGTCACCAAATGTTGTAGTGTCAGGTGGCTTTCCGAGTGCCATTACCAGAGCTTGGCCATCAATGACCAGGCAGCTGGGTCCCTGAAGGGTAAGATCGGCAGGGGTTTTAATAATAATAATAATGGCTTGGATTTATATAGCGCTCTTCATGACACCCAGAGCGCTTCACAGAGTCCATTATTCGTTCATACACAGTCATACCGGTGGTGGTAAGCTACAATTGCAGCCAGAGCTGCCCTGAGGCAGACTCACGGAAGCGCGGCGAATAATCATCGCCTACGGCCCCTCCGACCACCACCAACATTCATTCACATGCATACACATTCATACGAGGCAAGTAGGTTAAGTGTCTTGCCCAAGGACACAACGGCGATGGGATGGACATGGGCTTGAGCGGGATTCGAACCACCAACCCTTCGATCATTGGACGACCCGCTCTACCCCTGAGCCAAAGCCGCCCCACAGCCGTTTTAACTTGTTTCGTCAGTATATTTGCTAACACAGACTTGTTGGTGGAATGTAGACTCCCGTTAGTTGTGGCCAGAGATGGCGGGATGGGCATGAGCTCATGCTGGAGGATATTGTCAAGATCTACCTTACGACCTGCTCTGTAAGCTGTGATGAGCCTTTGTAGAATCTGCCTGTCCACTTTGATGGTGTTTTGCTTGTTCTTGGAAAGTTGCACAACTTCATACAAAGAGGCAAATGTCTTGGCTTTGTTCTTTCGAATGGGTGATTTCAGGTTCAGGTGCTGGTCACTATCTGGAGGTTCACACAAATGTTTGTCCACAAACATTTTCAATTGTGCCTGTCCAAGGTGTTCTGCGCCAAGTATGGATTCTTGAATCTCCGGTGTGACTACGTCCTTGTTGATGTATGTAAGAAAACTTACAAAAGCACATTTAATTCAGGTTTGTACCTTGTGTAGGCACACTTAACTCATTAAGCCCCACCATTTATTTTTAGAAAATTCGCCTAAAACAGCATGCTTACATTAAAATGCTTATATATCCAGATTTATAAGAGCTACTTGCATAAACTTGGTACCTGCAGAAAGCTAAGACTTGGGGGATTCTAATGTTGGTGTCCAACACTGTACAGTTATTACCAAATTGCTGTAGTATTCCTGCAAACACTGAAGAAATGTAATTTTTTGTATCCTCGCCTATACAAAGATTACAGTTAGACAGTCAAAAACACCCTGTTACTCATGGTTGCACCCCAGCTATATTCCTACTTTCTTCCTCCATAGGTGCAGATGTTCTGTGCAAAGTTTCATGTCAGTAGAATAAAAACTGTGGGTTTAGCACCTGTTTTTGTGGAGAGAGGGCCTGGTGCTGGCGGCCATGTTGGATTTCTCAATTTTGAGGCCTTATTTGACATTTTTGAGCTTGGTATACAGCATATTTGGATTCAGCACCCCTTAATACCCCTAGAAATGTTGTGTACCAAAAATAAACACGAAATGCCTTCAGCACTTTATACAAGCACATTTTCTGAAATTCTGCCTAGTCTATCAACCTTCACATCACATCTCCCCACAGATGGAGTAGTTATCCAATTTGAGGTATACAAGCAAACCGACATGGTTAGAATTCTGGGAAGTCGACATTGTAGTGATGATTTCAAAATGGCTGCTGGTCATTGACTCCTATAGTCTTAAAGGCCAACTTGCAGGTTGTATTTTTGTTCAATAAACAATGTGACTTTCATGAAGAGGGGAAATATTTTTTTCGCAATTTACCCAGTTTTAGCGTTTTTATCAAACGTTTTGTCGACCAAACCACAACCTCCACGCACATGCATATTTTAATCCATGGTTTCATAGCGTGCGTGTGTCATATTAATGATGACGTCACACTAGGTACAGGGCAGCAGGGGCTCTGAGACTCACAGGCAGACGGCAGGAAGCAGAGCCTTCTTGTTACTAGCCGAGGAGCTAGTCTCTGTTTCACCTAACACTATTGCTCCGTGATCATAGCCATTCATCTCTAAAGCGAACCACTATTTGTAAAAGCCACAACCACGTTACCATATTTGTAATAATGTAAATCATTGTGTCGTTGTACATTATTGTGTATATAACGTTAGTAGCTAGCTAAGTTAGCTAACGCAGCTTAGCTTAGCTTGGTAGCCAGAATTCTCTAAACTCATAACAATGCCCGATTTAAAATGGTTCTCTCCTCTTTGTATACCTTTGTCCTCACAAGTATTCTGCCAGGGAACTTATGGACACGACAATAGTAGTAGTTATAAGGTGTTTGAGCTTGTAACGTTAGTTAGCTCATAGCTATCGTGACTGATGCACCGAGTGGGGCTGCGTCTATTCGAATCCCAACCGGTTCATGCTTATCAACATCGAATCCCAACCAGTTCATGCTTATCAACATGCCGTGACGCATAGCTTGCTAGCCGGCATGAATGCCCGATTTAAAATGGTTCTCTCCTCTTTGTTTACCTTTGTCCTCACAAGTATTCTGCCAAGGAACTTATGGACACGACAATAGTAGTAGTTATAAGGTGTTTGAGCTTGTAACGTTAGTTAGCTCATAGCTATCGTGACTGATGCACCAAGTGGGGCTAAAATCGTATCAACATGCCGGGACGTGTAGCTTGCTAGCCGGCATGATGTGTGTGCAGTGCTTTGCCCCACAGGTCTGAGAAGAGGACCTGCACATTTTACTCGTTCCCCAAACTCTTTTGCATGGCCCGATTTAAAATGGTTCACAACAGTAGACATAATGCTAACGTTAGCAGGAGCCATATAGCCATATAGCCAGCCCAGTAGTACGGGAGCATGTCTATGTTCCCCGGGTCCTATGTGTTAAGTCGCAAATAAGGCAACCGTTATCTTTCATTCATGTTTATTTCACGCTCCATAGCGTAGTGGCCACAGCCTTCCTCCAGTCCAAAACCAGTGACGCGCAACAACAGCGCCCATTCACCTTTATCCAGATTACCGTAATGGCCGCAGTAGAAGTGAATTTAACAATCTCACTCTCTTTTTTTTAAACAAATAATACACTGCAAGGATATTTCAAGAAAACAAAATACACCCAAATCTCACTCTCTTTTTTTTTAAACAAATAATACACTGCAAGGATATTTCAAGAAAACAAAAAAAAATAAACTCAGTCATCATAACCAGTTATTCAGTAATCTAGCTTCCACTGTCCATTCTTCAGTGCTTTAAGCAGCACAAGGGAAGATGCTCCCTTTTTGGACAGACAGTTTGCCAGCTGGTCCTTCGTGGTAGACCACAGAATCCGTTGGATCCTTTTGTCCTGGATAAGTTCTTTGATTCCACTTATTTCCAGTCTCAGTCGTTTCTCAGTCACTGACTTGGTGGACTTGATAGCCTCCACAAGGGAGAAGTTGTCTGTAACACACATCACAGGTAGGGTGCGCTGTTTGACCATACCTGTAGTAAGTTCAGAGTAGAGAGAGGACAAAAATATGGCATTATCAATACCATCAGCCAGGGCTAGTGTCTCTCCTGCAAGCGTGCTCCGAACCACTCTTCTGATCCTTTTTGATTTCCACCAGATTGGAGAGAATCGTCCTTTCTCACCCATCAGAACGATGAGATGCCCTCCTTGTGTTCCCCCATCTGGGAGGTTTCCCATGGATGCGTCGCTGAAAACAACAAGCTTCAAACAGTCCTCCTTTCCTAAGTTGTGAAACTTCAGGGTGACATGTTCTGATTGCAGTTTTCGTACTACCTTATTTGCTTCATGCATAGTTTGCACAGTAGCATGTTTTAGATTGGTTGCAAGGACACATGTATCGAACATGATATCTGGCCTACTCTGTCTAGCCACCCACAAGAGTTGTCCTATTTTTGACCTTAGGTTGTCAGTCTCACACTCTGTGAGAAGAGCATCACGGTGCAACGCTCTTGATGGGTCTATGAGAATGGGCTGAAGGTTCTTTATGTAGATCTCCTGTTGCACAAGCACTTCTCCACCTACTGTGGAGAGTTCCATCCCCACATAGCGAAAGTTGTCTTGTTCCTCACGTCCCACCTGGAAAACTGTTTTGAGGTGGGGAATGGTCGTTGTGGCAAATGTGTGTGAGCCACCCCAGATGAAATCATCCACATGACAGGCAAGAACACCAGTCACAATACAGTTTTCATCAAGCCAGTAGAATACAGCAGGATCAACTTGTGACATAGTGGCCCCTGTTTTGATCATCGTTGCTTTTACTCTGTTGTACCAGTAGAGAGAGGCATCAGCAAGTCCATAGACACACTTCTTCAGCTTCCACAGTGTCCCCTCACTTTTAGCCTCAGGAGGAGGGCGGATGTGTATATCCCGAGACAGCTCCATTCCTTGAAGAAAAGCTGACTTTATGTCCATAGAGTTCAATGTCAATTTTTTCTGACACAGAACTGATATGAGTAATCTAAGGGACTCTGATGAGCATGTAGGCGAGTCCTTCTGTATTAAGGAAAATACAATTCTTCAAAACCCCTAGCCACTAGCCGTGCTTTAGGTATGATACCATCTGGGGTTTCTTTAAGCGTACACACCCATCTCGTTGACACCTGTCTTTGACCCACATTTTTCACCTCCTCAAACACCTCATTTTTCCTACAGTTACTGATTTCATCTTGTTTAGCCTTATCAAATGGTACACCCTATGTTACTAATACATCATTTTCCTGCATATCAGAGCATAGTTCTACACCATCTAGTTCTACACCATCTAGTGGCTTAACCTGAAAATTGTCTACTTTAGTAAGATCAACTGACCCCATAGTACCGGTGACGTCAAAAGGTTCTAAGTACTGTAGGTTGTACCAGTTGCTGTTTTTTCCTGTAGCCTTTCCTGCTCGTCCCATCACTTTAGCTGTGTGAGAAACACCTGTTACATTATCCACAAAGCTGATTGTCTGACCGGCTTTTACCTTTATATCGGTTTTCACCTCTATGCCGGTCTGGTGATAATCGTCTTGATTGATCCCATTAGGGTTATCTATATCCTGGTTTGCTACACCCGCTGCCTCTACGTCATTATTCATGTCACCATTTATATCACCATCAGTAACGGGCATGTCCCCACTGTTACTATTCATATCATTGTCAGTAACAGGCACATTATTATCACCAACAGATACATCGACATTGCCCACAGTATTACTTTCCCCAGGGTGCACTTTTCGCAGCCTAGATTGATGAACCCTGACATATGTCCCACCATGACGTACAAAAATCACCACCCCATCTTGCCCTATCACAACCCCAGGGCCTTTCCATTCAACACAGTCTGTCCTTTTGTAGAACACTTTGTCTCCTGTTTCTTACTTCTCATCTGTTGGACGAAGCTGTTTTCGAAGAGCTCGTCTGATTCTCTCTGAGCATTCTGTTTCCGTAAAAGCTTTCCTTGCTGCATGTAATGCTGTTATGTGCTTTCCCACCCATGCGCTCATTGTAGTTCCCTCCAAAGCAGGTGGCTGGTCAACAAACACAGAGGGAAGGTTCGGGTTCTGTCCAAACACCAGCTGATGTGGACTGTAGCCATGCACGTTCTGCATTGTGTTCTTTGCCATGAGTGCCCAATCAAGAGCCGTTTTCCAGTCAAGTCCTTTGTCAAGTTTTACCTTCAGTAGTATCTCTGTAAGGGATTGGTTGTGGCATTCCAGCAAACCATTGCTCCATGGACTGTAGCCAGCAGTCGTCTTGATCTCGATGTTGAAGTTCTCCGCCATGTCTCTTATTTCCTCATTATTGAACTCTCCACCGTTGTCAGTGAAGAGACGCTCAGGTGGACCATGGACACTGATCCAGGAATGCACAAAATTGTTCACTATCACACTTGGCTTCTTTGAGGTCACGATGCTACCTGCACTAAAGCGAGTGAAGTGATCGATAATGTGTAGGTACCACACATTTGGTTCTAGCTCATGTAGATCAACTGCCACAGTCTCGTTGTACCTAGAGGCCATGGGCAGACCAACAGCAGGCTTGGGCTTAGCCTTGCTGTACTTGAGACATATCTCACATTTTCCTACTATTTCCCCTAGAATAGCAGTGCATTCATCATCCGTGTTTCCAGCATTTGTCAGCAGCTTCTTTAGCCTATCAACTGATGCATGTCCAAATTGCTTGTGAAGTTTAAGTAAAGCTTTGTGTTTTTCCACACTGGTCATATTATCTGTGATGGCCAGGACCACATTCTCATATGCTTCACTCGGGGACTCCTTATCCAGTATGTTCAGACAGTAGTGTCCAGATGAAGTCAACTCTAGAGCTACTGGTTTCTGAAACATTATAGCTGTATCGTTTTCCAGGTTCAACACAGCTCCTGCTCTCTTTAGCGAAGTTGTACTGAGAAGTAAAGGAATGTCAGATGAGACTACCTCTGTTTCAATATAACATTTTGTTTCTCCTATCTTGGCTGGTATCTTGACCTTTTTTGTAGAATGCACAACTCGCCCATCCCCAAACTTAAAAGGTTTGCTACTCTCTAGGCTAACCAACCTTTTGACTTGTTTCTCATTTAGTCCCCCAACATAGTTATCCAGCCATTTTTCACCACATACAGTCCGTGTACATGCCGTATCAATGACGGCCGTTCCCAGAGCCTCAACCATGAATATTGCTGCATCTGATTCCTTAGAAAAAAGTGTTAAATTACACTCATCTGGCTCTTCATTTTCTTCCGTCACTTTTACATATTCTTTCTTGTTTGGGCAATCTTTCACCCAGTGGAATGTGCTCTGACAAATCCCACACTTCGTTCGTCTTCCAAATTTATCAAGCGGATTTGTGCCTGCGAATGGTCCTCTAACTTGTCCACTTTGAGATTGCGGCTGCTCCCGCCTCTGCTGCTCTCGTCTCTGATCTGTGTAAAAAGCTGCATCTTGCTTCACAGTAATGCCTCCTGCCCTTTTCTCAGTTTTTTCTCCAAATATACGTTTCAGTCCTGACTTCATATCAACAAAGGTGTGCTTACCACAGGCAGTCAATGCCAGCTGTTTGTCTTTGATGTCGAGGCCCGCTGTATCCAGTAGTTTGAATGCCAAAACAGCGTCAGGTAGAACCATGTCGAATTTCTTGATCCGGTTGTACTTCTGTTCAAAATCAACAATATAGTCCACCATAGAGACGCCGTCTCCTCGCGAAATCTGATCAAACTCCGAATAGGCTTCGTAAGCCCGGTCCTTCTCTTCTCTCAAAAACACCCTGTCAAGTTCCCGAATCAAAGTTACCATTCCATCATCCTCATTCAGATCATCGACAGGTATTTCCAATGCAGTATCCCTCGCCCTACCCGTCAACGATAGAGCAACAGCCAACGCTTGTTTCTTCTTGGCTAAATCCGTCACCCGACTCCACATCATTCTTCCACTTCTCAAAAGACGTCTTTTCGTCCAGTTCAAGCGGCTGCCTGTAGTTATTAACGTTAGAGGCCGACATCCTCTGCTACCATGTTAAGTCGCAAATAAGACAACCGTTATCTTTCATTCATGTTTATTTCACGCTCCATAGCGTAGTGGCCACAGCCTTCCTCCAGTCCAAAACCAGTGACGCGCAACAACAGCGCCCATTCACCTTTATCCAGATTACCGTAATGGCCGCAGTAGAAGTGAACTTAACACTATGTTCCCCGGGTTCTATGTTCCCCGCTTTGATTGATTGATTGATTGAACATTTTAGACCACCAGCCCTGATTCCAAACTCTAACCTTAACCAGTTCGAAAGAGGGCCTAAGCTTAACCGTTCGAAACAAGGCGGACATTAATAATTAATAAAATAATAAAAATTTATAAAATGTTCAATCTATTAATCAATCAAAGCGGGGAACATAGAACCCGGGGAACATAGGACCCGGGGAACATAGGGATGATCCCAGTAGTACTATGACCCGGACGGGCATAAGGCATATGTTGCCCCGAGTGACGTCACGGCCGTGCTAGCGTCTGATAAGCTTTTTTGATTCGCGCATGCATGTTATTCGTGCGTGGACCTTTTTAACCCTTTCTGAGTGGCATTTCCGGCGTCAAATGGAAAAAAATAAATAATGAAATTAGATACCAATGATGTAAACTACCCATAATTGAAGAGTAGGGTTTAACCTGCAAGTTGGGCTTTAAATGTCCCAAATATACAGTGATATAAGCCTTTCACAAAAGTTTTCCTTGCCTCTCTATGTTGGAATAAAACAATGGGTGATACACAGTGTGCAAACAGTTGTTGGTGAAATTTCAGTTTCACCTGCTCTACCACTGCACATAAATTAGGCATTTTCTTTTGAAAGTAGTTACCAATGGTTACAGGCAGCCATGTTGTAAGAAAGAGAATTAAACATTCAGTGAAATGAAGACTACTACTACTACTACTTCTACTACGACTACTGTTACTACTACTACTACTACTACTACTACTACTACTACTACTACTACTACTACTACTGCTACTGCTACTGCTACTACTACTACTACTACTACTACTACTACTACTACTACTACTACTACTACTACTACTACTACTACTACTACTACTACTACTACTACTGTTGCTACTGCTACACATAGAGCCCAATGGGTGCTCGAGCACCTGCCCTTTTGTCCCTCATAAAAAGTGCCCTTTTTATGCCAATTATTATAATTATTATTTTTAAATATAATAATTTTTTATTAAGTTATACTTAGTTCCACCTAGGCTTGCCACGGTAGTCAGTCAGTGATAACGGTGTCATTCTGTGTTCAGGAATCCACTTGAGTAAATTAATTGCCCCCACCCCCCACCGGTGTATAGTTTCACTTTCACTTCTAGTCGTAGATTTAACTTCATGTGAGGCAGAGAAAGAAGGCTCTGTCTAGAGAAGAGATGCCATATTACACAACAATGGCAGAGGATGTATCAATATTTTGGATTTAAACACTGCAGCTCGACTGGAGAGGAGCTTAGTCCAGATCATCAAAAGTACGTTTGCATTTTTATTTTTTTTTCTATGTGAGGGGAAGAACGTTGGTGTGTGTGTGTGTGTGTGTGCGTGTGTGTGGTGTGTGTGTGTGTCTCTCCATTGGTTATCATTATTAGGCGAACAAGAAAACGATGAACATTTTCAGCCTATTGTACTCTGCTGTGTAACAAACATATCATTCATCATGGTTTTGTTTCAGGCACAAGTGTAGTAAGGGGGATGGGAGGAGGGGAGAAACAGTCCAGTGCAGACTAGAGTGCACGGTTGTTAATTAATCGTCATCATGCCTTTACAAGCTTCAACGTTTTATTCATCATCTAAATGTCGCAATACACGCTTGATGTGGGGGACCCTGATGTAAACAAGACGAAAGTCTTTCTCTGGTCTGTATCCCCTTAACATTTGTGTGTATTGAGCCGTACTGTATTGTACCCATTCTGCAATCTGTTAATACAATTTTCAACCAATCAATCTTCAACGTTAAATGAATGACCTTCTGTGTTAGTAAGTCAGTGTAAAAGTCAGATGTATGGGCCTTTTAAGTCAGTGATAAAAGTGTCTTTCAAGGATAAGTGAGCTCCTGCACTGATTATTATAGTTCAATATTTGATCACCAAAACCCTTCAAAAAGCATGGTCAGGTGGCGTAGCGGAGATTGCGTTCGTCACCAACACTGGAGACGCTGGATTCGCCTGCTCGAATCCAGCTCATAGCTCCGGCGTTGTCACCAGCTTGGCTGGCCGTTCACACTAATACAATTGGCTGTATTAGAGGGTGGGAAAGCTGGCGGGGTGGGTCCGGGTCGTTGTAAACAGCGACTCCTACAGTTCGTTCGGGGCGCCTGCTCAGCGCGGATATGATCTAAGGGGGGTAGTGTGATCCTTCCACACGTTACACCCTCTCGGTGAGACTCCGCGCTGCCAGGTGAAAAGAAGCGGTTGATTGGCTAGACGTGTGTCGGAGGAAGCACGTGATAGCCTCCACTCTCCCAGACCGACTGTGGGGGGTAAGTGCGCAGCGACCAAGAAGGGGATTGGGAATTGGCATAACGACTAACATTGGGATGGGAGAAAATCGGAGGAAAAATGAGGGGGAAAAAGATAATAATATAAAAAAAAAAAAAAGGAGGCCTACCGCCCAAAAAGGGCCCCCCAAAATCGGGCTTGCACGCTGCGTGCGGTCGCAGACAAGTAGTATGCCCTTTTCAGCCTTTGAGCACCTGCCCCTCTAAAGCCCTCTGCATGTCCCTGGTTACTACTGCTACTACTGCTACTGTTACTACTGCTACTGTTACTACTGCTACTGCTACTACTACTACTACTACTACTACTACTACTACTACTACTACTACTACTACTACTACTACTACTACTACTACTACTACTACTACTACTACTACTACTACTACTACTACTACTACTACTACTACTACTACTACTACTACTACTACTACTACTACTACTACTACTACTACTACTACTACTACCACTACACTACTGGTTAGGCCTACTGGTTAATTCCCCAGCCTATAGAACCACTTACCACCAGTAAATGTGTTGACTACATTTACCAAGGGCGCTGGACAAAGTATTATGATGATTTCTCACTAATATGGTTGATATGCTAACCAATGTAGATGTATCAACCTGCAGTTAGAACTATGGATTTCTTAAATCAATTCCCCTTAAGAGTGAAGCAACGGTGCAGAATTGACCTTTCTCAAACCCTGCCCTTTTTCTTGATCCTCCAATCACAGCTGTCACTGTCCGAGGGAAGTGACCATTATGATTGGAGGATCAATGAAAGAGGGTGGGATTTGAGGTAGGTGGTTGTAATCTAATAAACAGCTCATCATACAGTAATTAAATGTCACGCGTTGATGGAAATTGTGTGACTCATCTTTCTAATCCTCACTATCCTGCCCTATAATGTCCCCTGTCCCCTTACCCTGTACGCCTGGGTCCATACTCTAAATAAAGTCTTCATCATCATCTCTCTCTGTCTGTCTCTCTCTCCCTCTCTCCATCTTGGCATTTATTTATTTCTATACATGAAGTCAATACAAATAAGAAGCAAATAGGAAGTAGTAATACCTCCTGTTACCTTAGACTCCTGTCTGTGATAGGTGGATCATGTCCCATAGCCTCTCACTCTAACAGTGTGAGGAACCGCTGATAACAGTGCTTACAGGGAGAGGAGTATTCCCTGGTGTGTGTGTGTGTGTGTGTGTGTGTGTGTGTGTGTGTGTGTGTGTGTGTGTGTGTGTGTGTGTGTGTGTGTGTGTGTGTGTGTGTGTGTGTGTGTGTGTGTGTGTGTGTGTGTGTGTGTGTGTGTGTGTGTGTGTGTGTGTGTGTGTGTGTGTGTGTGTGTGTGTGAATGGATTCAGGAACTAAAACGTGACTCTCAGTCTTGACACGCGCAGCATACAAGTCATACTGGAGGGCGCTGGTGTGACGGAGGCTCCTGTGAACTCCTGCAGTTGTAACCTTGACTGCTGAGTGAAGCGACTGGGTAATTGCCAAGTTGTCATTGAGAAGTTCAGTTCTGTAAGTTCTTCCTGCAGGTCAATGACCTTCCATGGCTCTCATGTTCCCTGATGTTCCCCACGCATAGAGTACAACCGGCAGCTGGCAGGAGACCAATTTGTATGCATACTTACAGGATGTTTGTGTATGCACAGGTATGCACATAATTCTGCATTTTTGCTCTAATGGGGGTGTAGTCTATTCATGTATGATCCTTTCCTGGTTCATCTTCTCTTGATATATCGTGAGGACAGAGACGGATGGACAGACAGACAGTGTAATGCCGGTTTTACTGATCTCGTTCAGACAGACAGGTAGATGGAAAGGCAAACAGGCAAACAAGCAAACACTAACAGACAGATGCTTCGATAGACAGACAGACATAGAGACATAGAGACATACAGACATACAGACATACAGACAGACAGACAGACAGACAGACAGACAGAGAGACAGACAGACAGACAGACAGACAGACAGACAGACAGACAGACAGACAGACAGACAGACAGACAGACAGACAGACAGACAGACAGACAGACAGACAGACAGACAGACAGACAGACAGACAGACAGACAGACAGACAGACAGACAGACAGACAGACAGACAGACAGACAGACAGACAGACAGAAATACAGACAGACAGACAGACAGACAGACAGACAGACAGACAGACAGACAGACAGACAGACAGACAGACAGACAGATAGATACCAGGCCGATGCTTACATATGGCAGGCCTGCAGCACGGTTCCTTTCCACCGTCTCTTTGACCTCATCTAGACTGCCATAATCCCAGCGAGACAGCTGGAAGCCCAGAGACCAGTAGGGGGGGATCACTGGTTTACCAATCAGCTGAACGTCACACACAGAAGAAGAAGAAAAACACACATTCAGTAAGTGGTAAAAGCTGGATAATATACAGAGAGAGAGAGAGAGAAAGAGAGAGAGGGTACATAGAGGGAGAGAGAGATAGAGAGAGGGAGGGAGAGACATTCGTTTTCATTCTGAACTCAACTTAACCTGGATAAATCGCAATTTGTTTGTCTCGCACATCACCTCGCTGTTTTTTGTCGGATCCAGAGCACTGCTGGCATCTACGTTTTGACTGCCGCTTCTGTCCGTGTTTGTGAACTTTATTCCAGTCTTTGTCACCTGTTTCCCACGTACATGTTCTGTCCTTTTTACAGTCTACGTTACTTATTTTCCCTGTCCATTTTTCCTGTGCCCATCCCGCTGCGCACAAACATTTAACACCCTCACTGTGTTCCCTCTGTAGACCTGCCGACCCCACTACCACCGTCCTCATTACCGGATCTCAACACGGATTACAAACCCCACCACTGGATAGATAAACTCCCTGGATTTACAACTTTTTCCCCTCGACTCAACATTACATGTCCTCCGGTCCTGTGTGCTCCTCTCCCTCTGCTCCGGCCTCTGTCTGTTGTCGGCCGACCAGCTACCAGACGCTGGCATTGCTCGCCTGGCCGTGCCGTGCCGTGCTACTACCCCCTTCCCATGAGGGGGTCATCACTCCCTCGCTGGTTTGATGGTTACCATCTCCACGGGTGAGTGTCGGTTTTACTACACTACAGCTTTCACTCTCCTGCTGGACCTGGCTGTTGGTATGGCGTGGTCAGGCTGGCCTGCTATGCAGGCTCGGTCTGGAGCCGGCTACTACACGCACCAACACAACAACAACACACTGCCCTTCTGGTCCAACGCTATTTTCCCTCAACTCTCTGCCTATCAGCTACTAGCCATTTTTAACCCAAACTACAGTTACATTGCCAAGCCCCGCCTCTCTGGCCGAGGGGGGGGGGGGTCTCGCCGTTTTTCACAAACACTCCCTATCTATCACTGAACTGCACCTAAACATCCATGACATCCTTTGAATACCTCGCCTTTTCCCTCCCCAACTCTATGACTGCACTTCTTGTGTCTATTTTCCCCCATGTCTGCTTTTTTGCAGCACCACAAACATGGGAACTCTCTAACTCCTCCCCCCCCCCCTCCCTCCCCCCCTCCCCCCTCCCTCCCCCCTCCCTCCCCCATCTCTCTGAGTGCCTGTCTCCTAGTGCTGACTAAGGTGATGGATGCCTCGGGGTCTTGGCCAAGATTGCAGTGACTGCTCTACATGCACCACCGAGGCCATGGATCAGCTACCTACCGCCGTCTGTCCGTGGTCTTGTCAACTGGTCCGTCGACGCGGTTTCATTGCTGGGTTAAGTACTTCTATTCTATTCACATAATATGCTTACTTCATATATCTACTCTATTCACATATATGGTTACCACTTGTATCTATTGCTATGTCCGCCCACTACATTCACGCGAGCTGTCTAACGCCTGTCCCGTCTCCCTGTCTCCCTGTGAGTTGCTGTCCTGGAGTGCTGACCGGAGTGTCGGACGTCCCGTGATGAAGGCCGGGAGGAAGCGACCCTCTCTGCGTGCCCTCCTGTCTCCCTGTCTCCGGCGGTCACGTAGTGGTGACCGGAGTGCTGGACGTCCCGTGATGATGTCGGGGAGGTTGCGACCCTCTCTGCGCCGCCCCCTATCTCCCTGTCTCCGGCTGTCTCGGAGCAATGACCGGAGTGTTGAATGTCCCGTGATTAAGACGGGGAGGACGCGACCCTCTTTGCGCCGCCCCTGTGCCTCAAATAGATTGGCTATCAGCTCTAACTTTAATCTTTCAAAATGTTCAGTTGCTATCGCTATCAGCTCTATCTTTAATCTTTCAAAATGTGCAGTTGCTATTGCATGCACTCATCTGTGTTTCACTACACACTTGAGTGCATGCTTACCAACTGTTAGTCTACAACACTACCGACATCTAAGAAGGGAGATCCCCCCTTGAATGGCCCTTCTAAGGTTTCTCTCCTCCACACTGCCTGTGGAGCATTTTTCCCTATTGTTAGGTTTTAGTGAGTTTTTCCTTACCTTCGCGTGGGGTATGTCTGGGAGTGCTTGCATTCTTTCATTTATTTGCATTTATTTTAAATTTGTTGGACCTTATGGTGTTCTTGTTCTGTTCTTGACTTATTGTTATATTTCTTCTTGACCTGTTTAAAGAAGACATGTACGGCCCATGGGGACATTAACGCGTGTTGTCGGGCCTTACAAATACATTTGATTTGATTTGATTCTCTACCGCCCTCCAAAGTCTCACCCCTCTTTTCTAACTGAACTTTCCGATCTCCTGACCATAGCCTCCACTCTCTCCACCCGCCTCCTACTCACTGGTGACTTTAACCTCCATGTTGACCAACCCGACTGAAACATCACACCTGACTTCCTCTCCCTCCTTGATTGCTTTAGCCTCACCCAGTATATTAACTTCCCCACCCACAACAAAGGCCACACCCTCAACCTTGTCTGCTCTGCCTCCCATATAAAATCCACAACCTATCCCATTCCCACTCTCTGACCACTACCAGTCCCGGCACATTAGCCGCAACTTTCAGCAGACGGGCAAGCGGGCGACTAGCGCTTCACTTTCGCTCCCATGTTAACGGACGTAGCTATGCCAACTGGCCGCAAGCGGGCGCGCGACTCATGGGGCGGAAACTCAATATCTGCATTATTACCACACATATAGATGTTGTTCAACCAGCTAATGTGTCTGTATCTTTCCCAATACAAATAAACCATATATACTGTAACGCTCCAAGATCAACTCATGCCTGGGAGAGAGAATGTCCCAGGCAGGGAGCCACCAGCGGCCACCTGCAGACAATGCACTCAGCCCTGAACATGTTGGTTCAAATCAATAACGTCCTAATGTGGCAATTAGTGTCCTTATTACAAATGTTGTCTGTTTAGGGTTGTTCTGTGTTAGTATTCTTATTCTGTGTTTTGGTATTTAGCCTGTGTGTGTTCTTTGATGGTTGTATTGTATTTTGTATTGTATCAGTTCTAGTGTGTCTTCCCCCAGCTGTTGATCGTTGGTAATCATTGTTAATTAGGTTGAGTATATTAGGTTGTCCTGTTCCCACTTCCTGTTGTGGCGTCATACCTCCGTGTTACCTGTTCGTTTGTACCTTGCTGTCGTCTGCCTTGCCCTGCTGTTGTACTTAGAGTCAGTAAGTGATATTGTATACTGTTTTTGTCATCTTTGTTTTCGTATCACAGTCCGTGTTTGTAGTTAGCGCTAGCGCCGCTGTGCCTTTTGTTTTGTATTGTTTATATCCCTGCCTTGCTCCTGCCTTGAGTTCTATATTAAAGAACACTGTTGAGAAGAGCAACCACCGTCTCCTTTATACTGTCTAACCGCATATTGAGTCCTTCTTCATGCCGAATCGTAACATTATGACGCCACCATCACAAGACCCAGCGGAAAAAATAGTGGGAACGATGAAGGTTCTCTCCAAATTAATGGAGGGAGATCTTTCGAAATATTCCCCAGCTAAATGGGTATTTCTGTTTCAGACAATCCAGTCCGCAGCAGACCAGTATCCGGACCAGGAGGCAGAGATGAGGGTGATGGCCGACCAGGCCGCAGTCCTCATGGCGAGGTATCGCGTTCAACCCTCTGATCTGCCTCCTGTTCGTGTTTCTGCAGCTAGTCAGGTCCAACCGACTAGCATTCAACTCACTGTTAGCCTGGGTCCTCAGGCTGGCCGGGCTTCTAAAGCTAGCCTAACCCCTACAGCTAGCCTAGCTCCTACAGCTAGCTCAGGGCCCACGATCGGCCTAGCCCCCGCGGCTCGCAGGCCTCCGAGTTCTGGCAAGGCTCGGAGGGCGGGCGGGGCTAGTGCCGCTGGCAGAGCCTCCACGGCTGATCCGGTCGTCGGTGCCGTCCTGGTTCCGATCGGCGTGGTCCTGGATGTCACCGCTCCTCCTCCGGCTTCCACGTCCTGTCCAGCCTCTATGCCTGGTACGGCTACTACACTGGGGCCAGGCTCCTCATCCCCGGAGCCTACGCCACACCTCGCCGCCGAGACCGGTCCGGTCTCCACGCCCTGCCCGGCCTCTACACCTGGTCCGGCTGCTGTGCCGGCTCCCGGCTCCCCGTCTGGTCCAGCTCTGCATCGTGGTCGGCGTCCTGGTCCTCGCCGTGGTCTTCGACATGGTCTTCGACGTGGGCTGCGTTGGATCCTGCTCCGGGGGTCGTCGCCGCCACACCGCCGCTCCAGTTCTCCGGATCCGGTCCCTAGTCTGGCGGCTGGAGGGTCCCTGCCTTGCTCCTGCCTTGAGTTCTATATTAAAGAACACTGTTGAGAAGAGCAACCACCGTCTCCTTTATACTGTCTAACCGCATATTGAGTCCTTCTTCATGCCGAATCGTAACATTATGACGCCACCATCACAAGACCCAGCGGAAAAAATAGTGGGAACGATGAAGGTTCTCTCCAAATTAATGGAGGGAGATCTTTCGAAATATTCCCCAGCTAAATGGGTATTTCTGTTTCAGACAATCCAGTCCGCAGCAGACCAGTATCCGGACCAGGAGGCAGAGATGAGGGTGATGGCCGACCAGGCCGCAGTCCTCATGGCGAGGTATCGCGTTCAACCCTCTGATCTGCCTCCTGTTCGTGTTTCTGCAGCTAGTCAGGTCCAACCGACTAGCATTCAACTCACTGTTAGCCTGGGTCCTCAGGCTGGCCGGGCTTCTAAAGCTAGCCTAACCCCTACAGCTAGCCTAGCTCCTACAGCTAGCTCAGGGCCCACGATCGGCCTAGCCCCCGCGGCTCGCAGGCCTCCGAGTTCTGGCAAGGCTCGGAGGGCGGGCGGGGCTAGTGCCGCTGGCAGAGCCTCCACGGCTGATCCGGTCGTCGGTGCCGTCCTGGTTCCGATCGGCGTGGTCCTGGATGTCACCGCTCCTCCTCCGGCTTCCACGTCCTGTCCAGCCTCTATGCCTGGTACGGCTACTACACTGGGGCCAGGCTCCTCATCCCCGGAGCCTACGCCACACCTCGCCGCTGAGACCGGTCCGGTCTCCACGCCCTGCCCGGCCTCTACACCTGGTCCGGCTGCTGTGCCGGCTCCCGGCTCCCCGTCTGGTCCAGCTCTGCATCGTGGTCGGCGTCCTGGTCCTCGCCGTGGTCTTCGACGTGGGCTGCGTTGGATCCTGCTCCGGGGGTCGTCGTCGCCACACCGCGCCGCTCCAGTTCTCCGGATCCGGTCCCTAGTCTGGCGGCTGGAGGGTCTCCCGTCCGGGATCCTGCTCCGGGGTCCTTACCCTCCGTTCCTGGCTCCAGGCTCCCTGATCCTGTTTCTCTCTCCACCCCCCCTCTCCGGGCCCCTGTTTCTCTCCCCACCTCCCCTCTCCGGGCCTCTGTTCCCATCCCCGCCCCTCCTCTCCGGGCCTCTGTTCCCGTCCCCGCCCCCCCCCTTCGGGCATCTGCGCCCGTTTTCCTCCCCCCTGGCTGCTATGCCCCTCCTGGGTTCTTTCCTCGGACTCCCGGCCCCAGTTCTCCGGGTCCTCGCCCTGGTTTTTTTCCGGGGTCCCGGCCTCCTGCGTCGCCCGTGCCCGGACGATGTTTTCGGGGGTCTGGTAGCCGCCCATTCGGGGGGAGATACTGTAACGCTCCAAGATCAACTCATGCCTGGGAGAGAGAATGTCCCAGGCAGGGAGCCACCAGCGGCCACCTGCAGACAATGCACTCAGCCCTGAACATGTTGGTTCAAATCAATAACGTCCTAATGTGGCAATTAGTGTCCTTATTACAAATGTTGTCTGTTTAGGGTTGTTCTGTGTTAGTATTCTTATTCTGTGTTTTGGTATTTAGCCTGTGTGTGTTCTTTGATGGTTGTATTGTATTTTGTATTGTATCAGTTCTAGTGTGTCTTCCCCCAGCTGTTGATCGTTGGTAATCATTGTTAATTAGGTTGAGTATATTAGGTTGTCCTGTTCCCACTTCCTGTTGTGGCGTCATACCTCCGTGTTACCTGTTCGTTTGTACCTTGCTGTCGTCTGCCTTGCCCTGCTGTTGTACTTAGAGTCAGTAAGTGATATTGTATACTGTTTTTGTCATCTTTGTTTTCGTATCACAGTCCGTGTTTGTAGTTAGCGCCAGCGCCGCTGTGCCTTTTGTTTTGTATTGTTTATATCCCTGCCTTGCTCCTGCCTGTTCTATATTAAAGAACACCGTTGAGAAGAGCAACCACCGTCTCCTTTATACTGTCTAACCGCATATTGGGTCCTTCTTCATGCCGAATCGTAACAATATACTATACTTTTTCAGGAGTACAGTCACACTGATCATCATTCTAAAATGAATTCTAACATTCTAATTAATTATATAATAACTGGTTATACATGCAAAATGGAACACTGGAACTGGAAATCTTAAAAAAAGCTTTAAACGGGGACTGACTTCGCATATAGCCATTTACAGCTGTTCCAATGTAAACGTGCCTTCCTCCGTGCACTTTCGCCCGCTCTGAAGTCGGACTCGGTGTGCCAGGCCACGCGCGCAATCTCGCATGGAACCCGCGAGTGCCTGCGTGCGCGGCTGGTCTGCCGGGGCCGTACTGCATCCTCTCTACTACCAATCACTCCAAGCTGCCAAATCTGCCCACTACTCCACCCTCATCAACAGCAGCAATCGAAACCATCGGACCCTCTTCTCCACTGTCAAGAAACTCCTCCTATAACACACTCTCCTCCCCTGACCTCTGCAATTCATTTCTCCACTCCTTCAACAACAAAATCTCCCTAATCAACAGCTCACTGAACGCTTGCATCGCCAACTCCCCCACCCTTGCCCCCCCCACTATCATTTTCCGCCCACCTGACTCCATCCCCCCTACCCCTCTCACTGCCTTCGCCCCCGTTGACTCCTCCTTCATCACAGACCTCATGACCACCTCCAAGGCCACTACCTGCTCCCTTGAACCCCTCCGAACTACTCTCACCAAGGCCTGCCTCCCTGCTCTCATCCCCCACCTCACTGCCCTCTTCAATCAGTCACTATCCCTAGGCCACGTTCCCTCCATCTATAAACTCGCCACTGTCACCCCTGTGCTAAGAAAACCACCCTTGACTAGGGGTGGACGGTATAAACGGTATACGGTATAAACGGTATGAATTTGCGCTACGGTATGGATTTTGACTATGCCTTGTGACTAGGGATGCCCCGATCGATCGGCCACCGATCGTTATCGGCCGATAATCAGTATAAATATGTGATCTGTGATCGGTGATAATGCTTTATTTTCGCCGATCGTCAAAGCGATCGAAAAACGAGATCTCACTCGCTGAGTTCTGTCTCAGACGCTCCGTCTCCTCCTCCTCCTTAGCTCACTGTTCAAAACGAAACGTCCCATTAAACTAAATAGTTCACTGAGGCGTTGTCTTAGCGTTATCTAGCAGTAGCTACAGATATCAATGTCTTATAACAGTGATTCGATGAGTATTCGAGCCCCGGCTTGCATCGCAGTCACAAACGGGGCTAGCTGAGGGAGCAGGGTATATCTGCAGAGCCTAGGGTATATCTGCAGAGCCGCAGATATACCCTGCTGAGGGCATGCTGAATGTGATTTGATCAAAGCAGAGTATACACACAGACAGTGGAGATAGCGAGCATTTTGACTTGTTGCGTGGTGGCGATGTCTCGCAGATAATACAATTACAAGTATAATTATATAATATATATATTTTATAAAAAAAAAATTATATAAAATATTTTTTATATATTTTTTTTATCAAAAACAATCGATATCGGATCGGTATCGGCCGATATGGCTCAAGACGATCGGTATCGGTGGCAAAAAACGTAATCGGGGCATCCCTACTTGTGACCGGTAGAGCAACACAGTGTGGAGGGAGGGGGCTGCCAGGGCGTGTCTATGCTTTATACAACGCCGTTCGGTTTCCGCGTTGCCGTTTTGTGCTCTGATTGGCCGAGCGTGCGCATGCGCATGAGCCGCGACAAGCTCCTCTATCTAAACTCGGCTTAAGCTCCAGGAGAGAGGAGAGAGGCTGAAAAGCCGCAGTTCTTGCCCGACTGATGGGAGCCGAATTCCGGATCGGGCTGTCTCTGGCTTGCTCCAGCGGACACCAGAGCTGCTCGCGGCAGCATATTCTCCCCGCTGGCTGAGCTCTGGTGTCCGCTGGAGCAAGCCAGAGACAGCCGGCGATGCGATGTTTTATTGGTTTGTCATGACAAACCAATTACATAATCCAACATATGTGTAAAGGCACAACATATTCCAGTTAACGGTATATTTTTTTAATGATTTGTTACGGCGTAATCAATACTTCCATTTCGTATAAATTGCGTTAAGGGGAGCTTAGTATTCCTGCCTCTGAGGATCTTGTCGCGGCTCATGCGCATGCGCGCGCTCGGCCAATCAGAGTGCAAAACGGCAACGCGGAAACCAAACGGCATTAAAGCATAGACGCTGCCAGGGCTGCCAGGGCTCCACAGTGCAACCATTTCACTCGGATTTCCCCCTAAAGGAAAAATTATTTAGGAGCACAGAGGCTTTTCATAATAGACACGGAACAGAGCAGAGCAATTCTAGAAGCAAACTAGTACTTCAGCCCTGCGTTGCACACAGCTGTGTGTGACAACTTCTCTAGCGAGTCGCGCAGTTTCTATGTGTAATGTAAACTCTGCGACGGGTCCAATCGTCTAACATGCTTTGCATCCTCGCCATTCTGGAATGCCCACGTCGCGCTAAAATCTTAAGTAATGTTAAATGTTGATGTAGCCTCAGAAAGCTAACGTTAGCTCTACTAACAGCCTGTTGATGTAGCTTCAGCAAGCTGATGTTGGCTACTCCTAGCAGCTCTCTCTCTCTCTCACTCTCTCTCTCTCTCCCCCCTCCCTCCCTCCCTCCCTCCCTCCCTCCCTCCCTCTCTCTCTCTCTCTCTCTCTCTCTCTCACTCTCTCTCTCTCTGCTAACAATCCTGATTCGATTCTTGAACCTATTTCATTCCAAAGGAATATATTGATGGACATTAGCTATAGTATATAGCTCAGCAGCTGTAACAGAATATATATATATTTTTTATTATTTATGTTTCAACAATGACAAAAAAAGCCAGCGGTGGACCGACATAGCAAACGCTGTCACTGTTTACTTGTGTAAGGAGGACATGGTTCCTTTTCAAACTGTCGATCGAAAGGGCTTTAAAGATATTGTCAAAACATGATCCAAGATATGCGTTACCTGCCTGCAGACACTTGAGAAAAGGTTTTGTATTTTTCTATTGCACTTTTGCACAATAAATGTTCTTAACATACCTCTGTACTATGTGAAATATGTCCTAGTAATACAAGAGTACAGTAATAGCTGCCAGTGTTTTACCCCTTCAGAAGCATGTATATAGAAATTTTAAGATAAGTTAATATACCGTGATATATATACCGTTACCGTCTACGCTTCAAATTATACAGTGATATACATTTTAGACCATACCGTCCAGCCCTACCCTTGACCCATCCAACCTCTCCAACTACCGCCCTATCTCCAATCTCACTTTTTTCTCCAAAACACTAGAGCGCATTGCTGCCTCCCAACTCCACTCCCATCTCCAGTCCAACACCCTCTACGAACCCCTTCAGTCTGGCTTCCGTCCATCTCACAGCACCGAAACCGCACTGGTCAAAGTCGTCAACGACCTCCTCATGTCCACTGATGCTGGTGCCCTCAACATCCTGATCCTACTCGATCTTATTGCAGCCTTTGACACAGTGTGTCACTCCATTCTCTTCCAAAGGCTGCACCAACTGGGTGTTGAGGGCACAGCACTTGACTGGTTCACCTCCTACCTCACCGACAGACATCAGTTCATCTCCCTCTCCGGCCACACTTCTTCCACCTCCTCAGTCACACAGGGGGTCCCCCAAGGCTCAGTCCTCGGCCCCCTGCTCTTCATCTGCTACATACTGCCCTTGGTCACATCATCTGCAAATACAACCTCGACTTCCACTGCTACGCCGACAACACCCAAATTGACATCAGCACACAATCCCCCCACAACCCACCCCTAAGTCACATCGAGTCCTGCATATCAGAACTACAAACCTGGCTGACCCACAACCTCCTCAAATTAAACAGCGACGATTAAACCATCACCCCCTCTGCCCTAGTTCGCAACCTCGGCGTCATCCTGGACCGCACCCTCTGATTCAACCCCCATGTCCGCTCCATTGTCAAAACGTCTTACTTCCACCTCCGCAACATCGCCAAAATTAGACACTGCCTCTCCCCCCCTGCCGCTGAATCCCTCATACACGCCTTCATCTCCTCCCGCCTCGACTACTGCAACTCCCTCCTCACTGGCATCACCTCCCGCTCCCTCCATAAACTTCAGATGGTCCAGAACTCAGCTGCCCGCCTCCTCACCAACACCCGGTCCTGTGACCACATCACTCCTGTTCTCCACTCCCTCCACTGGCTCCCGATCAAGGAATGCATAAACTTCAAATTACTACTCCTCATAGCGGTCGGATGGCGTAACGTCACCAATGCAAGAGGCTGCGGTCTCGACTCCCGGAGTCAGCATTGCCTGCGACTTGGGCCGATCGTCATACTAACTTGTTTGGCTGAGTTAGCGGGAGGGAAGTCGAGGGTGGTAATCTGGCATTGTGGACAGCGACGCCTACAGGTCAGGTCTGGGCGCCTGCTCAGCGAAAGGCAGGAAATGGTGAAGGCAGCGTGACCTCCCACGCTTCACCAATGAGAGTCCTCGCTGCCAGGTGAAAAAAGAGACACTGGCTGTCTCCACATGTGTCGGAGGAAGCATGTCATTGACTTCAGGGTTCCCTTGTAGCGACCAGTAGGAGGAACATGTGCACAACAACCAGGTAGGGGAGGGGGGGAATTGGCATAACGACTAAAATTGGGATGGGGAGAAAAATAGAAAATCAGGCGGAGAAAAAGAGGATAAACTAAATTAATTAATACTCCTCACCTTCAAAGCCCTCCATAGCCTGCCCCCCCCCCCCCCCCCCCTACCTGACTGACCTCCTTCTCCCTTACCGCCCCACTCGTTCCCTCCGGTCCTCTTCCACTGTTTCCCTCAATGTCCCATCATCCAAACTCAAACGTTTTGGTGACCAAGCATTTTCACAAGCTGCACCCAGACTTTGGAACACCCTCCCTCAGACTGGCAGAGACTCTCCCTCACTCTCCACCTTTAAATCCCGACTCAAAACCTACCTGTTCTCCCAAGCATACAACCTTCCCTACCCATAACCACCCTCATCCAACCTACCACCTCCCCTCCCCTTCCCTACTTTCTCTCCCTCTCCTGTTAGGAAAGGAAATCCTCTCCTTGGTTTCCTTACTTCCCTGATTGTTCCCCTACTCCCTACTGGTTTTATATCTTGCGTATTCATACTGTTGCTTATTCCCTGTGGTTCTTTGTTTCTCTGTTCATTTGTTTTGCTTATTGTCAGCATCTTTGGGTTCTTGAAAAGCGCTATATAAATAAAATGTATTATTATTATAATTTTCTCTCTCTCTCTCTCTCTCTCTCTCTCTCTCTCTCTCTCTCTCTCTCTCTCTCTCTCTCTCTCTCTCTCTCTCTCTCTCTCTCTCTCTCTCTCTCTCTCTCCAGCTGAAGAGTTCAAACGGTTAAAACTTTACCATCTGCAATTAGATTGAATCAATCAATCAACACTGTCAGTTGTTGATATTAGCAAAAGCTGCAACAGGAAATCAACTTTAAGTCCAGCTGTCTCCTAGGGATGCATCAGACATTCCACTGAAACACGTCTATAGACACTTTTCAAATGCGACAATGTGAGCATTCTAAATGGTACAGTAGTGTTGGCTAATGCAATAGGGGACTCTCTAAGGTCTCAAGTATAGACCCACCCCTACCTCAACCCTCACCTAAACCTCAGGGGACCTCACTCCACAACGTAACTGCCCATGGTGCATGACTCAAAACATACACTGATAAATATACTGAATAAATACACTGATAAATACACCCCTAGCAATAGAATTCCACTGAAAACCTGCGTCTATTTCATGTGTGCGTTTATATGGCAGTTGCGTGGGTTACTCTAGTTACTAGTGAGTATATATACAAAAGGCTTTAATTATTAAATAATTATTAATTGAATGTATAGTCAAATAATAAACAATTGATCAAGCAACCAACCGGTAGGGTGTCACAGTCTCACCAGCAGGAACTCTTGGACCACTTGTTCTGGTGTGTCTCCAAACAGAACATAGAAATCCAGAACACCTCCGATGGTTCTGTAAGTCACAGCAGGAGCAGGCTGTAGTGTCACCTCTGAAACAGGAAACACATGCATGAATATAGACACACAGACACACACACACACACACACACACACACACACACACACACACACACACACACACACACACACACACACACACACACACACACACACACATGAAAGCAAGCATGACTACTACACACACACACACACACACACACACACACACACAATAGCATATGCACTTGCAGACAGAGAGATGACAGACAGACAAGGATGCAGACATGCACACACACAGATGCGTGCACACATGCACTCACATCCATATGCACACACACACACACACACACACACACACACACACACACACACACACACGCGCACACACACACACACACCGTGAGTGAGCATTCGGCATCAGTCAAAATAGATCAGTGGTATGAAAGAGGCCTTACGTAAGAATGACACTAGACAACAGTTGGATAAACATGTATCAGAGGCCATTCCCTTTCCCTTCAATCATCTGTGTTAAACAGTAAAACAAACGCTGCCTCATTCTCCTTGAAATGCCATCACATTGTTTCGATTGGAGCAACAATGCAAGAGATACAGATAGTCAATCTACCTTTGAACCTCTATTTATTCTGTTTTCTATAAGCACATGTGGTGTGTGTGTGTGTGTGAGAGAGAGAGAGAGAGAGATAGAGAGAGAGAGAGAGAGAGAATGAGAACATTTAATGGCATCTTCAATATATATATATGTGTCTGTTGTCACACTATGTTTATTACAGTGTGGATGTGTGTGTGTGTGTGTGTGTGTGTGTGTGTGTGTGTGTGTGTGTGTGTGTGTGTGTGTGTGTGTGTGTGTGTGTGTGTGTGTGTGTGTGTGTGTGTGTGTGTGTGTGTGTGTGTGTGTGTGTGTGTGTGTGTGTGTGTGTGCGTTCCTCTTTACCCATGGCATTGCTGTTCATGAGAAAGACTCCGAATGACTTTCCGCTCTCGTCCTCCAGACAGAGGAAGAAGGGGTAGTGTCCGTAGAGGTTGTGTCCCCCCTGGAGGGACGGAGGGAGGAGACAACAGAGAGACAGATCGAAGCTGAGGGGGTGACTTCACTACCTAATCAGCTTACAAGACATTCAATTACCCTCCCTTTGGGACGTGCAGTACACACGTGCACACACACATGCACACACACACTCACCCACCCACCCACCCACGTATATGCAAATGCACTCATGTACACACACACACACACACACACACACACACACACACACACACACACACACACACACACACACAGCGTACAAACCGCATACACATAAGCACAGTACTTCATTAAATGAAAATGTGGGTAATGTGCATTGACTTTGAGAGATCGAGAGAGAGAGAGAGAGAGAGAGAGAGAGAGAGAGAGAGAGAGAGAGAGAGAGGGAGAGAGAGAAAGGATCTAACATATGACAGGTCTGTTTAGAGGGGAAGGGCCAAATCAGTGGCGATTCTAAGAATTTTTAAACAATTAAAAAACAATAAAAAAAAGTAAAGTAAATCTTTTTTTTACATGCATTTTTTTATTAAATTTTTTTGCTACGTATGACCGGTAAGTATAAAGGAAGTTGGGTTTATTTAGACAGTGTAGCAGGTAAGGTATAATGGTAAGTATATTAGGTTACATTATTTTACCAATAGCAGATCAGACAACTCTTCAGCCATTGGGGTTCATAGAACATATTTTATTGGCACCACTGCTGTACAAGTCTCTTTTTTTCACATGAAAAACACAACAACACAATAATAATAATACATAAGACATCACAGGACAGAAACGTATTGCAATAATGACAAGACAATAGAGATAAAATAGAATAAATAAAATTAAAACAGAAATAAAAATGTAATTATATTGATAGACATTACAAAAGAGATTCCTAATTACAACAATAATTGTTCACCCAAGGGCTGTCTACTATTAACAAACCTAAAATATGTTAGACATTGTAGGTCATTCACCAATCACCAGGTCAGAGCGAAATAGTAAATTATAGGTACAACTCCCAATATCAGTAACGGGTCTATTGTTCTAAGAATAACATTTGTCTAAGAGCCCAATAGCCAGCAAGGCCACTGGACTGGAGTGTTTTATCACTCAATAAATTCAATTAATAATAAACTGAATTAATTGTATCACTCTATCAAGTTGCCCCATGGCATGAAATTATTCATTCATATTAATTCAAGTATTTGCATGTCAGTGAAAGGTACATGCATCGTTTCAAATATTGTATTGCCTCCAGTGCTGTGCTTATTTACATTTATACAACTGGTTACAAATCAAACAAAGTATTTTAAACAAGTGTTTCTCACTCAATTATCAAGTTGCCCCATGACATGAAAGGGATTCAAGTATTTGCATGAATGCAAGCAAGGTATATACATAATATTTTATTGCCTCCACTGCTGTCAGACAACTATTTACTTCTCCAAGTATTCACATAAATATTCAAATGCAGTTAGTTTCTCCTCCCTATTGTTAGCATGTAGCAACTATTAGATCTGAAATTAGTTTCAAAATGGTTGCACTGTGGTGAAAATAAAAAGGTACAGTAAATTACAGTAGATATCATTATCTGTTCCTATGCACGCCTGGTGATACTAAATCCAAATTGAACTCGTGCATTTGAAAGATAATATATATATATATAAATGTGTGAATTGGCTATAATAAGGTAATTTATAAGCATCATATTCTATATTCTATAATAATATTTCAAATTGCATTGGTCCGGATGGGACAATTCAGTACTGTATCTACAGAACCTTCTGTTTATTCATTTCCTTAGATCTTTTGTACACATGATCTCAAGAAGGTACTGAACAAGATCAGCTGCAGTTTTTTAAGTTTGGTCATTATTATCATGGTGTTATTCACTGTCAAAGATTCAAAGACAAATCATAATTCATATTCTCATTTTTTTCATCACAATTTAAGCAAGCCTAGTAATAGACATAATATTTCTGACACTGTAAATACATTCCCTGAGGTCCATAGATGTACCTAGATACCAAGAATATGCAAATTGGGCCTTGTAGAAGTGGAGCAATATTCCATTTACCTATTTTTGGCGAAAATATTCCACGGGTGGAACAGGTTAAGAACGATTTTGAAAACAGGGCCTGATGTTTCAAAACACTACACACAATTAGCACAACCACACACACAATTAGCAGAACACCTCAGATCCTTTGCTAAATGAAACACTCTTGTAAAAACGATACACAAATTTATAAAAACCTAATTTTGTTACCATATAAAACACACACGTTTCATATGACTTAATTCTGTTTGAACCAGTTGCACACTGCTGTGCTTAACCTAAAACACCTTTAACAATTCTACTTATCAGGGCGGCTAAGTGGAGCAGTGGGCAAGGCGCTCGCCACTAACGCAGGATATGCTGGGTTCGAGCCCAGCTCTCGGCGTTGCTTCCGGCTTGGCTTGTCGTTCATACTAATACAATTGGCAGTATTAGGGGGTGGGAAAGCCGGTGGGTAGGGATCGGACGTTGTGGACAGCGACTCCTACAGGTCGGTTGGTGCGCCTGTACAGCAGAATCAGGAAGAAACGGGGGCAGCGTGAGCCTCCCACGCGTTACTCCTCGCCGCTGAGAGATCGCGCTGTACAGGTGAAAAGATGCAACAGCTGCCTCCTCGTGTACCGGAGGGGACGCCTAAATATTAAAGGCAACCAACTTGTGTCTAACCACGCCCAACTTGCGCCTAGCCACGCCCCCGCGGCGACACGGCAGCAGCAGAGCGGAGCTCGGCCGCGGAGCGGCAGAGCGGAGCTCATTATATGCCAGTAACCGCCCCTTATTCATTATCCAGAAATAGCTCAATTGGCAAAGCTGCATGGCTGTGGATCCTGCGGCTCGTTGCTCGCTAGTTCGATTCCCTTCAATTTTTTTTTTTATTTTTTTTAACGTGCATTCGCATTCTTTCGCCGTTAAGTTTAGGCATAACTTTAAGCATTGTTTCGGAGTTGGTTAAGGTTAGGCATTGTTTCGGAGTTGCTTAAGGTTAGAAGGGTTAAGTTTAGGCGCTGTTAAGGAGCTGGTTAAGGTTAGAGTTTGACTTAGAGAATGGCAATATTTTTTAATGTGCATTCATTTCGCCGGTTAAGTTTAGGCATTGTTTCGGAGTTGGTTAAGGTTAGGCATTGTTTCGGAGTTGCTTAAGGTTAGAAGGGTTAAGTTTAGGCGCTGTTAAGGAGCTGGTTAAGGTTAGAGTTTGACTTAGAGAATGGCAATAGACAGCCTATTTCCGCGCTGCAGCGCGAGGCAATAGACAGCCTATTTCCGCGCTGCCGCTCTCTCGCACTGCCGTGGTCACATGGGCGTATTGGCCAATCAGAGAAACGCTAAACACAAGGTGGTTGCCTAAAATATTCACGCGGAGGGGACACGTGATGCAAGGCTTGGTCCACATTGCAGCCGACCAGTGGGAGGCATGGTCTAACAATGTTCGAGACAGGGGAGGGTAGAATTGGATAATACAAAATTGGGATGGGAGAAAAATAGAAAAATGGGGAGAAAAAGTAGATACAAAAATTAAAAAAAATCTACTTCTCAGTGATTAGAGCACTGTAAGTGAAGTACACAGAGAATGGGCAAATATACAATACATTCACCAAACACTACACAAGCGACTCTCTGAGGTGAGATTCGAACAGGATCGCCCCCCCCCCCCTGCCCTACCTGCCCCACCTACCAAACACTACACAAGACCAATTCTGCAGATGGATGAAAATATAATTTACATGTATTTCTCTCCATATCAGTGCATGTGAGCGGATCGGAGCGTGAGCGGCGCGGGGCGCGGAGCGGCCGGTTTTGACGTGAGCGAGGAGTGGGTTTTAAAATGAGTCGGCGCGACGTCCGGAGCGAGAGTTCTCCTCCGCTCCAATCCACTCCAGGCCGCTCACAGTGGTTTAACACTGTTGATGTAATATACATGCAGTACAATGCCAAAGCAACAGATGGCGATGTACAAACATGAAGGCCATTTTCAACCAATGAGAAGGGTGAACCTGTGATATCCGGTTCAGGCTTCACTCCTCCTCCTTCACTCACTCCTGTTAGAAAAAGTATCGACGCCATTGTTGTTGTCGTTAGCTTACATGCTAACGTTAATGGCAGCGACCATAGCATTGTGGCTCGGCTAGCCTATCATCGCTTAATAGAGCTAGTGAATGGATAAACAATGTTATTTAACATTGCAGAATGGGTACAATTACAATGCGGCTCAATACAAACAATTGTTAAGGGGCCCAGGGGGTGTAGACTGTTGTAGTTTGAGCTAATTTACACCATGCTCCAAAAAAAAAAAAAAAAAACTGCCGAGCGATCTGGCGCGGGCAGCGGGGAGCGCTCGATTCAAGGTGAGCGGGGAGCGAGCGGATTTCTCGGCCGCGCCGATCCGTTCACGTGGCCTGCTCCATATACAAATATACAAAATATACAAATACAAAACATGTCCCAGTTTTCATGCTACTAGTAGTGTGCATAACACTGTAAGCTCAGCAAATATCAGACAAACAAAAAAAATACTGTATCCAGTACAGGTTACTATTACAGTAAAACAAAAGAAATTAAATAGAGAAAAGAAGAGAAAATACTAGGGGTGGAACGGTTCACAAAATCGATGGTTCGGTTCGTATCACGGTTTTGGGCTAGCGGTTTTCGGTTAGGTTCGATATACGTTGTTTTTTATAATAATTTTTTTTACACAAAATGTAAACATGCTTCTCATGGTGGCAGCGGTGGCCTAATGGTTAGAGAAGCGGCTTTGTGACCGGAAGGTTGCCGGTTCGATCCCCGGGACCGGCAGGACAAATCTGCCGCTGAAGTGCCCTTGAGCAAGGCACTTAACCCCCAACTGCTCCAGTGGAGTTGCTCAGTGGCCAATGGTGTCAGACTGTGGTTGTACTGGGCAGCTCCCAGGTCTGAATGGAACTGTGTGAATGTGAAGCAGGGCGTAGCTGAAAAAGAGCATCTGTGCTCAGCGAACCTTCCCTGGGTAAATAAAGGTAAGAAAAAAAAAGTTTACAGTGGTTTGCCTTAAATAATGTTTGGCACACAAAGTGTGAGGGCTGGCCCAGCACTGCGTGCTTCTCAGCGTCAATTAACATCACGCACCTGAGATGAATTCCAATCAGCTCGTCGGGAGGACTCATATACGCTGACTGCAGGTCACTCGTTGTTGGGTCGTCTTGTCACCACCATTCTTCTGCCGTGTTCTCTTGTGCGAGACGTTATTGCTTCCCTGCCGTCCCATGGAGTTTTGCTGTTCACTCACTCTTCTTCCTCGTGGACCTGTGCCTTTGAATTGCCCTTCGACGTTGCTCCTGGTGACTATTTCCTCTGAACATTTATCCACGTTAGTCCTGGACTCTGGGCTTTCGTCCGCCTTCGGGTGTTTCCCTAAGCCTCGAAGAGTTGTTTGATTTCTACGTCACTGGACTCTGCCTTGTGTTTTTTCTGTTGGACTATTGACATTCGCCCCTTAAAGGGGACGTTCCTAATTTTCCCCTCAAGTTACTGGACGCTGTTTTTTCTCTAATTATATTTTGTCCGTAAAGGAACAGTGTTGCACATTTCTGTTGTACAAATAAATACGCCCTTTGTTTTTGGCTAACTCTGATTTACCTGTCTGTGTCGTGCTGTTGGGGTCGCATACAAACTATAACACAAAGACCGAACTGACTGAAAAATATAGGCTACATTTGTCAAAGTATTAACTTAGTGCAAACAAACAATATGCTCAGCCAGCACTAGACTTTCCTTTCTTTAAAATAAACACAAAAAAACAACGTCAACAATGTTTAAATTCCCTGACTGTCAGTTCTTAATGGAAAGATTTGTTTTTGAAATTAAAGTGCAGTATTTGAAATACAATGAAAGGAATATGGCTTGGTACTGTTTCAAAACAACACTGCTCTGTTCAATTTTCAAGTTTATTTAATAGTTGTCATACAGAAGTACAGAATACTTTCATACAAAATGCTTCTTACTGTTACGCTCCAGAGACTGTGCTAGACAAGATAGTATCAAATAACATAGTATAGCATGTAATTTAGAAGTAGAAAATGAGGTCACAGTGTTCAGTATAGACATATGTACAATGTTCGATGCAGAATAGACGTAACTGAGTTACCATATAATATACAATTGTACAGTACTATATAGTGCAAAGCAGAAATGGGATGAGGTACAATTTAGGTACAATTTACAGTAAGGTGTACGAGTTGTAGTGCAATCCTTCATCAATAAACATAAAGTGTGGGGAGTGGGTGCTACAGTGTGTTTGTTTAAAGTGGGTGTGTGCTATAAAGTGTGTGGAGTGGGTGCTACAGTGTGTTTGTTTAAAGTGAGTGTGTGCGTGTGGATGTGTGTGCTATGTGCGTTTGATGGTTGTTGTTGTGTAGTGTTCATTGTTCGTTTAGCAGCCTGATGGCCTGGGGATAGAAGCTTCTTCTGAGTCTTTCTGTGCTCGCCTTGAGACTCCGGTATCGCTTGCCTGACCGCAGCAGTTCAAAGAGGCAGTTGTTCGGGTGACTGGAGTCTTTAATGATTCTCTTAGCCTTGCCCTTGCAACGCTTGTTGTAAATGTTCTGGAGGGTGGGGAGCCCCCCTCCAATTGTGCGTTCGGCTGAACGTGTCACTCTTTGTAGTCTGCTTCGGTCTTGTGCAGTGCTATTCCCAAACCAGGAGGTGATGTTGCCAGTCAAGATGCTCTCTATTGTACATGAGTAGAAGTTCTTAAGGATCTTCTGACTGACTTGGAACTTCCTTAGGCGCCTGAGGAAGTAGAGGCGTTGTCGTGCCTTCTTCACAACACTGTCAATGTGTGTGGTCCATGTCAAGTCCTCGGATATGTAGGCTCCGAGGTACTTAAAGCTGTTGACTCTCTCAACCGGTGCCCCGTCGATGCTGAGGGGGCTGTAGTCCTTGACCCCCGACCTCCTGAAGTCCACAATCATCTCCTTTGTTTTGCTGACGTTCAGGGAGAGGCTGTTTTCCTGGCACCATCCCGCCAGGACCTTGACCTCTTCCAGGTAGGCCCTCTCTTCGTTGGCAGAGATCAGGCCCACCACCACTGTGTCGTCAGCAAATTTGATGATTGTATTGCTACTCCGCTGAGCCACACAGTCGTGTGTGTACAGGGAGTAGAGGAGGGGACTCAGAACACAGCCCTGGGGGGCCCCTATGTTGAGGGTGATGGATGAGGAGGTGCAGTTGCCTGCTCTCACCACCTGGGGTCTGCCCGTCAGGAAGTCCAAGACCCACTGGCAGAGGTCATAGTTCAAGCCCAGGTCCCTGAGCTTGGCTATGAGTATGGAGGGGACTATGGTATTGAATGCCGAGCTGTAGTCGATGAATAGCATTCTCACATAGTTCCCCTGCCTCTTGTCCAGGTGTGATGCTGCTGTGTGCAGCACATGGGCTATGGCGTCCTCCGTGGACCTGTTGGGGCGGTATGCAAATTGCAGGGGGTCCATGTTGATGGGGAGGGAGGAGCAGATGTAGCCCTTTACTAGCTTCTCAAAGCACTTCATGGCTATGGAGGTGAGAGCTACAGGGCGGTAGTCGTTGAGGCAAGCAGGCTTGGATTTTTTGGGTACAGGGATAATAGTGGACTTCTTCAGGCAGGTGGGGATGACAGCCTGTTCTAAGGACAGGTTAAATATGTCAGTGAATACCGGGGCCAGTTGGTCGGCACAGACTTTTAGGACGCGGCCGGGGATGCCGTCCGGACCTGCTGCCTTCCTGATATTCACTTTTTTAAAGGTCCGCCTCACCTCATGCTCTGTTACCCTGAACACTGAGTCTCCATCAGCAGCAGACCCCCCCCCCCCCCCTTTTGCCGTGGCTTGTGGGCTGGTGTTGTTATTACTAGCATCAAACCTCGCATAGAAGGTATTGAGGTAATTTGCTAAGGAGATGTCACTGTTCAGTTTGAGGGAGGCGCCTTTGTAGTCTGTCATCGTTTTGAGCCCCTGCCACATAGCTCTAGAGTCAGCCTGTTCAAACTGGAGTTCAATTTTATCCTTGTAGCGCCGTTTGGCCTCTGTCACTGTCCTCCTTACGTTGTATCGCGCCACCTTGTGGTCATTCATGTTGCCTGCCACTAGGCCGTCGTTGTATGCTTTGGTGCGCGCTCTCAGAGCTTCACGGACGGATTTGTCTACCCAGGGTTTTTGATTTGGGTAAACTCTCATTGTGGTAGTGGGGATTGTTTCTTCCACCAAAGTATGAACATAGTCCAGCACTGTCTCCAGGTAGACATGAATGTTATCTGTGTCGCGGAACACGCTCCAGTCTGTGCAGTCAAACGCAGCCTGGAGCGTCTCCTCTGACGTCAAATCCCATTTCTGCACCTCTCGCGAGACTACGGGAGTGCTTTTGATTCTCTGTTTGTACTTTGGTGAAAGGAAAATGGACGCGTGATCTGACTTACCAAAGCCACTAGCAGAATGAGCCTTGTATCCACCCTTGAATTGCGTGTAACAGTGATCTAGGATGTTACCGCCTCTGGTGTTACAAGTCACATGCTGATAGAAGTCAGGTAATACCTTTCTCAGATTGGCGCTATTGAAATCACCCACCACTATAATGCCGGCGTTAACGTTCGCCGCTTGGATTTTATTTACCTCGTCGTGGAGTCTGGAGAGCGCGACATTATTGCTGGCTTGCGGTGGAATATACACTCCTACAAGGATGATCGCCGTTAACTCCCTCGGGAGGAAGAAAGGACGACACTTGATGGTTATATATTCCAGGTCTGGGCAGCAGTGGTTCGATAATTCCTTCACGTTAGCTGGATCGCTCCAATTGTTGTTAAATTCTATTTCTATTTCTATTCTATTTCTATTCATTCTATTTTTAAAATACGTACATTATCTGTCTACATGTATTTAGACTAACATTATTTAAATATTGAGTGCAACTGTGGTGGATTAACGTAATTCGGTGGGTAGGAACTATCTATGGGTTGGGGGACCGCACGGACAATTTAGCGTCACGGACCTTCTCGACTCTAACGTTACCGGAGTTGAATCGAGTTGATAACATGCAGCGGAAAAGCGGCAATAGTCCCGGTTGGAGTTAGTAAACACAGTTGTATGTTAGCCTTCTTGGATGTTTAATAAACGCCTATCATTGTCTTTCAACACCCCGCCTCTCAGACTCCCATTTTCTCCTCTGCTAGCTTGTAGCTACGGTAACATTTCAGGTTGGCTGTATTAGAGCTGGCGGGCTACTACCATAGTTAAACGTGTGTTGTGTTGTTGTACAAACCGTGCTAACGTTAACGTTATGATGTGTGTAGGCCTACTGTATGTAATGTTAATGGCTATGTTTTTAAAGTCGTAATGAAGATTGATTTATAATATATTGCGCTTGCCATTTCCACAAACTGACTAGCACCTGCTGCAAGCTGAGCAGCCTGCGCGTCACCTCTCCCGGCTCTGTGCCAAATGAAGATTTTTTTTTGCTCATCCCGTGGACCGAACAATACATACACGCCCCGAACCGGGGAGGTCGCGCCGAACGGTGTACGGTTCGAATGCATACCGTTCCACCCCTAGAAAATACTAGACATTATCTCTTCGCCTAGCTGGATCTGGAGAGAGAATTTATGGGAAACTGGGACATGTTTTGTTGTTTTTCTCTGTGATGTTGACATGCTGACTGAATTGGGTATATGGAGAGAAAAAACATATATTTTCATCAGTCTGCATCATTGGTCTTGTGTAGTCTCCTTCCATTTTGGTTGAAGACAGGTGAACTCACCTGCTGCATTTATATAGTGCTTAAACCTGATTGTGTGTCTACAATTAAGCAATCATGTGTTTGTGCACCTGATGGCTGTGTTTAACCAATTGGCTCAAATGTGTGGTAATTTGACATTCTGTGTCTAATGTAATGCAAGTGTGTTTAGTGTTTTGCACATCACTATGTGTATTGTTTTGCAAAAGGTGTGAGGCTGACATTGTGCTTATAGTGGTGGAAATCTGGGCCCATGTTTTGCTACTTGAGTGTAAGGTTTTGATAATTGTGTAATACTTGAGAATTGTGTGTTTATGCAATAAAAAAAACTGTATAGGGGAGGTTTATAGAGAGAGCTGAGTGTCTGGAGATAGGAGGTTTCACCTGGATATACTGTAGGTGAGGGGTAACAGGCAGGTCCAGCAAATCACCCGTATGTTTAATATTTATGACCCTGTGTTTCCCACTGTGATTGTCATAAATAAATTATGGGTGTGTGTGCATGATTTGATTTGATTTGATTAGACATTTAAAAAAATACAAGATTCCAGAAAAACGTCAAGGATGCTACACAAAGAAGTCAAGACTTATTTCCATTGTGGTCCTTGGTCTCAGACAGACAAGCAATACAAAACATGACCATAAATAACAATTTGACAAACTACATAGACATGGACATTTTAAATGCAGTACAAACGTAGCCACAAACATGTTCATGCATTTTAAAATCTAGTTTTTGACATTGTCGGGGAGCCATGATTTGACTTTTTTCTTAAAATTGTGTCGGCTACTGATGCATTTTAGCTGTGAAGGTAGCAAATTCCAATTTGTGGCTCCCCAGAATTTAAAAGAACATTTGCCCATATTTGTTTTGAACCTTGGAATACGCAGGTCGGCAATGCTGGCTCTGGTGTTATGGGTATGCATGTCCCTGTTCCAATGAAAATAATTTGTAAGATAAGAGGGGGCCCTATTATTATAAATGTTGTGAACTGAATGTTGAGCTGAAGTTGAACGGACCTGGCTTCCATAGGGAGCCAGCCCAGCAACTGGAAGTGTTGTTTGCCCACATGTGCTCTAGACTCTAGGCTAGTCCTAAAGTCTTGACACCAAAATGTGTCTTATACCTATATCCACAATCTGCTCCTCCAGAACAGATTCAACCCACCCACGGCAGTTTGCTAGCAACCTGGCTAATCTCTCCTACCCTCCTACAGCCACTAATACACCTGTCACAGTACGGGGATGCTTATGGAATTGTCAATCAGCAGTCAAGAAAGCTGACTTCATTACTGCCTATGCCCATAGTCAAAATCTGTAGCTCCTGGCTCTAACTGAGACCTGGATAACCCCCAATAACTCATCAACACCTGCAGCATTATCTACAAACTATAACTTCACTCACACACCTTCCAGAGAGGGTGGAGGCACTGGCCTCATGACATCTCCTTCATGGGCTACAAACTTAACACCACTCCCAGATCTGTCACTCTCCTCTCTCGAATATCATGCAGTATCTGTCTCTAATCCTTTCAATCTCACCATTGTTACACTCTATCGCCCTCCAGGTCCCCTCGATCACTTCACAGTTGAGCTGGACATGCTTCTAAGCTCCTTACCGGAAGATGGTACCCCTCTCCTTCTATTGGGCGACTTCAACCTGCCTGACTCATCTCAGTCGGTCCCAGTGGTCTCCCTCCTACAATCGTTTGACTTGACTCCCACTGCCATGCCTCCCACCCACAAAGCAGGCAACTCCTTGGATCTCATATTTTCCCGTAACTCCAGCATCATTAACATCACGGTAACTCCTCTACATGTATCTGACCATTCCTTCATATCCTTCTCACTAACTCTCATGCTTAACCGAAAGGTCTTCACCCCAACTCAAACCGTCTCACTCAGACGCAACCTGCCCTCCCTATCCCCCTCCACCCTCTCCTCTGACATACTAACCGCTCTACCTTTGAGTGACACCTTCTCTGCTCTCCCTACAGAGATGGCAACCTCCACCCTCCTCTCAGCCCTTGCAACCTCCTTCAACAAGCTCTGTGCCCTTGTTGAAAAACCTGCCCGCTGTTCCCCACCCAGTCCATGGCTGACAGATCCAGTGAGAGAACAAAGACAGGTCCTGAGAGCGGCTGAGAGGAAGTATAGAAAGTCACGCCTCACTGCTGACATCGACACATATCACAACCTCTTGTTAACATTCTCCAAAACCATTACTAATGCCAAAGCTTCCTTCTTTCACCATAGGATCGAGGCCTCTGCCAAGAATCTTCGCAAACTGCATGCTACCATGTCCTCCCTCCTCACTCCCCCCCCACCCCTTCCCCCCTCATCTTTCTCTGCCGAAGACTTTGCGATCTTCTTTGAGGTAAAAGTGGAGAACATCCGCAGCTCCTTCTCCCAACCCCCACCCATTCCAAATGCTGAATCGAGAACCTCATCCTTCACTCTGTCATCTTTCTCTCCCATTACAGAAGCCGAGACCCTGACACTGGTAACGTCGAACCATCCCACTACATGCCAGCTGGACCGGCTACCTTCCCCACTCCTCCAGACCATAGCACCAGACATCGTCCCATTCCTAACTGCAACCATCAACTCCTCACTCAACTCGGGGGTGGTCCCCACCTCCCTAAAACAAGCCAGAGTCACGCCGCTCATAAAAAAACCCAACCCTGAACCCCACCGCCATAGGCAACTATCGTCCTGTCTCTCTTCTCTCCTTCCTTTCTAAAACACTTGAACATGCTGTATCCAACCAACTTACTGCTTATCTCTTACATAATGACCTTCTAGACCCTAATCAGTCTGGCTTCCGGACTGGCCACTCCACAGAAACGGCCCTCATTGCAGTCACAGAGGCACTTCACTTAGCAAAAGTGAAAGGCCTCTCCTCTGTCCTGATTCTCCTAGATCTATCTGCAGCCTTCGACACAGTCAACCATCAGATCCTCCTCGCGGCCCTCGCAGGAATGGGAGTGGCTGGCTCTGCGCTGACATGGCTGACATCATACCTCAATGACCGCTCCTACCAAGTGTCATGGAGAGGGACCCTGTCGGCCAACCGCCCCCTGCGGACGGGTGTCCCCCAGGGCTCGGTCCTAGGACCCCTTCTCTTCCCCCTCTACACTAAATCACTGGGTAACATTATTACGTCTCATGGCTTCTCGTATCATTGTTATGCAGACGATACTCAAGTCTTCCTTTCCTTCCCTCCGTCAGATATCCACGTCTCTGAGCGGATCTCGGCCTGTCTGTCTGACATCTCCGCCTGGATGACGACCAACCACCTCAAACTGAACCTAAGCAAAACAGAATTGCTCCACCTGCCGGCCAAATCCTCCCCCCTGATCGACCTTTCCATCACAGTCAAGAATGCAGCTGTGACCGCGACCCCGACCGCCAAGAACCTTGGTGTTGTCCTCGACGACCAGTTGAACTTCTCTGCTCACATCGCAGCGACAACCAGAACCTGCAGATTCCTCCTGAGCAACGTCAGAAGGATCCGCCCCTTCCTGACAAAAGAAGCCACCCAACTCCTCGTCCAATCAACAGTCATCTCCCGCCTTGACTACTGTAACGCACTGCTCGCTGGCCTCCCGGCCACTGCCACCAAGCCTCTTCAACTCATTCAGAACGCAGCGGCCCGCCTGATCTCAAACCTACCGAATTCGGCCCATGTCACCCCACTTCTTAGGCACCTGCACTGGCTCCCCATTGCTGCACGATCCACTTCAATGCCCTCGACCACGCATACCATGCGGCAAAGCCAACCACTCCCGCCTACCTCCATCTACACACCCTCAAGACCCCTACGCTCTGCATCTTCTGGCCGCCTCAGACCTACTCCTATCCGAGCTCCGGGAGGGTCATTAAGGAGAAGCCGCCTATTCTTAGTCTTTGCCCCACAATGGTGGAATGAACTACCCACCCCAGTTAGAACAGCTGAAACCCGTCCAATCTTTCGCCATCTACTAAAGACGCCCTTCTTCAACCATTATATGAAATACTTTTTTTTTTTTTTTTTTTAAAGATATCTAACCCTAACTAACCTTACTGTCATGCACTTGTCCTAATAAACTAACCTACACTGTAGCACTCAACACTTTGATGAACATTGTTACTCAGCTGATAGAGTTGTGCCCTTCCTGATGACTTGTCGTACAGAACTTGTAAGTCGCTTTGGATAAAAGCGTCAGCTAAATGACTAAATGTAAATGTAATGTAAAGTAAAGTTAATCGGATGAGTTTGTTCTGGGAAACCTGTAACTTATCTTTTAAAACTTTGGTCAGACCTCCGTACCAAGAACAGATAGCATAGTCGAAGCAACAAGAAACAAGAGAATTTGACAGAATGACAGAAGACTTTCAGGGTCTAATAAATGTGCTTTCCTGGCCAGAAATGTAGTTCTGCCATTCACCTTGCTCATAGTTTTGAGAGCCATGGATTCCCCGCTCAGGCTGAATCTATCCATTATACACTTTTTTGCCGCAAAAAAGCTGGCCCTCGTGATTTATGCTGGGCGAGACCAGCTTCCGCAGCCTGGGTTGGGAACCAAAGATGATGTATTCTGTTTTGGCCATATGCAGAGATAATTTATTGTCAATGAGCCAATGTTTTATGGTAGAGAATTCCTTACTGAGAATGGCCTGTATCCACATCCTTATCGGAGTCATCCGCGTAGAGAAACAGGTTCACATTACAGGCAGCATGCATGTGTGTGTGTGTGTCAGTGGAGGTTTCTCCATGACAACACGTGAAATACAAATTCACTCATAATTAATAATTATTATTAATTTACATAATATATATATGTTTCTTTTTTATTATTATGATAAATTATAAATTTTCTTCAAAAATGGCCAAAATTGACAGCTCTGAGCTCTCTGATCAGGCCTGCTGCACTGCAGTAATGGCTAGCTGTCAATCAATCTGGTGAAACTTTCCTTGCACAGGTTGACCGGGATTAAATAATAGCCACT
>NC_140165.1:225751059-225778559 GCF_963971535.1 Notolepis coatsorum
CGTTGCTACACCCTGAACAATAGATATAGGACATTGAATGGGCCATAATAATGTCAATTTAGCAATAGAATTTAAAAAGTTATAGCCCTGCAAAGAAGGGGAACTTCTCCATAGACAAATAGAGCTGGCTAGGGATGGTAAATTATGATGATGGCGATCAAAGTGTTAAATACAATTTAAGATTGTTTTTAAAAGTGAATCTTTTTAAGAATTGCGTTTTCAGAATGCTCATCAATGTTACTAAAACACATGTAGCTCGTACAGAATGCTCATCAATGTTACTAAAACACGTGTAGCTCGTACAGAATTCTCATCAATGTTACTAAAACATGCGTAGCTCGTACAGAATGCTCATCAATGTTACTAAAACAGCTCGTACAGAATGCTCATAAATGTTACTAAAACACATGTAGCTCGTGCAGAATGCTCATCAATGTTACTAAACACTTGTAGCTCGTGCAGAATGCTCATCAATGTTACTAAAACATGTGTAGCTCATTCAGCGCTCATGTGGGATCGTTAGACCTGTAGGTAGCGATGTGTTTTCACATTTACATTTCCTGTAGTTTTCATAATTGCTGCAGACAGATACACAGACACACACACACACACAGACACACACACAGACAGACAGACACACACACACACACACACACAGACAGACACACACAGACAGACACACACACACACCGATTGGACCGATTACATGATCTCCCCCAGGCTTTCGCCTGGTAGAGATAATAAAGCCTGGCACAGTCATCTTTATACAAAGCATGAGAGAGTTATTCATAACACCACGACACTCCGGATACAAGCGTCATCTCAATGACAAAATGTAAATGTAAAATATAGAATGATGTGGTCTAAAATAGCCTTGAATCAATTTCACCATAGCTTTAAAAAGAAAAAAGCACACAAAATAAACAGAAGACGTTTTGTATAACATGGCTGCAGCTACACTCATGCATGACATATATTGATTTCCTTCCGGATTATGGCTCCTTTAAGTTTCTTTTTGAAACTGTCCTTGTTTTCCGTCCGATTAATATGTAATGGGATCCTATTCCAATATGTTATGGCTCTATACATTGCCGTTTTCTTTAGAGCGTTGGTTCTAGGCAGAGGTAGGGTAAAGCGACTACATGAAGCATGTCTGGTATTATGGTCATGTCTTTCATTGGTGGATAAAAGCATAGAATATAATTGAGTGGGTTTACCCAAGGTACAAATGTTCTTTAAAAACCTAATCAAACTGCATGCTAGTCTCTCGTCCACCCTCATCCACGACAGTCTAGCATGCATTCCCTCCACACTATTCCTTATAGAGCAGTGAAGAGTGAGTCTGGCAGCTCTATTTTGAATGAGCTGGGGTTTACTAAGCTCTTGCTTTGAGGCGCTAGACCAAATTGCTGGGCAGTAGTCAAGATGGGAGAAGACTAAAGATTGTACTACCATTTTAATTGTTGTATTCGTTAGGAGGTAAGCATTTATTCGTATTATGGAGATGTTTCTACCCATCCTGGTATTAATCTGGGTAGACCAAAGTAGTGCCTCGTCAATAGTTACACCCAACAATTTGGCCTCCTTCACTTGTTCAATACCAGATTCAGATTCAGATTCAGAGTATTTATTTGCCACATAGAATCATACAATCAGAGTTTCTTCATTACACAATCATAATTATCATTCCATGGACAAAAGAAGCAGGAAGAAGAATAAATCTTATAGTTACCTGCCCCTTATTCCTAAACTAAACAAGTATTTACTTAATGGTCGGCGTACAACCGAATTTGCACAAATAATAATTTATACCATTATACAAGAAACACACAATCCACAGTTAAACAAGAAAAATTTAAATAATAATAATAATAATAATAATAATAATAATAATAATAATAATAATAATAATAATAATAATAATAATAATAATAATAATAATAATAATAATAATAATAATAATAATAATAATAATAATAATAATAATAATAATAATAATAATAATAATAATAATAATAATAATAATAATAATAATAATAATAATCATAATAATAATAATAATAATAATAATAATAATAATAATAATAATAATAATAATAATAATAATAATAATAATAATAATAATAACAACAACAACAACAACAACAACAACAACAACAACAACAACAACAACAACAACAACAACAACAACAACAACAACAACAACAACAACAACAACAACAACAACAACAACAACAACAACAATAATAATAACAATAATAATAATAATAATAATAATAATAATAATAATAATAATAATAATAATAATAATAATAATAATAATAATAATAATAATAATAATAATAATAATAATAATAATAATAATAATAATAATAATAATAATAATAATAATAATAATTATTATTATTATTATTATTATTATTAAAAAAAAGAGAACAAAAAAGAAAATATCTCACTATTCAGATCACATTTGATTTTCATACTGACTCAATTTTTTATTTTTATAATTTTTTTTGAATTGATAAACACTATTACATCCCTTAAGCTCGCTATGGAGAGAATTCCACATCTTTACACCAATAACTGAAGGACACATCTGTTTAAGTGTGGTACGTGCAAACTGATGTTTAAAATTGTATTTTCTCCTACTAAACTCACTTTCTAAATGAAAAAGATTTTGTAGTTTTTCTGGCAGTGTATTATGTATTGCCCTAAACATAATTAACATTGTTTGAAACTTAACCATGTCTTCAAGTTTAATTATTCTAGATTTATAAAAATGTATTTGTGTGTTCTCGATAACTCACTTTATGTGTGATTCTTACAGCCCACTTCTGTAGTATATATAATGGTTTTATATTGGTCCCATAAGTATTCCCCCATACTTCAACACAATGACTGATATAAGGTGAGATGAGTGAACAGTAGAGTGTTCTCATTGCCTCATACTCTAACACATCCTTTACTTTATTCATAACAAAAATACTCTTGGACATCTTTTTTTTAACGTGTGCTATGTGCGATTTCCTTTTTTGATCCACTTTTTCTCCCATTTTCTATATTTTCTCCCATCCCAATTTTCGTAACATCCAATTCAACCCTCCCCTGTCACGAACGCTGTTTCTTGCCTCCCACAAGCCGGCTGCAATGTGGACTAAGTCATACATAGCACAAGTCCCCTCCGGTACTTGAGGTAATAGCAGTCGCATCTTTTCACCTGCGCAGCTCGATCTCTCAGTGGCGAGGAGTAACGCGTGGGAGGCTCATACTGCCCCCGACACTTCCTGATTCTACTGCGCAGGCGCACCAACCGACCTGTAGGAGTCGCTGTCCACAACGCCCGATCCCCACCCATCAGTTTCCCACCCCCTAATACGGCCAATGTGTATTAGTACGGACGACCAGCTAAACTGAAAGCAAATGTGGAGCGCTGGGCTCGAACAGGCAAGCCCAGCGTCTCCAGATTTCGTGGCGAGCGCCTTGCCCACTATGCCACGTAGCCGCCCTGCTATGTGCGATTTCCATGTTAATTTATCATCCATAATCACACCAGCGTCTTGTAATGAGAGACTCAAGTCTATGCTCCGACCTTAAGCCATATTTAGAGCCAAGTATAAGACATTTTGTTTTTGCTACATTTAATTTTAGTCTGTTTTCAGTTATCCAATTCAAAATCATAAATAATTCACTCTGAAGTATCTTATTCACTTGTTCTGTGCTCTCAGCGGATGCATATATAGTTGTATCATCAGCATAAATCGCTATACCTGCACTTTCCAATACATAAGGCATAACATTTACAAATATAGAGTAAAGGAGGGGTCCAAGACAACTTCCTTGGGGAATACCACACTGGAGTGTTACCATATTTGACATGGAACCATTAAATATAACACATTGTTGTCTATTAGACAAGTAGCTTCTCATCCATTCCATGGCAGTGTCTTCAAACCCATATGTGTATAATTTCAATAATAGGTCATCATGATCTATGATGTCGAAAGCCGCACTGAAATCCATGAGCACTGTACCCACAACTAACTTCCTATCGATCAGTTGTAGCCAGCTATCTGTAAGAGATGTTAAAGCAGTTCCTGTAGACTGTATCCTACTTTGTATGCATGCTGGAAATCAAAATTTATGTTGTTTTCGTTGAAATACTTTTGAATCTGCTTGAACACAATTCCTTCCAATAACTTACCTATTACTGGTAAAATACTAATGGGCCTACTGTTTGAACCTGTAAATGGCTCTTTACAGTTCTTTGGTAGTGGAGTTACTTTAGCTATTTTTCAAGGCTGAGGAAAGACCCTCTCTTCAAAACATAAATTAAATATATTGGATAGTGGCACTATTTTGCAGATTTTTGTAGCAGTTTTCCATTCAGATTATCAACACTGCACGGTTTATCTGGTTTAAGTGCTAAGAGGAGCTTTTCAATATCATTTGGACGTGTGCTCCTGAATTTAAATCGGCATTTCTTGTCATACATAATATGTTTTTTAATTACAGAGTCTGACAGCTTACCACTCATTGGCAACATTTGATTTCTAATTGTGTTTACCTTGGAAACAAAGTAGTTGTTGAAATGGGTTGCAATGTCAAATGGTTTAGTGATGAATATACCATCTGACTCAATAAATGATGGCCTTTCCCTGGACCTTTAATTCCCTGTTCTCCTCACTTCTCCAGCCCCCACCCTCGCGCTCGTTTAGCCTCGTCTGCTCTTCAGCAGCCCACACCCTTGGACTATCTGTCAGTATCTGTTTGATTGGTTCGTGCCGAACACACTCTTCTAGTTCAAGTATCAATTACCTTCACGCACCTGATGTGTATTCTAATTAGCGCCCCTGTGGGCTTTAAATACCTCGCTCTTCCCCTCAGTCCTGGTCGGGTCGTTCCGTATCATATCTCTATCAGCAAACTCCTACGGGAGGTTCTCAATCTGTAGGCTCCTACGGGAGTTTCTGTTTCTGTCTGTTATGCTGTTTCATCTCCGGCGTGAGATGCGCTCAAGCCTTCGCCACCTGTCGCCGTTTGCCTGGAGGGAGACACTGTACTGCGCTCTCTAATCCTCTACGGGAGGTATTCCAGTGTTCCACTCCAGACCTCCGAGCCAGACGCGCTCTTCACTCCAGACGCGCATCCAGACGCGCATCCAGACGCACTCCAGACGCGCATCCAGACGCACTCCAGACGCGCATCCAGACTCCGCGCCAGACGCGCTCTTCACTCCAGACGCGCATCCAGACGCGCATCCAGACTCCGCGCCAGATGCGCTCTCCGTACCGGCGCGTACTCCAAGCAGACGCGCACCACTCAGACCTCCGCGCCAGATGCGCTCTCCGAGCCGGCGCGCTCTCCTCCAGACGTCTAGCCTGCGCGCTCCTTCTCCATCCCTGTAAGCAGCTCCAGCCCTCGCCCCCCTGTTGTCCAGTCCTTCTAGTCCTCCTAGTCCTCCCTGTCCAGTCCTTCTAGTCCTCCTAGTCCTCCTTGTCCAGTCCTCCTAGTCCTCCTAGTCCTCCCTGTCCCCAGCCCGCCTCCGCGGGCCTCTGTCCCTGTCTCCCCTCTCTAGTCCTCCTAGTCCTCCCTGTCCAGTCCTTCTTGTCCTCCTAGTCCTCCCTGTCCAGTCCTCCTAGTCCTCCCTGTCCAGTCCTCTCTAGTCCTCCTAGTCCTCCCTGTCCAGTCCTCCTAGTCCTCCTAGTCTTCCCTGTCCAGTCCTCCTAGTCCTCCCTGTTTTCCTGCCCTGTCCCTTGCCCTGGCCCTGTCCGTTAGCCTTTCCCTTAGCCTTCCCCTTAGCCAGCTCGCCTCTTAAAGGCACTGTGCCTATTTTCCCAAGTTCTTGTTTTCCTGTATTTTGTGTTCTCCCTTAAAGGGACAGTGCCGTTTTCTGTTGTTTTCAATAAATGCCCAGTTCTTGGCTTACTCTCATACCTGTCTTGTGTTGTGCGATTGGGGTCGGTTACAAACCATAACAGTTTTGCCCATTTTATTTCTACCCATAGCTTCATTCAATGTTTTCCATAGTCTCTTACTGTCCCCTTTACACTCCTCCAATCTGGTTTGATAATAATGTTTTTTCTTCTGCCTATTCATTTCGGTTATTTTGTTTCTCAATGAGCGGTAAACTTTCCAATCTTCTGGATTCTCTAATGCAATAGCTACTTTTTTCAGTCGGTCTCTTTCTTTCATGCAGTTTTTCAATTCAGGATCCAGCCAGGATGTTTTGATTGCTCTGACGGAGAGCTTCTTTACAGGAGTGTGTTTGTCACAGACATCTGTAAATAATTCCATAAAGGTCTCTAATGCAGCCTCTGTATGCCTTGTTTCTAGCATAGTATTCCAGAGTACATTTTTTCATTCATCATTAATAAACTCATCCTCAGAACATTTCTTATATATTCTTTTATAAATTATTTGTAATTAAGAGACACTGAAAGAAATGTGTTTTACATGCATGGGTTCTTAAAATAGCCATAGGTAAAACAGGGGGTGGTGTTTTGTCAACGAATAAAACACATTTTCTTCAATTGTATCGCTCTTTCTGCTACTGACCTCTGCCACTGATTTGTACACACTACACCCATGCAGTGTTTGTTGTGCCCAAACCTAGAGCTATGTAATCGTTGATTCTACAGCCACTACACCCACCGTCATTATTACATTACATATTCTTTGTCCTATGATTTTATAGAGAGAGAGACAGAGAGAAAAAACAGGGAGGAAAGAGAGAGAAGGCAGTGAGAGAGAAAGCAGTGTGAGAGAGAAATAGAGAGAAAAAACAGGGGGGAGAGAGAGAGAAGGCAGTGAGAGAGATAGAGAGAGAGAAGGCAGTGAGAGAGAGAGAAATACAGAGAAAAAACAGGGGGTAGAGAGAGAGAAGGCAGTGAGAGAGATAGAGAGAGAGAAGGCAGTGAGAAAGAGAGAAATACAGAGAAAAAACAGGGGAGAGAGAGAAGGCAGTGAGAGGGATAGAGAGAGAGAGAGAGAGAGAGAGATAAGGCAGTGTGAGAGAGAGAGAGAGAGAGAGAGAGAGAGAGAGAGAGAGAGAGAGAGAGAGAGAGAGAGAGAGAGAGAGAGAGAGAGAGAGAGAGGGGAGATAGAGAACATGTCATGTCATCTTCAATGTGTCTATCGTGGCACTTGTTTATGTGACTATGTATGATTATTACTGTGTGTGTGTGTGTGTGTGTGTGTGTGTGTGTGTGTGTGTGTGTGTGTGTGTGTGTGCGTGTGTGCAGAGAGAGAGAGATAGAGAGAGAGAAAGAGAGTCAGAGAGAGAGAGAGAGAGAGAGAGAGAGAGAGAGAGAGAGAGAGAGAGAGAGAGGGGGGCAGATGGGGTTCCAGCAAGTCAGACAGCATAGGCTACAAAAATGAGAAAGGCAGACATTCCTGCAGAAGAAGTGATCAGAAAAGCCACTGTAGAGCCCGCCCCATTTGATGATGATGATGGTGACGGTACACTGGACTCAATGGTGAATAATTAACTATATGCACATCGACAGTGGGCTAAGTGCAGAACATTAAAGCAAGATAAGCTTCTGATAGAAGCCGAAGGTTAGCCAGTGATATAATGCTGACACTTGTGCGGAGGTGAAGTGTGTGCTGGCTGTGGGCTGTGAGGCCGAGCCAACAACTCAAGAGCCCTCCAAGGTGAAAATGAATTCATTCAATCTCCTTCATTCACTTCAGTAAAATGGCAATGCTATTCAGTTCCACTCCTGCTGTAATGAATAAAATAACTGAAAGTAGAGCTAAATCAAATCAAATGTATTTGTAAGGCCCGACAACACACGTTAATGTCCCGTGGGCCGGACACATCTTCTTTAAACAAGAAGTCAAGAAGAAACATCACAATAAATCAAGAACAAAACAAAAAACCTAAATAAAATGTAAAATAAATAAACAGACATAAACCACGTGAAGGTAAGGAAAAACTCCTAGAATCATTCAATTAGGATGGACCAAAAATGCACTTCCTGTAAAAAATCATCTGGATTGTCTCTTTTGCTTCTGTGTGGCCAGGGATGCAGAGGTGTCGTGAAGTGTCACTTCTGGAGCAAGCTGGCTGTTCACCATATCAGAAGGGCAGAGCCTGGCTGTTCACATCAGAAGAGCAGAGCCTGGCTGTTCACACCAGAAGAGCAGAGCCTGGCTGTTCACACCAGAAGGGCAGAGCCTGGCTGTTCACACCAGAAGAGCAGGAGCCTGGCTGTTCACACCAGAAGAGCAGGAGCCTGGCTGTTCACACCAGAAGAGCATGGAGCCTGGCTGTTCACACTAGAAGCCTGGCTGTTCACCACATCAGAGAAGGAGCCTGGCTGTTCTCACCAGAAGAGCAGAAGCCTGGCTGTTTACACCAGAAGACCAGGAGCCTGGCTGTTCTCACCAGAAGAGCATGGAGCCTGGCTGTTCACACCAGAAGATCAGGAGCCTGGCTGTTCACCCCAGAAGACCAGGAGCCTGGCTGTTCACATCAGAAGAGCAGGAGCCTGGCTGTTCACACCAGAAGATCAGGAGCCTGGCTGTTCACCCCAGAAGACCAGGAGCCTGGCTGTTCTCACCAGAAGAGCATGGAGCCTGGCTGTTCACACCAGAAGATCAGGAGCCTGGCTGTTCACCCCAGAAGACCAGGAGCCTGGCTGTTCACATCAGAAGAGCAGGAGCCTGGCTGTTCACACCAGAAGGGCAGGAGCCTGGCTGTTCACACCAGAAGAGCAGGAGCCTGGCTGTTCACATCAGAAGAGCAGGAGCCTGGCTGTTCACACCAGAAGAGCAGGAGCCTGGCTGTTCACACCAGAAGAGCAGGAGCCTGGCTGTTCACACTGATCGGCTGAAGACCGTGGGCCGGCTATGAAGCTCCGCTGATATGAATGGTCCAATTGATCCATATGGCTCAAACATGCTCAGTTTTTGAAGAAAGGGAGAAAAGAGTGTCTAGAGTGCCTCCACAAATTAATGTCATAATAAATAAACACTTAAAATCAAAGTCCCCAGCCTTATCAGAGAGAGAGAGAACGAAGACCTCGTTCAAGGTAAAGTGCCTGTGTGAACCACAGAGGAAGCTAGTTTAATAACCCATTCATTGACCCACGGTGTGGAAGGTGGAGTGACCCGCCCTCCCTTATTTTGGGTTGAAGAATGCATTGCCGACATACGTGAGAGGTCTATCCAAAGACAAGATGTCCATTTAGCCTTATTCTTCATTCGGTAATAGAGTACTAGCAGTAACAAGGGTTTTAATGCCTTGTGTAGTATTGACGTTAATGATGGTTTAACGGCACAATCGTTTTTACCGGAGAGCATGAGAGTGTGTGCGGTTGCATTATGTGTGTGGTTTGTGGCTGTGTAATTGATTGCTCTAATGTCACCCAGGGCTTACCGAGCGTGCCTAGAGTGACACAGGCGTAATTAATCCGCCTTGTTGTCTTGGAAGACTGGCGCGGGAAATGGAACAATGGCGTGTTGCATTGTGCGGGTACAATGCATCCGCGCCGCAATGACTTCGCATTATGGTCCACAAACCATCTCTAAGCAGATCACAACAGATTGCTTGCAATCGTCCATTAATGGAGTTAACCTTTCCAATGAAGAGCATTAGTGGATATGCAAAGGTGAACCCAGAATCATTTTTAATTATGGTAGCTTGGAATACATGAATATGACATATTGACACAGTGTTCTAGCTAATGCAGTCATCCAACAACTACGATTCAAGGTACACACAATCAATCAATCAATCAAATTTATTTATAAAGCACATTTCACATGACGCGTGTCAACCAAAGTGCTGTACAGAGGGTAAATACACAAGATACATATAGACAACAATCACACTCCGTTTTATGGGAGGGCACACAGGCAAACACATAGAAAAACAGGGCATGAGTCAGTGAACGGGAAAGGCTAGTAGGTAGAAGTGGGTTTTGAGCCTCGATTTGAAGACATCTATCGAGGGGGCGAGCCTAATGGAGGTGGGGATGCTGTTCCACAGTTCAGGGGCTGCGATAGCAAAGGCACGGCCCCCCCTGAGCTTGAGGTTAGACCTCCGGACTGTCAGGAGCCTCTGATCGGCTGACCTGAGGGACCTGGTGTTGGAATAGGGGGATAGGAGGTCTGAGATGTAGGAGGGTGTGTGACCATTAAGGGCTTTAAAAACAAATAGGAGAACCTTAAAATCTATCCTGTAGCGTACTGGGACACACACAGACACACACACACACACACATGCACGCGCACACACACACACACACACACACACACACACACACACACACACACACACACACACACACACACACACACACACACACACACACACACACACACACACACACACACACACACACACACACACACACACAGTTGACTCACAGCACTCTCTTGGTCTCCCTCCTGCGGACGATGAGGCCAAAGGGCTTGTGTGAGAGCTCCAGAGTGCTGCTGATGGGAGAGCGCTGGCCGTGAGAGGCCCTGTTCACGTGCTCATGAGGGACCTCAAACCGCTCCTTATGGGCGTCTGAGATCTGGGGAGGGACATCGCACACCTCAAACAGTGCTTGTGTGTGTGTGTGTGTGTGTGTGTGTGTGTGTGTGTGTGTGTGTGTGTGTGTGTGTGTGTGTGTGTGTGTGTGTGTGTGTGTGTGTGTGTGTGTGTGTGTGTGTGTGTGTGTGTGTGTGTGTGTGTGTGTGTGTGTGTGTATACCTTGAATCGTAGTCGGTTGGATGACTGCATCTCAGCGTGAAATGAGAGCTCCTCTATGTCTGCCCCGAACAGGGAGGGAGCAGCCATTCTCTTTAGGCGGCCATTCATTACTGCAACGAAATACCAGGAATAGAGAAAATACATAGAAAATCAATAGTGGTATTAATAAAATTATGAAAATGCCACAATAAATTATTCCTTAGAGGATAGTCCCAACGCAGACTGCTGGGCTGGACAATGTTGAAAGTGAGAAGCAGACAGAATCTATATATATTTAATGTTTACTGTATATTATTGATATATATATTAATTTAACCTTTATTTACCCAGGGTAGGTTCTCTGAGCATGAATATTATTTTTCAGCAACACCCTGCTTTACACTCACACAGTTCATTGCCCAGTACAAACACAGCCTGACACTGTTGGCCAATGAGCAACTCCACTGGAGCTGTTCGGGGTTAAGTGCCTTGCTCAAGGGCACTTCAGTGGTTGTTATGGTTATTCATTCCCCGCCCAGATTCTTCCTGTCGGGCCGGGGGATTGAACCACCTTTAGGCCACCGCTGCCCCAATAGTACAATGATGATAATTCTGGCAGAAAATTGTTTATTGTGGAATATCAGGATGTCAGGAGTGTCATTACTAACTCTCTGATATCCTTTACAACTACTGACAACTGACGGACTGACTGATGGACCAATTTGATGACAATGGAAATTCATTTGAGCTCTAAGAATATTTTTTTTTACAAAAGTATAGGGTTAAAACAATCTCAATCACAATGTGGGGTATATACATATTAGAATCCTGAAGAGTTATGTAGTTAGCACATTAGTTTATTGGAACCTTCCTTATTTTCCATGGAGTATGGATTTACATTTCTTTTACATAAACAACCCTTCAACACAGTCACAAACAGTCATACAGAAAATACAATTAAAATTGCTTATTGATTTGCCATCAAGTGTCCTAAGTCCTTGTCAAGAGCTCAGTCAATCGACTATAGAGTGAAAACATTTCTATTTCTCATTTCCCGGTGGTAGGGCTATCCGTTTGTGTACATTTGGACTCCACAAATCCTGCGGTCGGGGTGAATTTCTTCCCCTTTAACTAGACGCAAATCCTAGGTCTGAAAGCCTGATCTGCTCTGTATCAAGCCATCTGGGTTGATTTCATTTGGCAATGTAACCCCATATGGCTAAATTAAAAATCTCCTTGGTTTCCTTGGAGAAGTCCGGCGCTACACGGACGGGCTGGTCGTACCGGTTCTGAGGAATGCATTTCAAGGGGAGCGTTTCAATTGGTGAGCAGATGGATGGCGTAGCGACTTGAAATGTGAGCTTCTGAGATCCAGATGGCACGCCAGGTTACTGGCATGATCAAAGACCGCAACAGACCACTGCATTTGGCTCACAAAGCTAATTGAGCTTCTTGTTTACTCAGAGCTAAGTTTAAGCCATTTACTTTCCACCTCTGGGTAACATCATCCGCTGAATACATTAAGTACCGCAGACGTACAGTATATCATATATACCATATAGCAATAAGTGTGGAAAGGTGAAAGTTGCACTTTTCATGTTCTATTACAATCTCTTCTATAAAAAAAAATTCAGGAGGTTTTAATGTAAATTCTCAGCTCATGTTATGCTTGTCTATAATGATGCTACTTTTATGCTCAGTTTGTCTATTTTGTGTCTACATCACTGCTGTGAAGCACTTTGTATGAAAGGTAAACATTTTGGTTTATTATTATTATTATTATTATTATTATTATTATTATTATTATTATTATTATTATTATTATTATTATTATTATTATTATTATACGTGGTGAGTTGGTGAGTGTTGAGTGTATTCATAGTTAATTAAAGACTAGTAGAGACTGAGTACTTTCTTATGTGATATATCACATTCTCACTCTGATTTGATTTTACAATTTCAAATACAGTACATGTGCATGGGCTGTCCAATAGAATGTCAAGTCAGAGTCATATGTCCCACCATATCCCACCATAGTCAGGACAGCTGAAACCTGACCAATGATCCACCGTCGACTAAAAACACACACGTTTTCAATGAATATATCAAATAAAAGAATGTATTAAATAAATAAATACTAACCTTCGTACTGTCTTTTACTATCATGCACTTTGCTACTGAATTATATACATATATTACTACCTATAATAATGTCAGCATATACCTAAGTAAATGGAAGATTGCTCCACTTCTACAAGGCCATTTGCATGTTCCTGAGTTGTACACTTCCTGCTGACTTGTTGTACAGAACTTGTAAATTGCTATGGATAAAAGCGTCAGCTAAATGACAAAATCTAAATCTAAATATAATCGTATGGTTCTGCATTGCAAGGGTTAATTTTGCATGTTTGAAAATCACTGAAGGAGTGCCCTGTAATGTTCTGATTGATGTCCGTTGTTTATTGTGGTTAACAGACCTTGAGTAAAGTCTCAAGTCATTCTGATATTAGAAACCATTGTTGAATCTTAGCCTCTGGCTGTTTCTCTCACAGCTGCCATTTCCTCTGAACAGTTGCCACATCAAACAAACCATTAAAAAGAAAGAAATGAAACATATGAAAGAAAATAAAGAATTAAATAAGAATTCGATAAAGGTAATTGAAAGTGTTAGCTGAAGATTGCATCAACAATTGGTCAATGTCTCCGTCGATTTCAGGCAATGACTGAGTGCACATAAGGTAGTGTAATCGAGCGGAAAATAGGAAAACCTGGACCTTTAATGGCACTTGTGTTTTCTTCATATGTGCCTTTTTTCAGAGAAAGCCCACGCCTTAGGCAGAGAGATGGAATGACAGGTAAAATACATGGAAACTGTGGACAAATAATGTATGAAAGCAAGATTGCCAGAGAGAGAGAGAGATTGGAGAGAAGGGAAGAGAGTAGAGGACACAAGGTGAGACAAGATGAGAGGAGACGAGAGGAGAGGAGAGGAGACGAGACGAGACGAGACGAGACGAGACGAGACGAGAGGAGACGAGACGAGACGAGACGAGACGAGACGAGAGTAGACGAGACGAGACGAGACGAGACGAGAGTAGAGGAAACGAGACGAGACGAGAGGAGGAGAGGAGGAGACCAGAGGAGAGTTGAGGAAAGGAAATAAGAGAAGTGAAGTGAAGTGAAGTGAAGTGAAGTGAAGTGAAGTGAAGTGAAGTGAAGTGAAGTGAAGTGAAGGGAAGTGAAGTGAAGTGAAGTGAAGTGAAGTGAAGTGAAGTGAAGTGAAGTGAAGAGAAGAGAAGAGAAGAGAAGAGAAGAGAAGAGAAGAGAAGAGAAGTGAAGTGAAGTGAAGTGAAGTGAAGTGAAGTGACGTGACGTGACGTGACGTGACGAGACGAGACGAGACGAGACGAGACGAGACGAGACGAGACGAGACGAGACGAGACGTGACGTGACGTGACGTGACGTGACGTGACGAGGAGAGGAGAGGAGAGGAGAGGAGAGGAGAGGAGAGGAGAGGAGAGGAGAGGAGAGGAGAGGAGAGGAGAGGAGAGGAGAGGAGAGGAGAGGAGAGGAGAGGAGAGGAGAGGAGAGGAGAATCTTTCATACCGTATGGGTTAGGCGTCTCCACTGACTCCACCATGTATCCGTGATTGGTGGAGAAGAAGCACCAGGGGACATGCCTCCCGTCCAAGGGACCCCAGCAGCATCCTCTCTGCGCACAGCCTCGCTGTAGAGGGTCATCATCATCATCACTCACCATCATCAATACATATTATCACCATTATCAGTTTTGTCACCACCTCTACCACAATCATCATGATCATCATCATCAACAGTCAGCTAAATGACTAAACGACTAAATGTAAATGTCATCATCAATACCATAATCAATCAATATTATTTTGCCATCATCATCCTCATCATGATTATTGTCCCCTACTCTACCACCACAACCAACATTATTGACAGTATTATCATCATGAGGTTATCATCTCCATCACCTTCATCATCACTGCTACTCTGAAACATGTACCTTGGAGGCTCCGGCGTCAGGGAAACAGTCCACCCTCTCCGCCAGGGCGATGGTGGGACACTGAGGGTCTACTACATCTGTGGTTTCTGTTATTGAAAGGTCATGAAACACAAGCAGACACATGTTTGTTCCTTAAATGGCGTATGCCTCCCCCTCACATTTCCCCTGGAGCAGATTCAAAGTTGAGAATAGAGAGCCTGATTTAGGAACATGTGCATGTTCTTTATCTGCTGATTGAAAAGCATACTTTGAGCTACAGCGTGTCTGCAATGAGCAATTGATTCGTACCTTAGACACTGTGTTGCTAATGCAAGGTCATCAACTTTAAAAAAGGTAATATTTTAAGTCCACATAATTTGATATCTTCTGAGACCTTGACATATACAGTATCTTCTCATTTCAAATAGCAGTTCTGTTAAAGGGTTAAATCCCAAAATGCCATCCACTATGATTGCTGCTATGGCCCCATGGTCTAATTTAAGACTCATTTTTATCTGCACTTGTCCTGCCATATTGCTGCTTCCTTGATATTATTTTACGGCCCATAAAACAATAACAAAGAATAACAAGGAAGCAGCAATATGGCCGACATATTGCTGGCTTTGCAAGGCCCTAGTGGGGCTCGATTTCAAAGCAACAACAAATATACGGACATCATTGGAAACTAGACTTGAAACGCACTTATTTTTTTACCACAGGGAAGTTTGATGTTGGATTTGTATTGTGTGTGCTAGTCCACGCTTTTGTATGCGATTGAGTGTATACATGGTCCACATCTGGAAGATCTTGAATATAGCCCCTTTCAGAATAAAGGCTCCAACGCCCAGTCTATAGTCTCATCTGGTGTTTCTCTGTCTATAGCAGGGGTCTCAAACTCAATTTACCTGGGGGCCGCTGGAGGTAGAGTCTGGGTGAGGCTGGGCTGCATCAAATATTCCACAAAAAAAGGGTTTCAAGTATTCCAAAAAAAGTACAACTGATCCAATCTTCTCAATCTTTAGCAATAACATTTCAGAACATGAACGGTTCTTCAGAACATGAACGGTTCTTCAGAACATAGGCTTCTCAGTGGTGTCAGTGGACTCATCCATAGCTATGGAAATGCACTGTGCATTTTTTGATTCTATCACAAAGCTGTTTAATCAAATCACCAGCCAGTATTTCAGTTATTCTGGTTGCTGTGCTATCTGAGGGGGATTTGCTTTTGTTTGCCTTCAAATCACTTCAGTCAAACATTATTTTATTATGTATGCATCAGAGAATGACTTCTTGTGTTTAGCCAAAACCCATGCCACTGAGTGAGGACTTGGTTGCTTTTTCTCATTGTGACATAGATTTAACAATAATTCTGCTTGCAGCTTGATATGATGATTTCATTCCATTTATGTTTGTGGTTCTTAGCACTGAATTTTGAGGAAAGCTTGCATCAAAATAACTGTGTTTTGTTTCGTAGTGGCATTTCAAATTGCCACTCTTCACAAGAGCTACCGTTTCTTGGCATATTAGGCACATTGGTTTGGTGCTGGGAGGATGCACGCATATTTTTCAGTCCATTCACCTTTGAATTGCAGCTCTTTTCACTGTCGACTTTTCTTTTACTGGCCACATTCCATATTTTTCTACTAGCTGCCTGCTGGCGAAACTAGGCTACTAGCTACATTTATCTCACGGAGATAAAACTGGGAACGAGGTTACTAGCTACAGTACCTGCAGATTAGACTACCTGTAGTGTAGATGCGCTGTCAACTCTTGCTCTGACTCGGACCGTTGAAAGAGACGACACGCATTCCGTGAAGACCCGCCCTACGCTCTGATTCGCAGACTGTGGGTGGGGGGGGAAACGCTGACGGGACGCTGAATGTGATTGGACCAGAGTAGACAGACACAGACAGTGGATCAGTGCAGCCGGACATGCAGAGCACTGCTTGCAGTCGCAGAGGAGATAGCGGAGAATTTTGAGGATGCCTGCCATACGCACTGGGTGACAGGATATATTTTCCTTCCACTTTACTTGGTATCACTCCGGAATCACGTTTCAACCAAGTCACTAACGTAACGTTGCTGTCATGAGCCTGCGCTATGGTAGCCTACAAGTGATCAAATAAATAAAACGTCCAACTCGCGCAACGACGCGGCAAACAGTTGCGCGCGGGCCGCACTAACACTAAACTTTGATGTAAAGTAGGGGGCCGCAAAATATCATCCAGCGGGCCGCAATTGGCCCGCGGGTGGCGAGTTTGAGACCCCTGGTCTATAGTAAGTCTATAGTCTCATCCTGTGTTTCTCTGTCTATAGTCAGTCTATAGTCTCATCTGGTGTTTCTCTGTCTATAGTTGTCAGTCTATAGTCTCAGTGTTTCTCTGTCTATAGTCAGTCTATAGTCTCATACTGTGTTTCTCTGTCTATAGTCAGTCTATAGTCTCATACAGTGTGTCTCTGTCTATAGTCAGTCTATAGTCTCACCCTGTGTTTATCTGTCTATAGTCAGTCTATAGTATCATAGTGTTTCTCTGTCTATAGTCAGTCTATAGTCTCATACAGTGTTTCTCTGTTTAGTCAGTCTATAGTCTCATCCTACGTTTATCTGTCTATAGTCAGTCTATAGTCTCACCCTGTGTTTCTCTGTCTATAGTCAGTCTATAGTCTTATCCTGTGTTTCTCTGTATATAGTCAGTCTATAGTCTCATCCTGTGTTTATCTGTCTATAGTCAGTCTATAGCCTCATCCTGTGTTTCTCTGTCTATAGTCAGTCTATAGTCTCATCCTGTGTTTATCTGTCTATAGTCAGTCTATAGCCTCATACAGTGTGTATCTGTCTATAGTCAGTCTATAGTCTCGTCTGGTGTTTATCTGTCTATAGTCAGTCTATAGTCTCATCCTGTGTTTCTCTGTCTATAGTCAGTCTATAGTCTCATCCTGTGTTTATCTGTCTATAGTCAGTCTATAGCCTCATACAGTGTTTATCTGTCTATATTCTTCTTCTCATCCCTTCACCCAATAGATTTCTGTACGTGTCACATAAGAAGCAGAGAGATGCTAGCTAACGTGCAGCGTTCACAAGATGATACCTGAACCTCATAGTTCCGAGCACCATCCCGATTTACAGTATTCGTCTGAATATAAGACGACCCTGATTATAAGACAACCCCTCTTTTTCAAGATTTGTTTTTGGAAAAATGCTTTTTTTTTTTTTACGATTTATTTTTTGGCGTTTTATCGCTTTATTACTACTGGACAGTCCAGTAGGGAGAGACAGAGGAGAAACGGGAAACAGAGTGGGGGGAAGACATTCGGGAAATAACGACGGATTCGGGAATCGAACCTGGGTCGCCCGTGTCGCGGCTGAGCGCGCTATGTGGTTCGCCACTGCGGCGCCCCGGAAAAATGCTTTTTTGAAAACCACGGCATTATTTCCGGCGTTGGCTGCCTGGTGTGATCACAGCGCATGCACATCATGCACACAACGCCGGAAATAATGCAGTGTTGACCAGTTTATGAAAATTATTTAAAATGTGTATTAGCAATGCAGAGCTTTCAAACCATCCCGTATCTCTGTCCGAAACCCTCCTGCAACTGTGAGTACCTTTGAAACGTCTCTGTGATTCTTGTATAACGAACGGTTCGGTCAGAACCAGTCATTCAGGGTAAATCTAGGTTGGTTTCCTATTGAGGAGCAAGTGACTGTGGATTCACTCGGTGCATCACAGTCACGAAAGGGGCTAGGTGGTTGATGGTGGTTGAGAAGTGAGAGAGAGAACCCTTCTTCCTCTTCTTCTTTAGAATTTCCGGCAGTGTAGACGCATCGTGGCGTATTACTGCCCTCCGCAGTTCTTTTGATGAGCTCTTCTTCTTCTTTCTTCTTTTGAATTTCCCGCAGGCGTATTACTGCCCTCCTCAGTTCTTATACTACGCTAGTGGTATGGTTTCCATAGTTAGGCCTCTGGTAAATCAACTTTTGATTGTTTACCCTCTTCTTCTTCTCATCCTTGCCTGTCCAATACTAATAAATACAATAACGCTATATCCTCTGATACAACTCTGATGCTTGTAAGTTCTCTCTATTTATACACTGTGGAGCGCAGTTCTGGAAGGTCTGCTATGACATCACTGCAGCATCCTCAAACCTCAAGACCGTTCCAGAACGTTCTAGCCTGTTCTAACCGGTTCTACTATGACATCATACTGAAGCTTAACTTGAATTACACTATGACACGGCGGCAGTTACACTAGGTGTTCTGCGTCTGCCCCCCCCGTGCCAAACAAGCAAGCCAACCTCTTGTTCGCGCATGAGCCCGTTATAATTACACTACTGTCGCTATTTTACAATGAACTATAATGAATTACGGTTCATACAGAACACGCGCCAGTGTCAGGAGTAATGCATGAAAGCTTATTTCCACGTTGAAACTAATGCATGAACTGAGGAGCGCATATGCCGTAGTAACGATATTCTACCACTGGGCGTCAGCTACGCATGCTCCGAGCTGTGCGTAGACATAAGCACAAAGTCAAGTTCACGTTCAAATTGATAAATCCCACACTTTGCTTAGAAATGGTCGTACGCACGGGTTAAGCACATATCTGTGCGTACGCAACATTGATAAATGAGGGCCCAGCTGGAATGACCTTCAGTCAAAGTTAAAGTTGGAAGTTATTCCTTCCCTTTACGGAATATAACATTAGCTTGCTAACAGCTAACTTGGCCCATCATCATTTTAGTTATAAGCTATTTGTACTACTCTTCCTCCCTCCTGTGGTGTCAAACCTGGAGATATTGACAGTATATTATATTGTGTGTCTAACCTGGAGATATTGACAGTATATTGTTTGTATAACCTGGATATATTGACAGTATATTGTCAACATACCTTGCTCTCTGGTAGGACCAGGGTGCTACAATAATCCTTTGACATGCTGATATTTCATGTTTTTAACTAGCTATAAGCATTTAGTTAGGTTTGACCCCCTTGTTTGCATATTACAGCGCTGATTGTTTCCTCTCTGGAGGGTGTGGTTTTCAGAGTATGATGTGTTGTGTCTCCATGGCTGCTCACATGTAGAGCAGGTCTCCTAATCTACCCCACAATGCAAATGATCGAATCTACCAATCTTTAGACATGCTATGTAATGTTACAGCTAACACTAGCTAGTGTTAATGAAAGATGATATTTAACAGTAGCTGTTAGCTGCACCATTTGATAGCTGTCAATCTAATTGATTAGTTCAAATCTTTGGAACTAATAGCATTAGTGATAATGCTAGCTAATAGAGGATGTTAAGAAGCTTTGCACTGTGGGGTAGATCAGGACTGATGACATTGTCGCATGGAGGCAGCCATACTAATTACAGTCCCCCATTGGTTGAAGTGATGCACACACTTGCTATAGTAGAATGTCTATACAGCTGTAAACCCCATTAACCCTGTAAAGCCCAAATATAGAAAAATATTAGCAACATTTATTTTTGCCTTACAGATGTTGTTGTAGGAGGCCTCTGATGCAGAAATGAAAGGGTTTTCAAAATGTTTACATTTCCGTACGTTTTTAGGGACATGGCAACATTGGCCCTAGCTGACAGCAGAATTTCTGTATTTGTACTCAGATCTGTCTGAACAAATATACAGAACAACTAAAGGTTATTTTGCATGCAGGTTTGATTGCTTACTTAGCCCCATAACAATATATCATTAATAATAATCACACATCAGTCATATTTCTTTATGAATAGATATATATATATTTTTTTATACTTACATTTTTATTTTCAGTTTTTTGATTTACAAACAAAACATCCACATACAATAATACAATTGGCGGTCAAAATTATAAACGACAGTACAATAGAATTCGATAGATAAGAACTAAAAGATATAGCTGATATTAGAAAAATTAGTATCAAAATCAAATGACGAGTTGACCTAAAATAAATTAATAATAATAATTTCTTTTTTTCCTATACTCTTCCCACTTCTCCCATTTTGACTCAAACTTCTCGTCTTGTAGCCTCAGCCTATATGTGATTATCTCCATTTCCTGTATCCCACCCACTATCTCTGTCCATTGTTCCCTCGTCGGTGCTTCTACTCTATACCACATTTTCGTCAGTGCTTTCTTGGCTGCTACTAGTAATATCTTAATCAAGTATATATCTTTCCCCTGCATTACTTCCTGTGTTAAGTTCCCTAAATACAATACTTGTCCTGTCTGGGGTATTTCATATCCTACTATTTCATTTATTATCCCTCCTATCTCTTCCCAATAGTTCTTTATTATCTGACATCCCCAGAATATGTGTGTGTGGTTTGCTATTTCCTGTCCACATTTTCTCCAGCATGGTTTCTGTGTTGGTGTATAGTTGCCCTGTATTTCTGGGTTATAAAAAATCGAATTATGTTTTTCCACCCAAACTCCCTCCATATCCTTGACCCTGTGGTTGTGTGTTGTATCTTACATATGTTATACCATTCTTCTTCTGTTATCTCCGTTTCTAATTCCTTCTCCCACTTTTCCTTTATATATTTGGTTGTGATGTCCTTGCTGTCCATTATTGCCTGATATAGTGCTGATACCCCCCCCCCTTCCTTCCTTCGTATGCTTTTACCATTATCTTAATTATCCCATTCTGTTCTTTGTCTTTGTCTAGTTTTATTTCTTTGTTGTAGTAGTCCCTAATCTGTAAATATCTAAAGTGGTCGCTATTCTCTAGTCCGAATCTTTCTTTCAATTTTTGTAGAGTCTGGATCTCCCCTCCTTCTGTTATTGTACATATTGCTGTTATGCCCCCCCTCCCCCATATTTTGAACCCATGATCTTCTTTCCCTGGTTTAAATTTGTGTGTCCATACTTAATGTAGATTACAAGATGTATACATCGATAATATCCAAAAGATTTGAGACATTTATGCCAGATATTATAGACGAAGACCAGACCGGATTCATTAAAGGAAGAAAAACACAGGACAACATAAGAAAGACAGTGCAGATAGTAGAGGAGATACAAAAAGAAGGAGGAAGTGCAGTACTAGTTAGCCTGGATGCAGAAAAAGCATTCGACAGTGTAAGCTGGATATTCCTATATAAAGTATTAGAGAAATTTGGACTAGACAAAAACGCGATGAAAACAATTAGGGCATTATATCAAGAACCAACGGCAAGGATTAAAGTAAACGGCAACCCGACGGACCGGATCAAACTAGAGAGGGCTACAAGACAGGGCTGTTGTCTTTCGCCGACACTCTTCGATATATTCATCGAACCACTGGCTCAACTAATTACAGACCGAGGACATCAAAGGGGTGGAGATAAGGGGAACAGAACATAAATTAGGACTGTTCGCAGATGATGTGATAGTATATATGAGACAACCATACACAAGCTTCCCGACACTGATGGATTTACTGACAGAATATGGATATTACTCAGGATATAGACTTAACGTAACAAAGACACAGACCTTAACATTGAACTACACCCCAACGACAGAGTTCAAAGACAAATACAAGATTAAATGGGATATGGACAGGATCAGATACCTAGGAGTGAATATTACAAGAGGGGTGGAGGGACTATACGATGCAAACTATACACAGATTAATCAGAAAATCAAGCGAGACCTAGAAAGATGGACAGTAATGCCTCTAGACTTTAGCTCAAGGATCGAAATTATAAAGATGAATATATTACCAAGGTTACTATACCTATTTCAGGCTCTACCTATATTAATACCACAAAGCCAGTTCAGGGAATGGAATAAACAGATATCAAGATTCATATGGGGGGGGAAAAGGCCAAGGATAAGATATGTGACTCTACAATTACCAAAGGAGAAAGGAGGAATGGCAATACCTAGTTTAGAAGATTACTACTACGCAGCACAGCTGATAATAGTAACATGTTGGTGCAACGAGAACTATGAAGCCAAATGGAAAGACATAGAAACAAAAAATGAGGGACTCAAAGTGCAGGCACTAATAGGAGACAGGGAGCTATACAGAAGAAAGGAACAACTAATAGACCCAATTACCAAATTCACTATAAATATATGGAACAAGATAGTAAAGAAATACAAGCTAGAAAAAGAAACCAAGATACTGAGATGGATAACGCACAACATCAAAAAGATTTATTTTTTTAAGTAATAATAATAAAAAACAGGATAAGATTGTATTTACAAAACATAAGTTCATCTTATTCCCAGTGTTCAGCCATGTTCTAGCCTACTAGCCTCATTATTTGTATTCTGTTCATTTCCATTGATAGGCCCAAAAACAGCTACTGTATTGTCCACTGAAAAGCAAAGACGAACATCACACTTGCTGCACTGCGTGTTGGTGTATCCTTTATTGCAGTGTCTGCAATTTGGTTTGCAGTGTCTGCAAACTCCTGAGGATGGTCTCTTCTGAGCAGTCAAAGGGCTCCTTGTTATTTGGCTCCCATTGCCTGAAGGTGGTCGTCTTCTCGTTGGTTTGGTTGGTTGGAGAGTTGTGTTCACCTGATTAAAACAGAGTCAATTAAGATAAATGTTAGAAATACAGGTAAAAAATATTACAAACAGTGAAATATAAAAAAATATTGCAAAAGGTAAATAGTAGAAATGCATTCTCACCAGGATGAGAGAGGATGCTAGCTGTACCTGAAACAGTCTCCTGTTCAGTATATTGTCCCTAGATATCTTGAGAGCTTTGCAATCCCACATGTAGAGGAGCCAGGCATTGATCACAGTGAGGATGATGGTGTGCCAGAAGATGTACATGTACCAGCAGCGGGATTTCATGGGGAACTTGTATTTGGCTGTAAACAAATCCAGTATAACAAATCCACACCTGCCATGTATTTGTTGTAGGCACCCACAATGTAAGGCCTCTCAACTTCAATGTAGGTTTTGTTGGCTTTGTTCCAGCGTCGAATCTCCTGCACAGATTCTGGTCCAGCAAAGGATGACCCAAGTGTGACCGCCCTGTTGTCATACCATTTGACAGCACAGCTGTTGTGTTTCTTCTCCATTCTGTTATCAAAGCTTCCTCTCCCCTTTTTCTTCAAGCTCTTCTCGTCTTCAAGGTTACAGTTGGGTAGGCGTACCTGCCTGGCTGTTCCAACGTAATTAATTGCACGATCAAGGAGCTTCACTACCAATGGGACAGAGGTGAAGTAGTTGTCTGCATAGATCTTGTAGTTCCGACCTTCTGGAAGTGTAGAGGCAAGCTTCATCACCTGACAATCCAAGTTCAGATTTGGCTCGTATTCCGCTGACACTACCTTGGTACACATCAAAGTCACAGATTATGCCAGAAATTCCAGCTCTCATCCACACTTTGAACCCCCATGGTTGTGGCTGGCCTCGCATATTGGTGGATGCTGCTATGAAAGGAATCATCATCTCATCCACAGAGTTGTGCTCTTCTGATGAGACCCTTCTCCTGCAATGGTGCTGTGCTAAAACAAAGTTAGGGGAGAAAGGCCTGGCTATGTGAGACTAATCAATACAGAACACATCAGGGACTGTTTTCTGAAACTAACAGTCAGAACACAAAATTGTTTCTACGGCTTTGGCAGGTCTCCATGTGACAACACTCATATGTCATGATGAACCCGGGTCCCTGGGCAAGTCAATTGATTTTGGGAACCTGTGCCGCTTGGCAAGATGAAATGTTCTTTTTAGGCCTCTGCATGAGAAAAGGTTTAAGAACCCTATTGGCCCTATAGGAATAAACAGAACTTTAGCCTTCTATGAGGTTTTGGCTTATAGTTCCAACTAGGGCTGCGCAATTAATCGTAAAAAGACCCCAATCTCGATTCATAGACCTATGCGATCTCATTTCTAAATGACGGCGATTCTGATGTATTTGCATTTGCGTCAAAATGGAGATCAATTGCATTAAAAACACTTGCTCCTATTATTCTCTCTTCCTCACTCACAACGCTCACTGCCGCTGCCCTCCCCACAATGCCCCTCCCCCAGGCTACTCAGCTGAGTAAACAGCTGAGCTCATAAACAACACGGCACGTGTTGAACGAGCAAGACAAAACATTTTCAAGCTAAAGGAAAAAAGAAAGAAATGAGCGACACTGACGAAAATCCCGCTGGTGAGGGAGAGAGTGATGTATCCATTACTGTGCTTATACCGAAAAAAGGAGCACATTCCAGTGTATGGAACTTTTTCGGGTTTAATTAAACCTGACGATGATGTACAAGGAGGAGTCATACTTTGCAAGCAATGCTTTGGCACCATCGCAGCAATGCAAGGTAACACGATCAACCTCTACAACCACCTCAAACGTCACCATAAAGTCGAATATGATTTAGCAATGAAGGAGAACCACATCACAAAATCCCAGCCGTCAGACCACACAAGCCTCAATAACGCAAACGTTATACAGTGCATCGTCATATCCATCAAGTCAATCAACACCGTTCAAAACGAGGGGTTTAAGAAAATGATCAAGACGCTAGACAAGTGCTACTTAATACTTTTCAAATGTTGCATTGTCTGCTCTGTACACCCAGTGTCGAACGACAGTCGAGACATAACTGTGTGATAATGTGATGAGGTTTTATTTGTATTATTATTTATTCTAAAGCTGTAACTGAACATTCTATTTCATGTTAAAACCATAATTGAACATTCTAAAGCCCTAAGCGAACATCCTATTTCACTCTGAACATTCTAACCGAACATTCATTACTGATGAAGCAATCACACCTAAATGTGTATTCATACATTTTACATTCTAGTTTTTTTTATGTTCAGCAGCATTTAAGTGAATCACTTTGATTAAGTGTTCTAAAATAAGAGAGGAAAAGAGACTAGTTATTTTGTATGTTACAAGAGACTTTTAAGTTTAAGTCAAGCACTTTGTTATAAGTTAAGATATAAGTTATCTTAAGTCAAGCACTTTGATATATGTTATGTCAGTGTTTCTCAACTGGTGGGTCGCGACCCAAAAGTGGGTCGCGGGGCCATTTTGAGTGGGTCGCGGATGTGTGTATATATTCTCAGCTCTGGTCCAGCTGAAGACAAAGCAGAGGAACAGATTGGACATTGAGCATGACCTCAGAGTTGCTTTGTCTACCATCATCCCAGACTTTGAGACTCTTGTCAGGAGCAAACAACATCCCCAGTTATCCCATTAGTTCCCTGGGATGTTAAGCTAAGAAGTCTGCTAAGAAGGATATATTATTTATTATTATTATTATTATTATTATTATTATTTTATTTCATTGTGTTTTCAGCCGTAGTTGCACTTTTGTTGCAACCCCAGTTATCCCATTAGTTCCCCCAAACGTAGGTATGTTATGTTAAGCTAAGAAGTAGGAAGCATAATTATTTATTATTATAATTTTATTTCATTGGGTTTTTAGCCCTAGTTGCACTTTTGTTGGAACCCCAGTTATCCCATTAGTTCCCCCAAACATAGGTCTGTTATGTTAAGCTAAGAAATCTGCTAAGAAGCATATATTATTTATTATTATTTTATTTCATTGGGTTTTTAGCCCTAGTTGCACTTTTGTTGCACTTTTTTGTGTTTATTTCATGTTTCTAACAGTGCATGAAAGATTGTGTATTACTGCAATTATTTTTTTTGATAAATCATAGTGGTTAAAAAATTTGGGTTGCGACTTAATGACTAAGGAAAATGTTGGGTCCCGAGGCTAGACCAGTTGAGAACCACTGTGTTATGTTGTCCGTTTAAGAAAGTGCAATAAATGTTTTTATAAAATAAAAATAAAAAAGAATCGTGAGAGAATCGTGATCTCAATTCTTAGGGAGGAAAATCGTGATTCACATTTTAGCAAGTATCGCCCAGCCCTAGTGCCAACCCAACCATCTGCTAGATTTTATATATGAACTATAAAACTATACCATGAATAGATGTGTCACAAATCGCTGACCCACACAATCAATTCAAGTCATAGGACACAGCGGGGCTGTATGCCACCACCCAAATGGTGCTGTAACCCACCCAAGATTAGTTTAACCAAACCTGGCACCCAACCTTCCAGTGACTTCCCTGCATGGACAGGCTATAAATACGATCACTAGCTGCATCACAAACCAGAATTCTCGTCAATTTAGCTATTTCCCAACCAACGTGCATTACCCATGTGGCACTAGAGACTAGACCATGCTACAAGCTAGAGCAGATGGTACATGTTGTCTAGACAAAGGCTCTCTCCCATGTGCACACTCGATGTGCAACAGGTGCACAGCCACACCTTCTCCCAGGTATAATTAGCTTGACCCAGGGCATGTGTGGCTGCTTAATCCACCCACACACCACAGCCCTGTTGTGCGAGCTCCAGGTACTGCCAATACTACCAAATGACCTCCATGACCCAATGTCTAGATAGATAGCAGTGAGAGCTAGCATATCACCAGGGCTGTCAAGTGGGCACCTCCCTTCACTGGTGTTTCATTAACTTAGGCCCACAATCCCCTAGGAAGGCTCATGTTAGCTCCAGTGTCCTAGAACCACCCCCTACATGCTAGCTCTCACTGCCCAGGATAGCCACATGCATAACTTCCTTGTGCTATACTCATGTGAAAACAAATATATTCATACACTATATGCTGACTTGTAGACCATAACACTAGGTATGGCCTCAAGTTAGTGCTAACTAGTTCTTGTCGAGAAGTTTTTCTCCCAAATCTACCTGCATCTCCCAATCATTCGCTCCCTTTAGCTGACCTGACTCGTGCCTGCGTACAAACCTACCTCTTCTACATTTCTCTTCCTTATGGATAAATTGACTGGCTGCACTCTCTACCTGATTACATCCTGAATTC
>NC_140165.1:225786059-225846059 GCF_963971535.1 Notolepis coatsorum
ACGGTTGCACTGTGGGGAACATTTTTAAGTACAGTAGATTACAGTAGATTTCATTATCTGTTCTTATGCACGCCTGGTGATACTAAATCCAAATTGAACTCGGGCATTTGAAAGATAATATATGTATATATATATAAATTGGCTATAATAAGGTAATGTATAAGCATCATATTCTATATTCTATAATAATATTTCAAATTGCATTGGTCCGGATGGGAGAATTCAGTACTGTATCTACAGAACCTTCGGTTTAATCATCTTCCCTTTATTAATTTCCTTAGATTTTTTGTACACATGATCTCACACACACAGTTTTTTAAGTTTGGTCATTATTATCATGGTGTTATTCACTGTCAAAGATGCAAAGAAAAATCACAATTCATATTCTCCTTTGTTTCATCGCAATTTAAGCAAGCCTAGTAATAGACACAATATTTCTGACACTGTGAATACATTCCCTGACGTCCATAGATGTACCTAGATACAAAGAATATGCAAATAACCCCTGTAGAAGTGGAGTAATATTCCATTTACCTAGGTATATATTTTAGGCGGATTTTCACCTCGTGTGGAACATTAAGGATCAAGCCAAAATGGGGCCAACATTTTCTTTTTCGTTTTTGACGATTGCTAAGTAATTTGCGATTTATTATGCTTCATACTTATAGCACATACATGAGTCTGGTTTCTTACACAATAAAGAAGGATCACTTTGAGTGCTAATGAAATAGAGTAACAGAGGTTTGAACACACGGCATGATTATCGAAAATGGCTATCCGCTCCCATTCGCTTTCGGAGCAGACGCTCTTTGGCTACAACGGTGGTCAATAATTTTCGCCATCAGTAGTGACTGGTCAGTTCAGGAACGCTCACAACCGGACGTGGTCACTCGTCAGAATGGCTTGTCAAATGATGCTTGCCGGATGTTTCGTCTTGTAACCCGAGAATGGAATGACGCAATAGGTTGAGTGTGGTGCTGATCGAAAGGCGACACGGGTGCACACGGGTGTGTGGCGGCCCGCCGTCGGGCCATCCGATGCTTAATTTAAGAGGCTAGTCTAGTGTTGAAATAATATTCATATATAATAATATTTCAACACTAGACTAGACCAATAGTTAAATCATTGATACCATCAGAGCTTTATTGTTGATTTTGAGTCACTGTTGATTTATTAAATCAGGCTGTAAATAAATCAGGTTTGATTTGACACAGTTTGATTCAACAGTTTAAACACATCAGCCATTGCTATATCAAACTATGTCAATAGTTAATAAAGCAAACACATAGCATTTATTATACTTAAAAATGTTTTTATTATACACAGTACAACAAAAGAAACTATAATCAACTGCCACTACAATTATTAATAATATGAATACTGTTAGTATTGTTATTAATACTACTACTACTACTACTACTACTACTACTACTACTACTACTACTACTACTACTACTACTACTACTACTACTACTACTACTACTACTACTACTACTACTACTACTACTACTACTACTACTACTACTACTACTACTACTAACAACAACAACAACAACAACAACAACAACAACAACAACAACAACAACAACAACAACAACAACAATAACAATAACAATAACAATAACAATAACAATAATAATAATAATAATAATAATAATAATAATAATAATAATAATAATAATAATAATAATCATAATCATAATCATAATCATAATCATAATCATAATCATAATCATAATAATAATAATAATAATAATAATAATAATAATAATAATAATAATAATAATAATATTCATAATAATAATCATAATAATATAATCTGAGAGGTCACACAACCACAATGTTCCTATACTTCACTAAAGCAAGCAAACTGCTAAACAGAATTTCACCTATTTCTATTTATGTTGGTGCTAATGCTGCATTCAAAGTGTTTCAATAAAAAAATGCTCAGTCTAGCTCACATTGTATTTTCAAAATTCAGAAAATGTGAGAATTGGCAGTCCGTAAACTAGTTGAGAAGTTGTTGGCGATAACTATTCCTGCAAATAACATGTCAGAGAATTCTCTAATTGTGTGGACAAGGCAAGAGAAGAGTCACATTCTGACAGGCTCTCCATCCAGATTGGAAATATGTGGTGAAGGATGGCAAGAGTTGAAGTATTTCAAGTTATTACCGCCGTGCGTTCTGCTGTTGCAGTCCACATTGGAGTAGACATTCAAAAATTCTAAAATAATGATACCCGGTTTGTTGTCTACTGTCACAGTCTGAACTGATGACACATTCAGCTCAAAACCTAGTGATTTGTTTTTCCTTTGACCATTTCAAAGTGGGGGAGGAAATTAACATTTGTCGTTGAATAGTTTGATCTAGATGGAAAATATTCCCAATTCAAACTTGCTTTATCTAAAATGCTGATTCAACGTACACGTTTCAACGTAGTGTGAACGTTGGTGTCTGTGTGTGTGTGTCTTTCCATTGGTTAACATTATTAGGCAAACAAGAAAACTATGAACATTTTCAGCTTATTGTGTTACAAACATATCATTCATTCATGGTTTTTTCAGGGAGAGCTGTAGTAATTGGGAGGGGAGGATGGGAGAAACAGCCCATTGCAGAGTGCGTGTTAATTAGTTCTGTCGCTTGTCATCATGCCTTTACAAGCTTCAACGTTTTATTCATAATCTAAATGTGGCAATACAAGCTTGATATTCAACGTTAAATGAATGATAAGACTGTTAGTAAGCCAGTGTAAATTAAAGTAAAGATATTGAGCATACATTTGTAAAATGTGCCACCCTAGTTTCACCTAGTGGTATGAGACGTATTTGTCGTATGGCTGGATGCACCGAACCATGATGTCCGTACCGTGAAGTCACGGGACAAATACAAGTACCGCTACACCCCCAATGGTTATACATCAAACGTGTTTGGATACAGACACCCACTCTCACACTAGCTTTTACCCTGCCTTCACTCTTTACTCTGCATTGCTTTTATTCAGTCTATTGCATGCTCATGTTCTATTTTACTGCTGTGAAGCACTTTGAGCTGCAATTATTGTATGAAAGGTGCTAATATTATTATCACACATACATAAATGTGAGCATATGCACATGCATGGTTATACATAAATGGTAAATGGACTGCATTTGTATAGCACTTTTATCCAAAGCGCTTCACAATTTGTTCCTCACATTCACGCATTCACTCACACATTCACACACCGACGGCAGAGGCAACCATGCAAGGTGCCAACCTGCCCATCAGGAGCAATTAGGGGTCAAGTGTAAGGACACTTCGACACGCTGCAGAGAGGATCAGGAATTGAACCGGGAACCTTCCGATTACCAGACGACCGCTCTACCTCCTAAGTCACTGTCACCACTGTCGCCCCTCATTATACATGAAAAGTGCTTGGATAAAGACACCCACTCTCACACTACACTAACACTAACACACTGTGCCAACAAAGACCAGGGGCGTTAACAGACACCACATGTCAACAAGGTCACACAAGGCAACGTCTTAGGCTATGGTTAGACTAGTGTATTCCTGGCGTTTTTTTATACGTTTTTGACGACGTTTCATGTCCTATCTACACAGAAAAGCGTTTTTTGGCGTTTTTTTGTGGATACGGCTGAAACGCAAAATTGTGTTTGCGTTTGGAGATACGCAAAAAAACGAGTCGACAAACAGCGTGTAGTCAGCACGCTAGCCGTTGTTGCGAAAACGCCCATGCGCAGTAGATACCATCTGCGTGCCCTTCCGGTGACAGCAGAGTGTGTGTGTGTGTGTGTTTGGGACAGAGCTCCGTGTCCCAAATAGCTTCAGCTACCATGTGTTGTCAAGTTATTGTTATAAGGACCCCAGTCCAAGCTACAACAGTCTGCATTCCCTTAACAATTGTTTGTATTGAGCCGTATTGTATTGTACCCATATGCAATATGTTAAATAAAGTTTACATCCATTCATTCTGCTAGCATTACCGATGGCATGAGCAGCTGGCTAACGTGAGCTATCAGGATTCAGACCCTGTTAGCTCAGAGTTCCTCTTTCAACTTAAGAAGCATTAAACAAAATGGCCCAGTCATCTATTCACCTTTGTTTAATACACACAGCGTTGTCTCTAATGTTATCTAACTACTGATAGCTCGCGATATCATCAGTTTTGATGCTGGCTAAGTAGCGTGAGCTAACGTTAGCTTCTAGCCACAATGCTATATTGTTATAATGGCATACTCCATTGACGTTAGCATGCAGCTAACAATGCTACAATGCTACCGATCGTTTTTTAGCCTAAACTATCCGCTCTTGGTGGTCACTTGTGTTGATGTTAGTTTTGTTTCATCAACAAATGACAGGCAGAACACACAGTGAATGTATCCGTTTTGTTTATTGCACTTTTATTAGGCTTTGCTGAAAAAAGAATTGCTGCATTGAGCAAGATGGTGGCGCGGCATAGGCGCCTGCCTTATTGACATTTTGCTGGAGCTTCCAGGAAGTGTATTGGCACATTCGTTCTGATTGGTTGAAATTGCCTTCATGTTTGCCACCTACTGCCACCGACCGACAGAGAGAGACAGGCTGGGACAGAGAAAGACAGCGGGAGAGAGAGAGAGAGAGAGAGAGAGAGAGAGAGAGAGAGAGAGAGAGAGAGAGAGAGAGAGAGAGAGAGAGAGAGAGAGAGAGAGAGAGAGAGAACAAGACTATGACAGCCCAGCCCCAGTGATTACAAACATACCCATCATATCACTCAAGCCATTAGGCCTCACTCCCGAGGACTACTTGAGACACAGGCAAGGTGTCTGTGTGTGTGTGTGTGTGTGTGTGTGTGTGTGTGTGTGTGTGTGTGTGTGTGTGTGTGTGTGTGTGTGTGTGTGTGTGTGTGTGTGTGTGTGTGTGTGTGTGTGTGTGTGTGTGTGTGTGTGTGTGTGTGTGTGTGTGTGTTTGTAATGGTTGTGTGTTTCTATGTATAGTTTGTGTGTATGTGTATGTGCGTGTGTGAATGTGTGTGTGAGGGAGTGTGTGTGGGTGGGTGTGTGTGTGTGTGTGTGTGTGTGTGTGTGTGTGTGTGTGTGTGTGTGTGTGTGTGTGTGTGTGTGTGTGCATGTGTGCAAACTGTTTCTGTGTGTGTGTGTGTGTGTGTGTGTGTGTGTGTGTGTGTGTGTGTGTGTGTGTGTGTGTGTGTGTGTGTGTGTGTGTGTGTGTGTGTGTGTGTGCGTGTGTGTGTGCGCGCGTGTGTGTGTGTGTGTGTGTGTGTGTGTGTGCGTGTGTGCGCGCGCGTGTGTGTGTGTGTGTGTGGCTGCATACTGTTTGTGTGTGTGTGTTTGGCAGGATGAGCACAACCATCCTGTTTAATGTAGTGTGAAGAGCGGACAAACAGACAGACAGACAGTCATTCAGACAGTCATTCATTCAGACAGACAGACAGACAGACAGACAGACAGACAGACAGACAGACAGACAGACAGACAGACAGACAGACAGACAGACAGACAGACAGACAGACAGACAGACAGACAGACAGACAGACAGACAGACAGACAGACAGACAGACAGACAGACAGACAGACAGACAGACAGACAGACAGTTTATATCCCTGACAAAGCAAATGCTCATGTGATCTGTATATGTTTATTGTCTAAATAAAACTACCTACCTACTACCTACACAGGCACACACACACACACACACACAGATTCAACCCTTTATTTATTCTCGAAAAGACAATTGAGGTCACCCTCATTTTCAATGTCGTCGAGACTTCACAGACATTTCAATACACACATTCAGTATAACAATAATAAATATGAATAACTCTCTATAGTACTTTCTTTCACACAAGGACCGCAGTCCAGAGTGCCCCACAGCAATTAGTATAAAATGAACATAGGCATAAAATCAGCACACAATTCACAGAATAAAAACAATGCATGAATTGCAGACATAAGAATAGGTATAAAAGACAATAAAAGTAGTGCAATGTAAACGTGCAGACTTAAGTGTGCCAGCAGGGGGCGCACGATTTATCGCTTGAATGCCAGCCTTTTTGGACTGATTTTCCGATATTTCATGATTTTCTCGGAGCTATTTCTATATTCTATATATTATGGCTATGTGTCTAATACGCCCCTCGCTTATCAATGACTTGCTTGCAGTCAACATGTACGAAACGGATTGTTTTTTCATCTGTACATTTCAGTTTTTTGGAAACTTCCTAAAAAAATTAAGATTCCGTGATAATAGCTCTTTACTGGAATACACCCAACACGTTGTCATTTTACGGCTGATTTATGAATCGTTTTCAAATAAACGCTAGATTATCGATAGTATATGTGTACTTATGCACGCTAAAGAAGCGGGCTTAAACATCGATTATCTATGCCCTACCGGGCGCTAACGGCACGCACACACACATACACACATAGGAGACACGCTGTGGAATATGTGAAAGAAACATCTGATTACCCCAAGACTGGTAAAATAGATTCCTTACCTCACATCAGATGTTCTGAAAAAAGATGATTCCAATTCCTGTTCGCCATTCCAAATATCGATCGCGTTTATTGATCCAACGATCCAACCTCTAAACACATATTCCATGCTGCTCTGAGGGTCCACAATGAATGCAATCGTCTCGGGTTACATGTGTGAGAAGTAAAATGTGGATTCCGGGGTTTTTTCCCCCATGCATTTCCATTGAGTCCAATCCAATGGGTGCATTACCATCCAGGAGACGATAGGGGGCAGTATTTGCCCTGTTTGAGCTCATAGACAGTTCCAATGATAACGTGAGGCTGGATTGATGAAAAATGAATGGATATCGCTAATAAAAGCAATATTATTAAAATAACAAGATTTCTCGTTGTTGGCACTCAACGCATGGCGGCGAACAACAAGATTTCTCGTCGTTGGCACTCAAAGTGCGACATAAAATAAGTTCAATGTCGCTCGAAGGCATGTGAACCCCCCCGGAACAGTCAGTCCCCCAAACACCTCACACATCAATCCCTACCAGATCCCCATCCAAGACACACCCCTCGATAAAGCACGTCATGACCGAAGGAAAACACCAACAGCCCGCGCGCCACTCACACCATGCACGGCGACGGGAATGCCACACACACAGAGAGAAGCGTATGGAAATCATACCAACTTCCCACAGTGTATGTTTCCATGAGTACAAGGATAACACACAATTGTACATCTCTGCTGAACCAAATGATGCTGCAGCTATTACCTCCATCTCTGCCCGTCTCTTAGCAATACATAAATGCTTGAGCAACAATTAAATAAGGACAAGACTGAAATCCTACTAGTTGGCCCTAAAACAAAAAAGAGAAATGCCTCTGAGCAATATGGGGGAAACATACTCCTTGGATTCAACTTGAAGTTAAGGTACAAGTCTTGCTGTTAATAATTATTAGATACATAATAATCAGATCTAAGCTTTAGTCCAACATCAACAAGGTGACAAAAACTGATCACTGCTTTTATTTATTTATTTCATTTATTTCTTGACTACTGTAATGCACTCTTTACTGGCCTCCTGAGAGACAGAGAGCAGCTCATTCAAAACTCTGCAGCTAGGCTGTTGACTAGAACAAAGAGGAGAGAGCACATTATTCCAATAGAAGCTACTCCGCACTGGTCACAAGGTGTTGGGAAGTATTATGTGATCTGCATAGCTTTTACCCTTTTCTCTGCATTGCTTTTATTGCTTATGTTATGTCTATTCTATTGTAATGCTATGAAGCACTTTGGGCTACACTTTTTGTATGAAGGTGCTATACAAATAAAGTGTATTATTATTATTATTATTATTATTATTATTATTATTATTATTATTATTATTATTATTATTATTATTATTATTATTATTATTATTATTATTATTATTATTATTATTATTATTATTATTATTATTATTATTATTATTATTATTATTATTATTATTATTATTATTATTATTATTATTATTATTATTATTATTATTATTATTATTATTATTATTATCACACACACACATAAATGTGAGCATATGCACATGCATAATTATACATGAAAAGTGCTTGGATATGGACACCCACTCTCACACATAACACATTGTGCCAACAAAATCCAGGAGCGAACCTGTTAAGCCGTAAGGTCCCCAAATTGGGGGACCCTGCTTTTCTTTATCATAAATCGATCAATAGAGACCGTATTAGATCCCCAATTATCATATCATGGGGTATCATTGGAAAGCCACACTCATTTGCTACAACCCTGTCCAACAAATATCTTTGTTACAATTGTAACATGGTGTTATTCACCGGCACAGATGCAAAAAAATATCATAATTTATATTCTAATTTTTTTCATTACAATTTACTCAAGCCTAGTAACAGACACAATATTTCTGACACTGGGAATACATACCCCCAGGTCCCTAGATGTTTCTAGATACCAAGAACATGCAAATTGACCTTGTAGAAGTGGAGCAATCTTCCATTTACTTAGGCATGTACCTTTAGGCGACAAATTTTCTGAAAATAGGGCTACAGCTTAACAGGTTTAACAGCCACCACAAGGTCACACAAGGTAACCTCATAAAGACTTCCTCTCTAGTCAATAAAGCCCCACGGCAGGATACACTCACAACATAATAACACACACAACCACCACCACCACACACCAATAACAACACGTGTACATGTGCACACACACACACACACACGCACGCACGCACGCACGCACGCACGCACGCACGCACGCACGCACGCACGCACGCACGCACGCACACACACACACACACACACACACACACACACACACACACACACACACACACACACAAATACTACATATAGTCTAGGTAGGCAACATCACACTTACAACACATAACAGGCACAATCACCCAAACTTTCACTGCATATTGCATCAATACTCTGCCTGAAAGAGCAGCCTAAAGGCGGGAGAGAGAGGGGAGACAGAGAGAGAGAGAGAGAGAGAGAGAGAGAGAGAGAGAGAGAGAGAGAGAGAGAGAGAGAGAGAGAGAGAGAGAGAGAGAGAGAGAGAGAGATTGACACAGAGAGATTGACACAGAGAGATTGACACAGAGAGGAGACAGAGAGATTGACAGAGAGAGAGAGAGAGAGAGAGAGAGAGAGAGAGAGAGAGAGAGAGAGAGAGAGAGAGAGAGAGAGAGATAGAGAGAGAGAGAGAGAGAGAGAGAGAGAGAGAGAGAGAGAGAGAGAGAGAGAGAGAGAGAGAGAGAGAGGACAAACTGGTCACACTTTTGAAGTTGAGCTCCCCTCTGTGTTCATAGACTGACTCTAAAGCAGTGGTTCTCAAACTGTCTCATGCCAAGGACCCCAAATGGATACATAATAGAGGTCATGGACCATATCCACACTAGGGATGTCGTGCATCTCCTCACTGAGGCCGATGCGATGCGCATCTCGATACGGTGCCAACGATACGATAAATTAACGATACATTTGAAGCACCGGGCGATGCGATACGATTCACCCCCTGTTGAGATACGATACGATTCTATACGATTTGATTCAACATAATGCGATTCGGGGCGATACGATGCGATTCAACGCGATGCAAAATAACGCTAACATTTTATGGTATGACAGAGGATTTGGTTGTATTCCTTATATGCAGCTTATATTATTATTAAAAATAAAATAATCTACTGTAAGACAATTTATATAAAAACTCTTGGGTGCCTAAGAAGACTTTTGCATAAACTGTCTTTTCTATCCACTTTAGCTAAAAACACACGAGAGAGAGAGAGAGAGAGAGAGAGAGAGAGAGAGAGAGAGAGAGAGAGAGAGAGAGAGAGAGAGAGAGAGAGAGAGAGAGACTCCCCGTCTGAGTTGCCGTCGACAGTTGATGATGTCACACACACTAGACTAGGTCACTAGGATGCGTCTATACTTTCCGACCGTAGCCGCATTTTGTCAACAACACGGAGCCAGGCTGGATGGATGCATGAAGCGATATAATTAAGAAACGAATAACCAATAAATGTGAAGTTATCTTTGAACCCCTGTTGTCAAGCGTCTTCAATATACCCCCCCCCCCTCCTCACTAATGGTACTGGTGTTGCAGAGTCACGTTAGTTAGTTAGTTAGACACTAGTTTAGCGTTAGCTGAACGGCTAACTGCCGTTAGCCAGAGGCTACTAGCGTTAGCATGTTGATCAATTCTATTCATGTCTCCTCGACTTCCACTGTTTGTTGATAACTGTGACACGGCTCTCGCCTTATGTAGTAGCGAAGCAATAGTATCTGCTGTGTGTGTGTGCAGTCACAGTGCACTGCTGACAAGTGGATGAGAGGAAATTATATGAATGCATCGGTTTTTGACCGATGCAAAGACGCTACAACAAGATGCATCGCGAGTTCAGCCTGACATTTTGCCGATGCGCACTTATTCCACCGGTGCACTCGCATCGTGAATGTGTATGCCGGTGCACCGATGCAAATCGATGAATCGTCACATCACTAATCCACACGGCAGCGATTGGAAAGGAATCCCTCCTGACATATTGTAAAATGGCCACTGTGTGAATGTGGTCAATGGACCCTCTGTTATTGATATTTGTTGTTAGATATGATTTAGTCCAGCATTCCATAAACTGGAACCCCCTGAAGGACACCTGGACCCCACTTTGAGAACCACTGCTCTAAATTATGGTATGTAGGCAAATGAGCCTGGTCCAAAAACACAATTCACAGCGGCCGATGCAAATTGCACTGCGCAGTTAAAGCCAACGTCTTCAGAGATCTGGTGGTAACTGAGCGCATCTATAAAGGGGCATCATTACCAGCATCACTGCCAGCGTCACAGGTGATCATGGCAGCAGTAATTGTTGCCAGACGCAGGCATCGTAATGCCAGGCATGCCCGTGAAAGAATATTTCGAAGGAGAATATCACTTTTTGATTTAACCTGTTAAGCCTTAAGGTCCCCCTATAGGGGCACCCTGCTTTTCTTTATAATAAATCGATCAATAGAGACCGTATTAGATCCCCAATTATCATATCATGGGGTGTCATTGGAAAGCCACACTCATTGGCTACAACCCTGTGCAAAGATTTTCGAGATCGCCAAATGATTGACGGAGCGGGAGTCGGGGGTGGTAATGTGTACTTTTGCATACTTTGGGGCACGCCTCACATATCGGCATGTAACCCGAGAACCGCTGAGCGGATTTTGTCACCTGAAAGGGCAATCGACAGGCAACAAATAGGGCTTTAATTCTATCTATATATTGTATTAAAAGAAATGCACACCCGAGCCACTAGAGGTCGGCAAATAATCGGCCACATGTGGGCCCTTGGATGTTAAGAGGTCAATGTATTTAAAAAAAAATGTGTAGCCAAGAGTAAAGACCATAACTCTATCAAAAACAGTAGTCAAAGTGTATATTTTCATTTTTACCGATGTTTTATACGATTTATCGGAAATACAAATGTATCGGAAAATGCTAATTATCGTAAAAACGCAAGGAAATGACTAAATCCAGATTCAACCCTGCCATTGGAAAGAAGAGCATTTTCCCTATCCATAGATGTATGATTTGGCCATAATAAGGTCAAGGTCAAGTTCAAGGTCAAATATGAATTTATAATTAAAATCGATTATCATTAATTACTGTATCTACAAATCCTTCTGTTTAATCATCTTCCCGCGGTTAATTTTCTTAGATTTTTTGTACACATGATCTCAATAAGGTGGTGAATGAGCTCAATCAGCATTTTCTCCTACCCGTATCAATTTTTTATCAAAGATGCAAAAATCATAAATCATAATTTATATTCTCCTTTGTTTCATCACAATTTACTCAAGCCTAGTAACAGACACAATATATCTGACACTGGGAATACATACCCCCAGGTCCCTAGATGTTCCTAGATACCAAGAACATGCAAATTGACCTTGCAGAAGTGGAGCAATCTTCCATTTACTTAGGCATGTACCTTTAGGCGAAATACGGTTTACAGCTTATCCAGAATCATCCGGAGAGTGACACAGGTTGCCAGCTCAAGCAATTCTTGATCTACTGGATGAAATCAAGAATGATATTGAGCCAGCCACCCAGAGATCCAATGCAATCATATTTATTATTTAAATATTGTTATTTAACGTTGTTGGCTTTCCCAATGTTGTCGGCGCTATTGATTGCGTGATTTTGAAACAAGATTTTGATTTTGCATCATGCTGCAATTTTTATTTGTGTTATGCATTGCTCTTGCTGCTTGTTTTATTATGTCTTCATTATATAAAGCAATTTGAACTGCAATCCTTGTATGAAAGGTGCTATATAAATAAAATGTATTATTATTATTATTATTATTATTATTATTATTATTATTATTATTATTATTATTATTATTATTATTATTATTATTATTATTATTATTATTATTATTGACTGCACTCACGTTCCATTTGTACCACCAGGCGAAAACTAACTAACTAATGTTTTTATAAATAGGAAACAAACATATTCAATCAACACCCAGGTAGTGTGCAACGCCAGTAATCTAATAACGAATGTGGTTGCCAAGTTCCCTGGGTCTGTGCACAACAGCTAAATTTTTAGGAACATCAGTCTATACAGAATGATGCAAGACATGGATGACAATCCCTGGTTACTGGGTAAGAAACAGTGTTGGGCAGTAGCTAGCTCAGTGGCGGCTGGCCACCAGGGGCGCTAGGGCGCCGACCCACCTGTTAAATGAGAGAAGAGGAGAAAAAGAAAACGTTGTGACTCACTCCTGCCGCATTTCTCCTGCCGCATTTCTCCTAGCCGTATTTCTCGGCCCGGGCTAGACGCAATAGCGCTCTGAGTGCGCGTCACTGTTTGATCGCTGTATCCGTCGCAGCCAATCAGTGCGTAACACGGTGTGCGTTGAAATATGATGTGTTATGTTGGAAACCGGGCGCGATTTGAAGCGGTCTAAGCAGCAGCGTCAAGAATTTCCGTAGCAGCATTTCGCGGAGACGCTCTCTGATTGGCCGACGTCAGTTTTTTTTTCCGTAGCAGCATTTCGCGGAGACGCTCTCTGATTGGCCGACACCACTTTTCTATGTTCCAATTTTAGGTTTTCTAGCTTGGTAGAGATAGTTGTGTTGTTGTGAGATGCAGCTATTTGTCTTAGAGCGTGACTGCAAGTTCTTTCGACGGTTAAGCTTAGGCACTCTTTCAAAGTTGGTTAAGGTTAGAGTTTGTCTTAGAGCATGGCGATAGAATGCCAGGTAGTTTGCAGTCTGTTCGACGCGGAAATGGACAAAGAAATCAAGTACTTGTTGTTGTTGTGTGGTGCTAACTGCTAACAGCTAACACTTGGCTAACAAGCTATATGGCGGATGCTGTCTGGACAGTGGACAGTGGTCTGGATATACATCATCAACAGCGGATTATACACTTTATCAAGCCCACCACGTTTCAATTAAACAAAGTGAGTTTATGCTGTTGTGTTGTGATGCAGCTATTTGTTGTTAGCTCACACAGTACTTGTTGGCTATAAGCTATATATGGATGTAGTGTGGAGGGACATGCATGGACAATGGACATCAACACAGTCTTGACAATGGAGTGGATATACTTTATCAAGCCCTTCTGCCTGCTGTCAACTTAACAACAACAAGGTAGATTTGTGATATCGCTCTCTCTCTCTCTCTCTCTCTCTCTCTCGCTCACTCGCTCGCTCTCTCTCGCTCTCTCTCTCTCTCGCTCTCTCTCTCTCTCTCTCTCCCTCTCTCTCTCTCTCTCCCTCTCTCTCTCCCTCTCTCTCGCTCTCTCTCTCTCTCTCTCGCTCTCTCTCTCTCTCCCTCTCTCTCCCTCTCTCTCTCTCTCGTTCTCTCTCGCTCTCTCTCTCTCTCTCTCACAATCCTGTGTCTCCGAGAAATGCGGCTATGAAATGCTGAGATGATAATAGCACTTCAAAACGCGCTGCTGTGTTGTGAACTATAACATTAATTTTGCTGCTGCTGATGCATAATGTATGAATGAATGAATGGTGAGTTGTTTAAAATGACAACATATACATGTGTTAATTATTTATTGGATTGATCCGAGAGACAGAGAGGGAGATTGCTCCAGAGCATTTATTAACGTTACGTTACATTTTCAACTCGACCTAACGTCGAGTTGCGAACCACCAATGGAAGATAGTACCAGCCGCCACTGAGCTAGCTACAAGTAGCGACGCTACATATCGTGATGGTAGCGTTGCTCCTGTTGAACCAAGTAGCATTCTATGTAGTGTAGCTATTTTTAGACCCAAGTAGTGACGTAGCGTGAGCAAACGCTACACGCTACTGTCCAGAGAACTGGACTGCTGAATAAAGATTGTGAAGAAAAAAAATCTCCCTGGAGAAAACCCACTATGGGTGGTTGGTTGGTTTAGATATGACGACTCACGATTGGGTAAGGTTAGGGCTAAACATTACGGGTAGGCCAATCAGAGGCAGGATAGGGTGGGTCATGGCCAAGGCTCCACAAACCAGGACGTAAAAAGCAGTCCGCGGCGCGGCGCAGTGTTTACTGTGTCAGCCAAAAACAAAGCTGCTCTCAACTTCCCACACGCCCAGCACTAATTTGAGAACACACATCAGTTGAGCTGATGAAACGCTTTACATAACCATTGTCAACGGTTCCCAAACAGCACACGAGTCAGTGCACTTTTTTTGTCAACAGCTAACTAACAGATAGCTGCTATCATGTTTCAGAAAATGAACAATATTATGGGGGTGGGGAAAAGAAAAGGCAAACGTTATTGTCATTTAGCTACTGTGGTTTGAGTTGAAACAGTAGTTTATCCTGTGCTGAAAAGTCTCCATTCCAATAGAGATTTTGGTGTTTATTTGATTATTGTTTCACTGCCTTTTATTTATTACGTTTCCACAGTTTTTTCCTCATACTTTATTAACATTTTGTACATGGTACCGCAAGGTACATTAATACAAGTACATGTTAAAAGGATGACACAAAAAGCCAGACAGGTGGCTTGTTTCCAGTTTCAGTTTGTTTTATAATAAACAATCAAACTGAGCATTTTTTGCCTGCCTATTTGTTTGGTGGAAACTTGATCATGAAGTAAAAAATAAAAGAAAAATTGTGCCGATGTAGCTAGCTATTTTTGCCATGTTCTTGTAGTGTAGCTTGCTAAATCTTTCTGGGGATAGCTTCTGTTGTAGTTGAGCTAATCGAGAGTAACTTGTAGTGTAGCTTACTACATTTTCCAAGTAGCTTGCCCATCACTGGTAAGAAAGTCGTTTTTAGAAAACGTTTGTGCTGTAATATTCATTGCAAATGTATGGGGGTAAAGTATGTGCTTTTGTATCATAGGCGGCTACCAACTCCAGCCATGGCTTATGAATGACGTGCGTAATCGCCAACGTTGGGGAGGCGGCATACAATCGGGCTCACATCAAAACGCGCGGTGTGATCGAGTGCATATTTGGCATCTTAAAAAGGCACTTTAGATGCCTGGATTGGAGCGGTGGGGCAATGCTACATATAGTCCCCCGGAAGTGTGCCAGATCATTGTGGTGTGCTGCATCCTGCACAACATTTCCATGAGAGCCAGTCTGCCCATGGATGTGGATCTGCATCCTGAGGAGCACGGAGATGAAGACCCCGACCAGGAGCCACATGCCCACCTGCCTCATGTGCGAGCAGATGAGGGCAGACATGTCAGGCAAAAAACATAGTCACAATTTATTTCACCTGATATGCTTTGCTGTCTCTGCAACCAAATAAAGTTGTCTTGAAAATACAAATAGGCCTACCTCATTAGGCCTACGACCAAATATTAAATGAAAAGTAAGAAAAATAACTCCTCTCCTTCACTCCTTTAGGTGCTGTGTTATAATCACAATAAAAATAAAATATGAACTAAGTTAAGCACAATAGAATAGAATTATGAAATCAAATATAGGCCAGGGCTGTACAACTGTTAATAAAGAGGTTGAATTCAATTAAATGGGATATAAACTAAATTAAATATACCACATATAGAGTTGTTCCTGCTGGCTTGTTGTACATAACTTGGATAAAAGCATCAGCTAAATGACTAAATGTGAATGTAAAATATAAGTACTGTACTTAAGTACAATTTTGAGTATTTGTACGTTTCATTTTAGGGAACTCACACAACATTTTCTAGCTCTGGCTCATTCCTTAGACCAAAGACCTTCAACTTAAAATGGACTTCATGGAATCACGTTATTCACACACGTTGTCTCCATTATCCATATATCTCCCCGTGTCATAAATCACGTTGTATCGCGTAAACAATAGCTGTGAAAGTAGATGTGATCTTAAAATCAGTTCACATAAAGGTTATTTACTGTGCGGCCGGTAGTTGGGGGATAATAAGATGAACCGATATGGAGTTTAACAGAACGTTTGCGGTGGTCTTACCTTCTGCCTCCTTCTCCGCTTTATCCTTTAGGCAAAATGTTTCCACACGGTCCCAACAGGATAATACCTCGCAATCTATAGAACATGCTGGTAGGGGGGCGAACAGCTCATACTGTGTACTGCCAAGTGCACGTGTATGTGTGTGTATATATGTGTGTGTGTGTGTGTGTGTGTGTGTGTGTGTGTGTGTGTGTGTGTGTGTGTGTGTGTGTGTGTGTGTGTGTGTGTGTGTGTGTGTGTGTGTGTGTGTGTGTGTGTGTGTGTGTGTGTGTGTGTGTGTGTGTGTGTGTGTGTGTGTGTGTGTCTTTTACAGCATAGGTGTTCAAACCTGGGAGCTATAAAACGTGAGATAACCATCTACCATGAGAGAAAATAGCAGAGGCCCTGATATCCTCATATCTGCCTGCTACAATAAATCCTGCTATCTTGTTTGATCTCGGTCTGCTTATGACTGTGTGAACATGTGTTTGTGTGGTAATCGCTTACCAATAGATTAGGTTTTGTATATTTTTGGGGGGGTTGTTTTGTACTGTAAGCCGCAACTGTGCAAGGCAGCTATATCGTCTCTGTGACCCACCTCGAGGCGTATTCGTGTGCACACACACCAAATACATCGTCTCCGTGACCCACCTCGAGGCGTACCACACGCACATACACCAAATACATTGTCTCCATGACCCACCTGGAGACGTACCGTGCGCACTTACACCAAATACATCGTCTCCGTGACACACCTCGAGGCGTACCGTTCGCACGTACACCAAATACATCTAGTTTCACATGACAGCGGTATCTTCACTTTAAAACTGAGCTACAGCCTCTGAAAGACAGTCCCTGTGATCCCATGGGTCTCCCGCGGCTCTCTTAAAGTAAAAGAAAAACAACTTTCAATTGATGTATGATTCATGCACAGGGATACTTCATCACCAATTCACTCGAATACAGAGCCAGCTACTGGCATGTTATTCCTACCATCACAGTCCAAGCATGTGTGGTGCAATGTCATAAACTTTATTTCTGTTTATTAACTCAAATGTATTTTTTTTAAATAAGATACAAAAATAAATAAAAGGAAAATTCTTTCCTTTCTCAGTCCTGCTGAGTCCACATGCCATTATCAGCAAGCATAGGTGGGTTTATCGTCCACGTCAGACTCAGGGCGGGATCCACTAAGAATGGTTTGCTCGCGGTGTCTGCTCCGACTTTGCGAGCTATCCACTAAGGACATTGCGCGGATGAATGAATGAATGAATGACTTTATTTGACAATATAAAAAATAAACATGTGACAGAAGAGCACAGTCGGGATATACTGCCAAGGATGAAACACAAAAAAGCTCAGAGCTTATTTCCATTGTGGTCCTTGTAGGGGGGTGGGGGAATGTGATGCTTAAAACATGCATCATACAAAACGTGACATCACAACACATCACATATACCATTTAACATTTATATACATACAGACTCATACAACATGCAAGGGTGCCTTAAGCTAAGTGTCTAGGTATAGTCCCTTTTGAGCCATGTCTTCAGGCTGGACTTGAATCTAACGGCACTGTCTATGGTTTTCAGTTCACTCGGCAGACTATTCCAATAGACAGCTGCTGAATATAAAAATGACTCCTTCCCCATACAGCTCCTGAATCTGACTGGCACAAAGTCAGTTGAGCTGCGCCTTGTTTGGTAAGCATGGGTGTCTCTGATTCGGTTGAAGTAGTTGTTAAAGTACACTGGCACTACCCCATGCACTATTCTGTGAACTAGGCACATCCCTATCTGGTTTACTCTGTCTTCCACCTTAAGCCATCTCATGACCTCAAAGTGAGATGGGTCAAGGTGGGTTCGAGCAGGTAGCAGGTAGCGCAGACATGCCCATTATGTGTGTAGTTGGCTCCTGATCTGCTCCAGCGCAGTTGGCTCACGGAGCAGTCTGCACTCCTGACAGCGCTGTTAGAAGATATCAGGAAGGGGAAAAATAAGCCCAAAATGAGGCATAGGCATAACATATTTTTCACCATTAGTATTCCCTTAATTTTGTATTGTATTTTGTTTACTTCGTAATGTATAGAGCTTGCTTAATTTGTATTTTCATGACACATTGCGTCCTGTGTTTTTGTCATCTTTCATCATTGCATACTGTATGTTTGTAATGTCCTATCCAATTACATTTGTCACTTATAATTGTACTATATTCTTTTGTGCTATATTTAATTTAGTTTATATCTCATTTCATTGTATTCAATCTCTTTATTAAGTTGTACAGCCCTGGCCTATATTTGATTTCATAATTATATTATATTCTATTGTGCTATATTTAATTGAGTTTATATCCCATTTAATTGTATTCAGAAATAAATGTTTATGATAATCTCAGAACCAAGTATTTAAAATTACATGGTTTAGTGCAGGGGTCAGGAACCTTTTTGACTAGGAGAGCCATAAAGGCCAAATATTTTAAATATATTTCATTGAGAGCCATATATAGTATTTTTAACATATAATAAATTAAATATGTCTTACTTTTAATGCGACTTCTGGTGCTGCATGGTTTTGCTGATGGCCTTGTAATCTGGTTCACACGTGGTGAGATTGAGCTTCATGCAGGCGTTGAGGCTTCCATCAGTTAAACGTGAGCGTAGGTTGGTCTTAATGTTCCTCATATGCGAGAATGACTGCCCACATGCATATGTAGAGCCAAACATGGTCAATACTGCAATACTCACGCTGCATTGTGTGGTATGTCACAGGAAGCTCGTTCCAAGTTTTAAGAATCAGCTGGTCTTTAGGTTGAAGATTTTTTATTTCTGTCCACTTGTGTTCCCTCGCCAGCTCTGCTCGCTATATCTTCAGCTACAGATACTATTAGCTGTATCTTCAAAACTAATTTCTGTTTACTTTAAAATGACACAGTATTATTAAGAAATATCACAAGTATTTAAAAAAAAAAAAAAAAAAAATTACTAAAAAATGTCTGGGAGCCATATGCTGTCACCAGAAGAGCCATATGGCTCGCGACTCTCAGAATGGTGGTATGTTTCTCAGGCAACAGCCAGAGAACCCAGAACGTTACAGCCACTTTGCGAAGGCTATCTCGGCCTGGGGCTATATTTCTCTAAAAATCATATCTATTTTCTCGTGTTCCATCGAAACCTCAATCAACCAAATCCGTGCATAGATGCTGGCTGTACAGGACGAAATGTAAGGGAGCGTCCTTATGGCATAATTACTACTGTACTACTGTAACTTTTCCTGCGACAACACACCCCTCTTGACAATTTAGGCACTGTGCCAGTGAAGATATTTTATAATTAATGAATATTTTAAGTGAGCAAGTTTTAAGTATTTAATGTTTAGTTAGGATAATAGAACCTGCATTATCATATACTCCAGAATAAACGTTTCATTGGCCTGCTTCCAGCATCTACTCCTCATGGACCGTTATAAATTAAAAGTTTATTCTGGAGCATAAGTGGTGGTACAATTGGAATGTGAGTGCAGTCAATAATGATAATAATAATAAACGTATTTATATAGCATTATGATGCCTGCGTCTGGCAACAATTACTGCTGCCATGATCACCTGTGACGCTGGCATGATGCCCCATAGCGTTTAGGGCTTTGCGCTTAGTTAACGTAGCGTTAACTGCTCGGTGCAATAGGCGCCGGGCTTTGTGGATTGGGAGCATTTCTGGACGAGGCTCATTTGCATAGAAAGGGGACATGTTCCGCCCATATTACCTCATTTAAATACGTGCCAATTGCACCGGACTCAATGCTGACGGAACGCAGTTACCACTTCATTTCACCCGTTGCACGTCCTCTGTGGATAGGAAACTGAGTTTCAGAGCTTTAAGCACCGGCTTTGCATCGGAAAAACCGTGCAAACCCTTTGTGGATCCCGCCCTCAGTGTGCGAGTGCATCAAGGAGGCGAAAAGGATTGTATCCTGGTCACAACAACGGGGCAGACTATAATATATTTGCATTTGTTAGCCATACTAGCAATGTAAACAATCAATCCATGCCAAAGCTATGTCAAATGTGAAAGACTCACAGTCACAGCCACGTTGGTTTAGCAAAATTACATCCAGCCGGTTTAGTTTGAAACAACTTTTAGTCAGGAGAGTGCCATGGTCTCCATGGAGCCCTGTTTTTTAACACCGTAACTGTGTCAGCTAGCGGTGGAGAGAATGGATGAATGGTAAACACATGACTATTCATTCTAGGTGGAAAACCTGGGATGCACAGTATACAGAGATACAAAAACTCTTCTGTTTTCTGAAAAGGTAACCGGCGCACACTTTACAAGCACTTTCTATAACATGCGGATCGGTACCCGTGCTTGCTAGCACTGGCCAAGCCGGCCGGAGATGTGGTTGAGTTCTGCCACTGCGTGTTACAAGACAAAGCATGAGGCAAAGCATGTGAGAGGGAGTGTTCTGCAGTGATTTATATTAACAACAAGATGACCCCTGCAACAGGTCAGAAAGAAGCCTTTCATTTCTCCTTTTCTTGGATTTTAACAGAACCCGTTACCCTCGGGAAATAAAAAGCACACCCCTCCCCTACTGAAGGATACTGATATCCTCCAACAAGAAATCAAATTATATATGGGAACTATGAGAACTTTCAGAGTCATAATGTTGGCTGTCCACCTCTGCCTTGTTATCATGTAATGTCCACCATGTCCACCTCAGATTAGACGACAACCCAGTGCTGTTCATAGACAGGTGAACGGCTGACTCAGCTTATCTCAGTCGGGAACAGTTGGGGAGGGGAAACATCATCAGTAAACCAGCTTCCAACAGTCTGGCACTCTATGACACGGCGGGACCAGGACCAATGAGGAGCAGCGTGAGGTGGTAACCAGACCAATCAGCAGATGGTTGTCATCTTGTTTAGAATATAAAAACTCTGCTCCCTGTCTTTTCTTTTTCACCCTTTTTTTGGACAACCCAAGACCTTTGTTGTTGTGTGTGTCACGCTACTATCGGCTATTGACTATCACTATGTGTTTTAATACTTGCAACCTGTTTCTGATTTTGAGAAAAGTTCACTGTAATTGATATTTTGCCACTTTATTAATTTAAACTTTTGATCATACATAATGTATTTGATTGGTCCTGACTACTCTGCTCTAAGGTGCTTACTGCATTCTACAAGTCATGTAAAGAAGGGAAACTAATACAAAAACAAACCAAGAGCGGTTTTATTTTTTAAACCAGATTAAGAGGAATGCCTCCTCCTGTCAAACTGATTTGTTGAAACCGTCAGAGGGACGGTGTACAGGGACATCCCTCACAGGGGCACAGGGACATCCCTCACAGGGGCACAGGGACATCCCTCACAGGGGCACAGGGACATCCCTCACAGGGGCACAGGGACATCCCTCACAGGGGCACAGGGACATTCCTCACAGGGGCACAGGGACATCCCTCACAGGGGCACAGGGGCACAGGGACATTCCTCACAGGGGCACAGGCGCACCATCAGACTTTGAGAAATTCAAAGTCTAACCTGCCATGGTAATAGGATAAACTAAAAGGTCATATTAAGTGGTGTCACTTTACAAAGTTATGTGGAGTCAAAAGTGATTTCCATTTAGCTCATATAGCACCCTTGAGGAATTATAGGAATTCCAAAGGGCAAAATACTCTGATATTTGGAAGTGCAAAGAACTAGTTCTGTCAAGTAAGGACTTTTTAGGATGATCTTTAAATTGAGGAGCGTCCTTTGGCGTTAACACATTGGATGCCACGGACGCTTTTTGTCGTTAGTTCAAGCCGACCTTTGAGTGCCCCCGACGCTATATAGCGTCTGTTTGCAGTTTTTTTTTATTGGCGCTTTGAATCCATATTTCATCAATCGAGCCTCGGGTTAGTGCTGCAGAGTCTCTCTGAGCTCAATTGGGAAGATACCGCCCCCTATCGTCTCTCCCTGTGTAACTGCACCCCATTACTTTAGACTGATGCAGGGGGAGTGGTCAGTTTGCTCATTTAACTTTTCCGTCAAACCATCTGAAGAGACCAAGTCGCCGGCCATCAGAACAGCGTGGATTATGTATTTACAGTACCAACGCTGTAATCAATAAGCGTGATCGATATTTGGAATGGCGATCAGGAATTGGAATAATCTTTTTGGATAACATCTGATCTCAGGTAAGGAATTTATTTTACCAGTCTTAGGATAATCAGACCTGTTTTCACGGAGATATAAGCTTTTGCCCTATGCGTGTGTGTGTGTGTGCGCGGTGATTCCTGATGAGGAAATGAGAGAATCGATTTTTCAGCCCACCTCTATAGCGTGCATAAGTACTATCGATAATCTAGCGTTTATTTGAAAACAATTCATAAATAGGCCGAAAAATGACAACGTTTTTGTGTATGCTAGAATATTCCAGTAAATGCCGTTTATCACGGAATCTATATATTTTCCTTGAAAACGAGGGCTTTTCAAAATGCTATCAAACGAAAATGAACCGATAAAAAAACTATCCGTTTCGACAATGTTGACTGCAAACAAGTCATTGATAAACGACAGGCAGATTAGACACATAGCCATAATTTAGGAGAGAGATTATGCGTTCACAACGCTATCATTGAAGTGGGTGCTGGCATTCAACAGGGTTTCCAATGTTAAATGGCTGGCACTCAACAGGGAAAAAGCTTGATAAGCAGCTATCAGTAGTAGGGGTCGTGTGTGTAGACTGTTCAAGGGTTCTCCCACGCATCTCAGTGGACCCTCATAAGGGAAGGGTCCCAGGTTAAGGTTAAAACTGAGATGCAATTTAAAAACCCCTTTTGGATTAAATCAGGGCATGGCCAGTCCATCTCATGGTACAGTAGTCTTCAGCAGGGACGTGCACAGGACTTTCGAGGGGCAGGTACTCAAAGGCTGAAAAGGGCACTATAAGGGCCTGTGTCGACCGGGGACGTTTTATGAGTTGTCACCTCCTTTCTGTCATTAATTTCTATGCTACAGACGCGACAGGCGCGCTCCTTTTCTCAGCGCCGCGCCTCGCGTTTTAGTGCTCTCGGCGGCAGCGTTTTTGGGCGGAGCGCTCCCAGCGCATAAAGTTGAACCTTATTCAACTTTTGGAGAGGAGCGCCGCTCATCAAGGTAACTTTTTTCGACCGGCCAATCAACATCGAGGAAGTGGCGGAGCCACTTTTGCTTTTCAAAGTGGTCCGTCTTGAAAAAAACTTCCGCTGTGGACACAAGCCCTAACAGTGTGTCTTCTAACCGAGCGTGTGTAGCGCGCAAGCCCAATTTTTAAGGGCCCTTTTCGGGCGGGGGGGCCCCCTTTTTATGCTTTTTGGGGGTTTTTGGTGATCAAATATTGAATATTGAACTATAATAATCAGTGCAGGAGCTCACTTATCTTTGAAAGACACTTTTATCACTGACTTAAAAGGCCCACACATCTCCATAAATGTTCAGGAGGGAGGGAATAAGTGCTTAGCCTACAGACCCCAAGAAGTGCTGTATATTCTGTATTGTTTAATATAAATGCATTTTTTATTCCCATCCTGATTTGTATTTGAGATTCCCAAATCCCATTGGACGTGACTTCTTTGTGTCCCTCAGTGAGTGTAATACCAGCATTCAACTGTATGCGCCACAGCGGTTTCTATCATCATCATCATCACCACCCACGCTATGCATAAAATATATAGGTCCGCGGAGAGGCACACTGAGGAGGCCGTGCAAACTGCAATGGAATATGGAGCATCTCTCTCTCTTTACCTAATATTTTGATTATATCCTGACATTTTTCAGTTGGAAGGGCAGTCTATATGCGTAACGGTAAAAGATAATACATTTTTTATTATTATATATATATATTTTAAAGGGCACTTTTTTTATGAGGCTCAAAAGGGCAGGTGCTCAAGCACCCCTTGGGCTCTATGTGTGCATGTGCCTGGTCTTCAGGGTGAATAGTAAAAGCAGCTACGCCCTGGGCCTGAATACTTTCCACAACAAAGTCGTGTTTTCGCGTCTCTGATTGGCCAGGTCATGTGACATGTACGCCCAATCGTGGGACCACACGTTTTTGGATGGTTAAGCTTAGGCGCTCTTTCGAAGTTGGTTAAGGTTAGAGTTTGTCTTAGAGCATGGCGATAGAACGCCTGCCCTGATTCCAAACTCTAACCTTAATCAACTGCGAAAGAGTCGCCTAAGCTTAACCAGTGATAAACTAGGCGTTAGGTAGTTTGCAGGCTGTTCGACCCGGAAATAGGCGCAGAACTTGCCGTCCCACGATTGGCGCACATGTCACATGACCTGGCCAATCAGAGCACAAAACTTGAACGCGGAAACACAAATTTGTTGTGGAAAGTATAGACGCAAGCCCTGGCCTCTATTGTCATAATCACAGCAAGAGCCTTCTTCACTCCTCCTCATCCTCCCTCCCAGGGGTGTAAAAAGTACCCAGAAATTATACTTAAAGGAAAACTCCAACATTTTGGGAAATTAGCTTATTTGACATCTACCCTGGAGTTAGACAAGAAGATACATACCTTTTTCTTCTCTGTGCATGCAGTAGGAGTAGGAAGACGTTGGGAACTAGGCTAATGGAGGAACCTACTTCCAGTGACTGACGCTAAGCTAGGCTAACGGTGTGCGTCTTCCTACTCCTACTGCATGCACAGAGAAGAAAAAGGGTATGTATATTCTTGTCTAACTCCAGGGTAGATGCCAAATAAGCTAATTTCCCAAAATGTTGGAGTTTTCCTTTAAGTTACAGTATGGGTACCGTCTCAAAATCGGACTCAAGTAAAAGTCAAAGTATCTGGCTAAAAACACACTTGAGTAAAAGTCAAAAAGTCCTACTTTTAAATGTACTTAAGTACTAAAAAGTAAAAGGGATAGACCAGGGGTCTCAAACTCATTCAATCGTGGGCCAAGTTTTCATTTTAACTATACATTGCACCAGGTGAGTTAGTTGAAGAGGTGAGCCAATTAGTGAAATCATCAGCTGGTGTTTAGGCAAGGCTGGAATGAAACCATACACTCTGCCCACAATGGAATGTGTTCTGCGATAGACAATGCTGAAATGAAAGAACAGAGGACACTTTTTTTGCATTACAATTATTTAATGCACTTCTCCATTGAAGGTAAACTAACATGGACGGCATTCACATCACAGCATGAATAATATCACAATATTAAAAACAGAATGGTGTATCCTGAATAATATCACAATATTAACCACATACTGGATTATCCTGAATAATATCACCCTATTAAAGGCAGAATACTGGAGTACCCTGAATAATATCACAATATTAAAGACAGAATACTGGAGTACCCTCAATAATATCACAATATTAACCACAGCATAATGCAGATCTGACTGTCTATTCTTCTGAGATCCCCGCTTTCTAGTGTTGCAAAAGGACCAATCAGCATGGGTATGGGCGGGTTCATTTTCCATTGATGGGGATTTGATTGGCTGTTTACCTGCGGTCGCAGGATTAATAATGTTAATGTTAGTTCGGCCAGATAAACAATTAAAATATACTAATTAAAATGGTTGGACCTGTGAGATTTGTACTTTGTACTTTGTAGGTCTGCATTTTAAATGTAAGGAGTAAAAAGTATGTTTTTTTTCTCTGAAATGTAATGGAGTAAAAGTACAAAGTATACAAACCTAATAATACTCGAGTACTTAAGTATTGTAACAAAGTACAATTACTCAAGTACTTTACACCCCTGGTCCCTCCACATTCTCCACACACCTTCTTCATTCTTCCTCATCCTCTCCCACACTCACAACGGAAGCCTCACTTCCTTATATGGGCAGCATCCGTTCCCCGGGTTCACACGCTGCCGACTCTTCACTCGTCACTCATCCCCTCATCAACCAGATGGTACTTCAGCTGGCAGATCCTGTTCCATCTTCGTGGGAGTGTTAAACTACCTTCCTAAGTAAGAAGACTGAACCTTGCAGCCTGTACTCGTTTATATTCCTTGACCTAACCTTTCTTCTCCGTGTGCCCAGGACCTCCGCTCCAGTGTCCCTCCTACCTGGACATCCCGTGCTGGTACTGCACAAGGAGTACTCCTGCTCTCACCCACGACACAGCCCTGTGTCTACCTGCCTCGTGCTGCACAAGGAGTGAACCTGTCCCAACCTCAAGAACATTCTCCCGTACTGCACAAGGAGTGCACCTGTACTACCCCAAGAACATTCTCCCGTACTGCACCAGGAGTGCACCTGTACTAACCCCAAGAACATTCCTGTACCTGTCTGTCGCACATTCCATTTGTCAAACTGTCTGCTTGGGGAAACTATATTAAAACACCCTGTAACTGAGGGGTACAATTCCCTGACTGTATTGATAAGTATGGTATCATTAAACCACTACCGATTATGTACTTTAACTACTGGCCACACAGTACATGATATAGATATGATGAACACTTTCCCACCATGAAACGAAGTCCACACAAATGTATAAATCGAATATTTTATATAGCAAAGGGTATATACAACGTTCACTTAATGACATTTATGATTTGAATGCACTTGTAAGGCAAATGAGTATTCGTAGGCAGATCAACATTGAATGTCCAATCTCTGGTTACGCAGGGAGCAAGTATGCAACCTGGTTCTTTAGGGAACTATAGCGATGGTACTTAAATGATTATAGCTGGATATACTAAAAGGGGGTCCCGCTGGTTGTAAGTCAGTAGAGGGGGGGGGTTAGGAGAGCCGCCGGCGATATCCCATCTGGCCAACGATTTCTTGGGAGAATTCAGAGTGCTGAACACGGTGCCCACAGAACCTCGGTCCACAGATGAATACAGCTGGGCCCTCTTGTAGACGGTAGCTGCCGGTCCACAACGAAGAGACGTGAGGCGACCTCACTCGGGGTAGAGCACCGTCTCACCTGGACTCCTCTCGGGGGGTAGTTCCAACACTCACCAGTGTTGGCTGTTATCCATGGCATAAATCAAAGCACCCAAAGCAAGTAGATAATCCAAGCCGTGTAGGGCTCGCCGTCGTCCGGGTAAAGTAATCCAATGTGCAGGTCCACTCGTCCTGGCCCAGAACTCCTCGGATGAAAGCACCACACGTGGTCTGCCCAGCCTGGTTAAGACTCTAGATAACGCGAGGAACGATGGGGGTACTGCTCACTTTATAACTCTAACCGAACGATGCACCATACATAATAGACTATTATTAACTTAATAGAAATACGTCCCACTCGACGGTATAGTGCCAAACTATGACAATTCAACTATTAATCCACACGATGTCTCAATGCCATTCTGAGGCCAAGTTGACCATACTGCACCACAGGTGTATCGTGGGTGAGGCTTAACGTCTTGCCACTAGGTTGGAGGGTAAAGAACTAAGGGCTAAGGGACTAAAAGAAAGTTCTACTTTACTTGCGCCATATATATATGCGCTGTGAACAAATAGTACCATTCGTATTTCGGCAGACGTATTCCTACGCGGAACCGGGGCTAGTAACGACATGTTCGTCGGCACGATTGAACTTGAACCAAGGGGGCTTGGCTGCTGATGCCAAGTTCTTGTCCAATGAGAGAATGAAACTATTATGGGCTGTTAGTAGACTAAAGGGATATTCAGTGTATATGTACAAGGAATATACAAGGGATATCAAACGATATACAAATACTATTAAATATATATCCATAAATAAATATATATATTCGGTTTAATCTGATCCTTCACAACACACCCTAAAACCCTCCATTCTCTCTCCTCCTGTGTTCTGCTATTGGGCTCCGCCAAATCCCATCCTCACATATATGGGCTACTTTTTTAGGTGAGGCCTATTCCCATTGAACTGTATCATTTATTTAGTACAATTTACAATGCTCATGCATTTGTGTATCATCTTAGGCTGGTTTCTTGCTATGTGGCGCTCACATTTTGACCTATCGATTTCTTAATTGTTTAATAATTGAGATATTATTATACCCATCTGATGAGGCCTGGGCCCCTTGTAGGAAGCCTATCTCTGCTCATGTGTTTGTGTTATTGTCCTTGTTTTATAGGTTTTATTGCTGCTTGGCCTTCACATTTGACCTATCCGTGCCTTTATTATGCGCCCCAAGTCAATAAATGTGAGCTTCCCAAAAGCGATGGTATAGTTCGTACACTGACCCTGTATATAATTTTCCCTTCAATCAACAATTCATTGATCCACCTACTGTAGTAGCCGAATTGCCTATTAATTTGAATGACAGGTAGCTTGTTAGATGATGAGGACGAGTCCAGTTGCCTTGCCCTCAAAGTATAGACCAATCAATATAAACCATGAGGGCATTCTCACTTTGTATACCCTCACCACACCGTGCTTAAACAAAAATTGCACTCCACCCATAACAATACATAGATCCATTATGTCTGATAATGTAGGTACACAGGAACTGATGTATTATGGCATATCTTCTCCTAAAGAAACCTTTTCAGATAATAGTCTATATGGAGTCTGAATTCTAGGATCAGTGTGGTCATAGTGTAGTGCTCTAAAGTGCATTGAATTATCCACCCTTTAAAATAATAAACTATGCCTGCCTACAAATACATACTTTTCCTGTGCTAATGTTTTACACTTAACATGACTTATTAATTCATGATTTATGTTTTGGTATGTAGGCTCAGCTGTTCAATATCTGCATTGAAATGTAGCTCCAGTTCCAAACACACACATTGATGTCACTACTGTAGTGCCTGTGCAATTGCAAACACTTCAAGGACAGAACTCACCCCCAGTCCTTAACCAGCTATATGTATGATATGATGATATCATATCATATGTATGCTAATTACGACAGCAAAGCTCCTCGCCGTGTGGCACCATTCATATTTCTACAATGAACGATGCATTAGAAACTGGAGACTACTGTAGTACCAGCGACAATGCAGTGCCACTTGAGAAGCAAGCATCCACAAGCTATAGCTATCATGCTACTATCATCAGACGATAGATGACGACTGACTCATCCATGTTCGCTGGGAAGAGAAGATACAAGACGCGGTGCTCAGAGGAGATAAGGCAAGGAATGTGTTTGATGATAGAGAGAGAGATACGATGCCTATCAGCATCCATAGATGGCGAGGGCTTTCAAAGACTACTCGACGACACAGAGTCAAGCTACACAATTCCATCAAGGACCAACATCACCAGTTGGATTGAAGCAATGTGAGCTGAACACAGAGCTAGATACTGCTGTTGAGATCAGAAGCTCTGTATAGGATTGTTAGTAACTGTCTAACTGTACATATGGCTTTTTACACTATTAACTGTTTATCTGCATATATAATTGTCTCCACCATTCACTGTCTAGTTGCATATATATCTGTTCCCACTAGAGGGCGCTCTAGGCGGAGCCACCCAGGTACTCCACCTTGTGGCGAGTATAAAAGCAAAGGTATACTCCCATTTCGTTCTCTCCCCCAATGTCTCTCAGTGAGAGAAGAACATGTATGTTACTGCTGCTCTTTCCATGTAAATAAAAAGAAAATACGCCAGTTCAGGCTCAAGATAGAAACCATGCCTCTTGACCACATTATTGTCGCCCTATAGCCGAATTCTGTTAACAACTGCCAAGAGCCTTGCTCGGACGGGTGACAAGTGGACAGGTCTTACAACAGAGTGCCTCGCCACTATATCAATGATGACTGGTAGGTTAGATCAGCGGTTCTACATACACACGGCTGACAACTTCTCCACAAAGCTCACCGATGCCAAGGATACCTGGGGACGAGTGGTTGCATGTCTCAAAGACAACGTGTGGACTTGGACTCTGTTGCGTGTTTGGCTCTGGCAGTGAATGGTGGTTGTCATATTTTATGTGTGCATTGGGTTATTGCTGCAGCCAGACAATGTGTTAAGTATGTTAACCACATCACTCCTGCAAACAACGTACAGGAAACCAAGCTGGACCAGACGCAGATGCCAAAGGACCACCTCCTTCAGTCCCGGAGAAGGAGATGGAACTCCTTTTGTGTGTGACACGTTTGAAAGACTCGTCGAACAACAGTGGGTTGTTATAGCTGCGCTATCTGACCAGACAATGGAGTATTATTATTATGTAATGGAGGAGATTACATGGTCGTTGAAATGGCACAGTTGAAATATGCAACAAATTAGTAATTAATTTCTAGCTTTAGCAAAAAGGTTAATTTGTCTAACCAAGTGGATTTGAACCTGGGACCATAGGATCCACAGACGACCGCACTAAGCAGCTGAGCTAAAGTGTCTGACCCGCTATCAGGTGCTGGTTGACTGTGACCGACTTGTTAGTAGTTTAGAGTCATCCTCCCTCCTTTCGTCCCTGTGCACACTTTCCTAGCATTAAGGCACTGAGATCCCACCCCATTGCTACGTGCAGGGCCGCCTCAGGGGGTGTGCGAGCAGTGCGGTCGCACAGGGCCTCGCGGGAAGGGGGGCCTGGCCTCGCAAAAAAAAAAAAAAAAAAAAAAAATTATAAATTTTTTTTATTATTTTTTTTTATTTATTTTTTTATTTATTTTTTTATTTTTTTGCGAGGCCCCCCTTCCCGCGAGGCCCTTTTTCATCACAGACCTAAAATCTAGTTTTGCTTATATGCTTATATATTTCACATTAGACACGTTTGTAGAATGACTTGTTCCTGGGTCTGCACCTGGGTCACTATTGGAGCTCTGGTGCTCTGCAGCAGGCATTGGTTTCAATGAGGGGAGGGGTTACAGGTAAGGTAGCGTCTGACTATTCCGCGCGTGCAGCATTGGAGTTTATGCCAGCCAAGGTGAAGAGGACATCGTTCGGCAGATGGACTGAAGATGAAAGTTGTTGCATGTTAGACAGTTCAGTCAGGCTAGCCATCCCGGCTAAAGACAGGGACAGCTAGTTAGCTTTAGCTACGTTATAATATTGAGTGCTAACGTGTGGTTCAGTCGGGATAGCCATGATGATGTCGGCTAGTAGCTAGCTTAGCTAACGGCTAACTAGCGTTAGCTAACCTATCCAGAGGAGCGAGGCGAGGCGAGTGGATGTCTTTTCAAAAGAAGGAGAAGAGAACTTGTGAGCAGATAAATCTGTTAGGCAGCAATACGCCGAAAGGTGTCCAGTCTGCCGGAAAGTACTCGAAGAAGAAGAAGAAGAAGAAGAAGAAATTACACCGTGGGCCAAGTCTCCTTCCAACTTTACCATTGGCGCCGGCCGCGCCGCATTCATTGATACTGCGTTATGGTGAGTCAACCTATGATTATATACCCGCCGTGGACCTGACCTATCTATCTTTCTCTCTCTCTGGAGCCAAACTGGTCGACTAGCTAATATATAGTACTACTAGTAGCTAACTGTGTGTGCCTGGTGAGAGCACCTGGCTGTATGTAGACAGTAGCCGCATAGCTTGTTAGCTGTTAGCTAACGCAGAAGCATGCTATGCGGCTACTACATACAGCCAGGTGCCTGATTGAGCTAACTGTTAGCCAGTTAGCTGTTTAGCGTCAGCTGGGAACGTTCGTTTGATGCTATCAGTTAGCCTTGAGAATAGCAGGCCCTGGCACTCTGACTACGACATCATCTTTGACAGAAGATGTAGTCGGGCCTGCACCATGACAAGGCTCTGGCCATAGCTTTGTCCCGACAACGAGAGGCCTTTCGTCAACGTGGAGACCTGTGTTGCGGCCTTTCGCCCTGCGTTCCTCGTGCAGGTAACGTAAGATTAATGAAAATGTCATGACATTACCCCACTCTTCCTTCCTTCCCCTCCCGAATGTTTTGTTAATAACAATGTTTTTTTCCAGGCAAAACATATGCTACTTCACAACATTTGGAGATACGACATGTGCTGTGTGTGAATGGTCGTTTGTGTAGCTTGGGTAGCGTTGGGCCGTTGGCCAAAGCTGTGTGTCACGTGGCCTGGTGTCACAGTACCTGGCTAGCCTATTTAGCTGATGTCGGCCATTGGCTCCTTGCTGCTTTGGTTTCTCTGTTGACCCTCTTCTTGTTGGATTTAAGTGTTGATCTTTGTCCTTTTGAATCTCTCATACATGCTATAGTCTCTCTCTAACACACACACACATGACAAACACACATGTTCTCTCTCTCTCTCTCTCTTTCTAACACACACAGTCTGCCTATGGCGGCCTTTCTCGATGGCTAGGCTGTGCTCAAGGATCTTCAGTCACAGTGCTCAGGTATTCTGCCACTGTGTACTCTCTGTTTAGGGCCAAATAGCATTTCAATTTCTTTCCAATGTGTCTCTCTCTCTCTCTCTCTCTCTCTCTCTCTCTCTGTACACTGTATATTGACTGTAGAACGGGAGCTCTCTCTCGCTCTCTCTTTTGCTATATGTTGACTGTATCATGCCCCGCCTCGGGCAGCGCTATTATTTAAGAATATGTTGACTGTATAAAAAAATAAAATAAAAATAAAAATATATATATATATAATTTTTTATTTTTATTTTTTTTCTTACCTTTGGGGGGGGGGGGGGGGGGGGGGGCTCGCGTTAAATCTCGCACAGGGCCTCGCATTTCTCCCAGGCGGCCCTGGCTACGTGAACCTGGATACAGATTCACAGGGCAGTAAGATCCCACTGTAACCAAGTGGATTTGAACCTGGGACCATAGGATCCACAAGGCAGCCGCACTAACCAGCTGAGCTAAAAGGTGAGAGCCATTAGCAGGTGCTGGTTGACTGCGACCAACTCGTTAGTCATTTACACTTGTATTCAAACTAATCATAAATGTATACTTGTAGTCCATTCTGACATAAAAACACACTTGGTTGTAAACTAAACCGGTTATGAGTAACATGGTGGGAACCATCTCATGGATAAAAAAAGAAAGTCCCATTTGCACCTGTAAGTAATTGGTAAAGCACTCCAGCAAAATACAGTTACTGCAGATTCTGGTTGTCCTTGTAACGAAAAAACAAACTACTGAAATGAGTGCAGGCTCCTCAGCTGTTTCTGACTCATTTAAAATGATTGAAAGATACACCAGACTGACACATCCGGTACTTTGGCTTTTTCCGCGGTCACGCCTACTTTTGAAATGAAAGACCAAGCATGAAGAGCATGTGTCTTCATTGTCCCCTCTGGGAACAGGTGGAAACTGTGATCATGTCATCAAATTGACACATGACTATATTCAATATCCAAATTGTCAAGGTTATCAATAATATCCAATAATGAAAGGTAGGAAACATCTTTCAACGGTTTATTCCAAAGTGAATCAAGCATAATTTACAAACAGGAGACGTTGCAAGGGAATTACATTGCAACGGGCAGACATCCTACATTCTGCAAGGAACAGAAAGACTGAGCTTCTTTTATGTCTTATGTCTTCTTTTATATCACTGCTGACATCGACACATATCACAACCTCTTGTTAACATTCTCCAAAACCATTACTAATGCCAAAGCTTCTTTCTTTCACCATAGGATCGAGGCCTCTGCCAAGAATCTTCGCAAACTGCATGCTACCATGTCCTCCCTCCTCACTCCCCCCCCATCTCCTCCTCCCTCATCTTTTTCTGCCGAAGACTTTGCGATCTTCTTTGAGGAAAAAGTGGAGAACATCCGCAGCTCCTTCTCCCAACCCCCACCCATTCCAAACGCTGAATCGAGAACCTCATCCTTCACTCTGTCATCTTTCTCTCCCATTACAGAAGCCGAGACCCTGACACTGGTAACGTCGAACCGTCCGACTACATGCCAGCTGGACCAGCTACCCTCCCCACTCCTCCAGACCATAGCACCGGACATCCTCCCATTCCTAACTGCAACCATCAACTCCTCACTCAACTCGGGGGTGGTCCCCACCTCCCTAAAACAAGCCAGAGTCACGCCCCTCATAAAAAAACCAACCCTGAACCCCACCGTCATAGCCAACTATCGTCCTGTCTCTCTTCTCTCCTTCCTTTCTAAAACACTTGAACGTGCTGTATCCAACCAACTTACTGCTTATCTCTTACAGAATGACCTCCTAGACCCCAATCAGTCTGGCTTCCGGACTGGCCACTCCACAGAAACGGCCCTCATTGCGGTCACAGAGGCACTTCACTTAGCAAAAGCGAAAGGCCTCTCCTCTGTCCTGATTCTCCTAGATCTATCTGCAGCCTTCGACACAGTCAACCATCAGATCCTCCTCGCGGCCCTCGCAGGAATGGGAGTGGCTGGATCTGCGCTGACATGGCTGACATCATACCTCAATGACCGCTCCTACCAAGTGTCATGGAGAGGGACTCTGTCGGCCACCCGCCCCCTCCGGACGGGTGTCCCCCAGGGCTCGGTCCTAGGACCCCTTCTCTTCTCCCTCTACACTAAATCACTGGGTAACATTATCACGTCTCATGGCTTCTCATATCATTGTTATGCCGATGATACTCAACTCTTCCTCTCCTTCCCTCCCTCAGATATCCACGTCTCTGAGCGGATCTCGGCCTGTCTGTCCGACATCTCCGCCTGGATGACGACCAACCACCTCAAACTGAACCTAAGCAAAACAGAATTGCTCCACCTGCCGGCCAAATCCTCCCCCCTGACCGACCTCTCCATCACAGTCGAGAATGCAGCTGTGACCGCGTCGCCGACCGCCAAGAACCTTGGTGTTGTCCTCGACGACCAGCTGAACTTCTCTGCTCACATCGCAGCGACAACCAGAACCTGCAGATTCCTCCTGAGCAACGTCAGAAGGATACGCCCCTTCCTGACAAAAGAAGCCACCCAACTCCTCGTCCAATCAACAGTCATCTCCCGCCTCGACTACTGCAACGCACTGCTAGCTGGCCTCCCGGCCACTGCCACCAAGCCTCTTCAACTCATTCAAAACGCCTGATCTCAAACCTACCGAAGTCGGCCCATGTCACCCCACTTCTTAGGGACCTGCACTGGCTCCCCATTGCTGCACGTATCCGCTTCAAGGCCCTCGACCTAGCATACCGTGCGGCAAAGGGAACCGCTCCCGCCTACCTCCGGTCAATGGTCTCTAACTACACACCCTCAAGACCCCTACGCTCTGCATCTTCTGGCCGCCTCAGATCTACTCCTATCCAAGCTCCCGGAGGGTCATCAAAGAGAAGCCGCCTATTCTCAGTCCTTGCCCCACAATGGTGGAATGAACTACCCATCCCAGTTAGGACAGCCGAATCCCGTCCAATCTTTCGCCGTCGACTAAAGACTCACTTCTTCAACCATTATCTGAAATGATAAAAAAAAAAACCTGACTAACCTTAATGTCATGCACTTGTCCTAATAAACTAACCTACACTGTAACACGCAACACTTTGATGAACATTGTTACTCAGCTGATAGAGTTATACCCTTCTTGCTGTCTTGTCGCACAGAACTTGTAAGTCGCTTTGGATAAAAGCGTCAGCTAAATGACTAAATGTAAATGTAAATGTATGTCGTCACTAAGCCAATGAAAATGCTTCTTAAAAATATACACAGAATACAGGGATAACACGAGACCAAATAAAGAAATTGGTATTGGTCAGCTAGGAGGGCTGACCTCAACTAGTCGAATAGTCGACTAATCGATCAAAAGGAGCCGTAGTCGACTGCCAACATCTTAGTCGGATGCAAATTTTTTTTTATATTTTTTAAAGTATAATTATTATTTTTTATAAGTTTCCTTTATCATTCTGTCCAAAAGCAAAGAGGCCTAAAAGTGTGGCGAACGCTAATGGCGTGCATACCAGCGAGGCTAACTGCCTAAGAAAACGGCACTGAAAGAAGATTTCACCTGTCTAATGAACACACTAGACAAATATCAAGATGTATCCATCAGTGGACCAATTGCATGCTTTCCTATCTATTGTCATTTACAATAGATACAATTATATATGGATAGATATGGTAGATATGGTAGATTTATACATAGGTACTTTTATGGTTATTCTTGCATTCGAAGAAAAAACCTGCCAGGATCTGATAAAACCCTGATGACATGAGGGCTGACAGGTACCCTGAGGTACCCTAACTGGCATGGTAGGCAGCTATACGCCATACATTATAAGTTGTAGTCTGTGCAGGTTTGGTGAGTCAGACACACTTAATGCTATAAATGCATGCAGCCAATGTGCTGTCCTCCTCCTGACTGCTGTGAGTTGACAGGTAGATAAACCCTCCACTACCACACAAGACACAGGGTGGCTGGTCCACCTTTCCTCTTCCACTTTAAGAATCTATGGATGTGGAGTACGAGCTCTATGTCCATCACACTGCGCTCCTCCACTCTAAGAATCTATGGACGTCGAGTATGAGCTCTTTGTCCATTAATATTTAGGCAATAGGCCATTCTACTTTAACACAGAGCAAAGCACATCAAACAACTGTTGAGCAGTCAATAAATATGATGTTACAGAGTGTAATGTTAGAAGATGGTGAGCCCAGGAGATTTACAGAAATAATTTTCCAGGAGATTGACAGAAATCATTTTCTTTATAAAAACAAGATTTGGTCATCAAAAAATTATTGTTTTTACCAAAAATTTGTCTCGAAAAAGAAGGGTGGTCTTATAATCAGGGTGGTCTTATATTCTGACCAATATGGTAGTCGGAATGAATGCACCTCAGTGCGTAGCTGGCAGAATGCTAATGCTCTCTGTACTTGGCTGATTGCACAGTGAGTGAGTGATGGGTTCGGTCTACGTCAGCGATGGTGAACAGAATGAGAAGATCAGCTAAATGGGCTGGTCTCTATCTGGGGACACAGTCACCTGCTTCTCCAGCGATGGACTGCAGGATCGAAGAGGCTGAGATGATCTCTCGACGTGTGTGTGTGCATGTGCAGTGACGGATAGAGAGAGAGAGAGAGAGAGAGAGAGAGAGAGAGAGAGAGAGAGAGAGAGAGAGAGAGAGAGAGAGAGAGAGAGAGAGAGAGAGAGAGAGATAGGACGAGTGTACATAAATGCTAGTGGTGAGAGAAAAAGGTAGCATGGGTGTATAAATAAAATAAATAAAGCTACTGTATGATATTGTAGGTCTGTGTGAGTGTATGCTGAGTGAAACCGTTTTTGTTTTGTATAAGATGAGATAAGATATTCCTTTATTGATCCCCTTGGGGACATTCGTATGTGTGTTTGAATGTGTGTGTGTGTGTGTGTGTGTGTGTGTGTGTGTGTGTGTGTGTGTGTGTGTGTGTGTGTGTGTGTGTGTGTGTGTGTGTGTGTGTGTGTGTGTGTGTGTGTGTGTGTGTGTGTTTTATATGTGTGCGTTTAGTATGGATGTGTGTTTTATGTGTGCATGTTTTATATGTGAGTGCACGTGTTTCGTGTTTCGTGTGTGTGTGTGCGAACAGGCATGTACTTCTAAGTACATTATGATACCCTCTGCAACGACCCAAAGCATCTACACACAAGACATTAGTGATCTCTAGGGAGGCTAAGAGTAATGGGGAAATCCGGCAAGTACAGTGGTGGATAGCGCAGGTCCAATATGAGATAGATATGGGTCCCATATTTCATAAAAAGTGTCCAACTTGGAGTGCAGCATACACGTGATGTATTCACAAGGAATACAGTCCATAATAATGTTGTGCCATGACCTCTTTGATGGGACCTCGTCCTTGATCCAGAACAACAGAATGTTTTTCCTAGAAGCAAATGTCAACCAATTGAACAGTCTCCTATGTTTTAAATTGGCAATATGAATATCTGGGAGGCCTAGTAAGAGGCAGAGTGGATCCAGTTCGATGGGGGTCTGGAATATATCAGATGTTCCTCTACGATGTCGAACCAATAGCTCTGGAGCTTTACACAGGACCAAAAGCAGTGGACGTGGTTTCCAATCTCTATCTTGCATTTAAAGCCGAGTGGGGATGTATTGATCCATTTTACTCTTAAGGGCAGGGGTAATATGAATCCGGTGCAAGATTCTAACTTGGATAGACTTGGTGCGGTTGCAAACAGAGATTTTTTTTGCGTAGGTCCATGCATCCTGCCAGTCCTCGTCCGTGATCTCTATGTCCAAGTCTTTTTCCCAGGACTGTTTAGTGACAAGGGAAGATAAAGATGAATTAAGGTTTAGAGTACTATAGAAGATAGATATTTGATTTTTAGGAATCTGCAAGGAGAGGGCTTTCTCAACCTGCGAGGTGGAACTGTTAATTAACAGTGAGGTGTCCTTGGTGATAAACTGCCTAATTTGTAAGTATTTAAAAAATTTCGTTTTCAATAGGCCATACCGCTGCTGCAGCTGTAGAAAGGACATTAGGGTCTGGCCATCAAACAAGTGGCCAAGATCAGTTATGCCCTGCGTATGCCAGGTCTTGAAGCCGCCGCCAATTTGGTCTGGCTTAATGTCAGGATTGCCTACGATCGGGGTAAGAGGAGAGGTCAGCTTAGCTCGGCCCTCCACCTTAGTCTTCCAGGCCTTGACGGAGCATAGTGTGATGGGGTTAGAGCATATTTTCCTAACAGACTTAAAGTTTTTGATAAGTCAAGTCAAGTCAAGAGTTTTAATTGTCACGGCATACAGGTATACAATGAAATGCGGGTGGTCTTGCCCGCAACGATGTGCAATACAGTGGTACATATAATAGAATCAAAGAAGAAAACAACATTGTGCAGTAAACAGGTAACATGGAGTGACATCTCGGTATCTGTACATAGTTATTTACAGAGCATATGGGACATGCTAGTTAGCTTTGGTAGTACAATACACTGTTCCTGTTATTCTAATTTAAAGTGTCCTTTCCTTTGGCCATAAGTGTGCGTGTGTGCGACATGAGTGTGTGCCCGCTCATGTTAAAGTGTTAAGTGGCTGCTCGTGTGTGAGCGTGCACAGTGTGCGTGTCGTGTGTGTGTTCATGTGTGCTTGTGTGTGGACAGTTCAATGTTCTGAGCACTCAATGTTCATTGTTCATGGCTCTGATGGCCTGGGGGAAGAAGCTGAGCCTAAGCCGCTCTGTCCTAGTAGCTGGGGTTCGCAGGCGTCTGCCTGACCTCAGCAGCTGAAACAGGCTGTTATTGGGGTGGTGAGGGTCTTTCATTATCCTGCAGGCTCTGGATTTGCACCTCTTGTTGTATAGAACCTGCAGGGGGGGTAGTGCAATACCCGTGGTACGCTCGGCTGAGCGCACCACTCTCTGTAGGGCCTTCTTGTCCTGTGCCGTGCTGTTTCCATACCAGGCAGTGATGTTTCCGGTCAGGATGCTCTCTACAGCTCCTGAGTAGAAGGACTGGAGTATCTTCCCCGATACTCTGAACTTCCTTAACTGTCTCAGGTGGTAGAGGCGCTGTTTCGCCTTCTTTACTACTGTGTCTATGTGTGTTGACCATGTCAGGTCCTCTGAGATGTGGACCCCCAGGTACTTAAAGCTGCTCACCCTGTCCACGGTAGCCCCGTTAATCATCAGTGGTGTGTGCGTCTCCTGCTGTCCTCTCCTATAATCCACGATCAGCTCCTTGGTTTTACCAATGTTCAGGAGCAGGCTGTTGTCCTGGCACCAGCGTTCCAGTACCTCAACCTCCTCCCGGTAGGCCTTCTCGTCGTTGTCCGAGATCAGCCCCACCACCACCGTGTCGTCTGCGAACTTCAGTATGGAGTTGGAGCTGAACCTGGCCACACAGTCGTGTGTGTAGAGTGAGTACAGCAGGGGGCTCAGAACACAGCCCTGGGGGGACCCGATGCTCAGGGTGATGGTGTTGGAGGTCTGACCCCCCACCCTGACTGCCTGGGGTCTTTCGCTCAGAAAGTCCAGTACCCAGGCGCTCAGGGCGGAGCTCAGACCTAGCTCGATCAGCTTGTCCACCAGTCTGGTGGGGACTATGGTGTTGAACGCTGAGCTGTAGTCTATGAACAACAGTCTCACATAGCCCCCCTTCTGACGGTCAAGGTGCGAGAGGGTGCTGTGCAGTACCTGGGAGACCGCGTCGTCAAAGGACCTGTTTGTCCTGTATGCAAATTGCATAGGGTCCATATCACTGGGGAGGGAGGCACAAATGTGGTCCTTGACCAGCCTCTCGAAACATTTCATGACCACAGAGGTGAGTGCCACCGGTCTGTAGTCATTTGGACATGTTGGGGAGGGTTTCTTCGGTACAGGGATGATGGTAGACATCTTGAAGCAGGCAGGGACCACTGACTCCGCCAGGGATTGATTAAATATGGCGGTGAACACTGGGGCCAGCTGGTTAGCACAGGACTTGAGTATGCGTCCTGTTATGCCATCTGGGCCAGCAGCCTTCCTGGTGTTCACCTGCATAAATGCTCTTCTCACACTGTGTTCCGACAACGAGAGAGCGTCCCCGCCCCCCCGCGGTTGCCCCCCCCCCCCTCCACAACAGCCGGCGCGCCAGTGACGTCACTAGCCGGAGAGCCGGCAGCGCCACTGTCTGCACCAAACCGAGCGTAGAAGATGTTGAGCTTGTCCGCGAGGGAGGCGTCGTCGCTCCCCATTGAGGGGGCGCTGACTTTATAGTCAGTTATTGTCTTCAGTCCCTGCCATAATCCTCTTGTGTCGTTTTGTGCCATTTGTGTCTCCAGTTTGTCAGCATATGTCCTCCTAGCAAGTTTGACAGCCTTGCGTAGAGTATAGACTGAAGCCTTATACTCCTCCATGTTTCCTGACTCTCTACCCAGGTTGTAGGCGGTGGTACGAGAGTTCAGAGCTGCTCTAATAGTGCTATCCACCCACGGTTTCTGGTTTGGGAAAATCCGCACCGTTTTTCTGGGGACAATACCATCGGCTATTGTTGTGATGTAGCTCACCACTGTGTCTGCTAGCTCACTGACGTCACTGGCGCTTCCTTTGAACATATCCCAATCCGTGTCTGTAAACACGTCCTGGAGCGTGGCCTCTGATTCGTCGGTCCACTTCTTTGTCTCACGTGACACGACGGCGTCACGTGATCTCTGCTGATATGCCGGAAATAGCAAGATGGAGTCGTGGTCGCTCGAGCTTGTGGACCCCGTTAATGGCGGAGCGGCTGCTGCCTTGTAGCCGGCTCTGAACGGGGAATAACAGTGGTCGAGTGTGTTTTTCCCTCTGGTGGAGCAAGTGATGTGCTGAAAAAAGGACGGCATCACTTTCTTCAGGTTGGCCTGGTTGAAATCGCCGGCCACTACCATCGCTGCATCTGGATGTTTGATCTGGTGTCTGTTGAGATAGTCGTGTAGTTCTCCCAGCGCTTTGCCCGTATTCGCGTGTGGGGGGATATATACGGCGGTCATGACGACCGCGGAGAACTCCCTCGGGAGGTGGAACGGCCGACACAGGATAGAAAGATGTTCCATGTCCGGAGAACGCGAGTTTGAGAGAACCTGCACCCCCTCGGGTTTAACCCAGGAATTGTTCGTGATGAGGCAAACTCCGCCGCCGATGGTCTTTCCTGAGGCAGCGGTACGATCTGCACGTAAGACTGTGAAGGCATCCGAGGGATATACGCTTTTGTCCGGGGTCGCCGACGTGAGCCATGTCTCCGTGAGACACATGATGTTGATGTCTCTCATCTCCCGTTGGAACCGGACCCTCGCCCTCAGGTCATCCATCCTACCCTCCAACGAACGGGCATTCGCCAGAAAGATGGATGGAATTGCTGGGCGGTAAGCAGCTCTTTTTAGTCTCAGTCTGATACCTCCACGTCTCCCTCTGTGTCTCCTCCTGCCGTAGCCTTTGTTCTTTTCCTTGCCGCCATTCTCCCGTCTGATTTCTGCTGGCCATTCTAGGTCAAAATAAATAAATAGTAGGTTCCACAGGGGGGACTTAGATTGAGAGGATTCAATGTCTAGCCAGATTGATAGTGGGTCTGATCTGAACCAACCGACAAGTACCCTAAGGTGTGCTGCTAGTTGGTAATGTCTTATATTAGGTAGGTCTAGACCCCCATCTTCACCATCCATCTGTAATTTGGCCATTATCAGACGCGGTTTCTTCCCATTCCAAATGAATGAGCTTAGCCAGCCTTCTAGCACGTTGATAACCTTGTTTGTCAGCAGCACTGGAATCATTTGGAGAGGGTATAACAGTCTGGGGAGTACGTTCATTTTGACGAGGGCTATCCTACCCAGCCAGGAGATTGGTAAAGGGGCCCATCTAACTAAGTCTGCCCTTATGGTGTCTAAAAGGGGGGGAAAGTTGGCCTTAAACAATGTATCAGAAGTGGGTGTCACAAATACTCCTAAGTAAACAAAGCCGGAGGGCGACCAGCGAAATGGGAAGGGCTCGGGCAGAATCGGGATGGATTTAAGTGGCATTGCTTCGGATTTGGAAAAGTTAATTTTGTACCCTGAGAAGGTTCCAAATGTGGAAATCATGCGGGTTAGACATGGAATGGAAGAGTCAGGTTTAGATATAAAGATCAGTACGTTGTCCGCGTAAAGAGTGATTTTGTGCTCCATCTCGCCCACCCTAATACCTGAGACCGCGGCTGACTGCCTAATGGCCTGAGCGAGTGGTTCTATGGCCATGTCAAATAGTAAAGGGCTAAGAGGGTCCCCCTGGGGGTTCCCCCATTGTAGAGGAAAGTTGTTAGACCTAAACCTGTTAGTCAGAACCGCCGTCATCCGTGAGTTGTAAAGAACCTTGACCCAGTCAATAAAAGTGTTTCCTTGGCCAAATTCAGCGAGGGTTAGAAACAAATACGGCCATTCTACATGGTCGAATGCCTTCTCCGCGTCGAGAGACAGAACCACCGCGGGGTGGTCTATCTCACGAGTCATTTGGATGATATTAAGGAGCCGTCTCATGTTGTCGGTAGAGTTCCTACCCTTAATAAAACCAGTCTGATCTTCGTTAATAATGAAAGGGAGCACTTTTTCTAGGCGCATGGACAGGATCTTGGAGAGCAATTTTTGGTCCGATTTAAGTAGGGCTATAGGCCTATAGGAGGCGCACTTTTCAGGGCATTTACCCTTTTTAAGGAGAAGGCAAATATTAGCCTCCCGTAGGGACTGGGGTAATATCCCAACCTCAGTGGAATGATTAAGCATTGCCAGCAGGGGATCCAAGAGAATATGACCGAATTCCTTATAGAATTCGCATCCGAAACCGTCAGGGCCCGGAGCCTTACCAGATGGCATACCCTTAAGGGCACACAGAGCTTCCTCCTTCGTAATTAAGGGCGTTAAGGAGCAAGTTCTGATCTTTCGATACCTTAGGGAGGTGCAAGTCAGTGAAAAAAGCTTGCATGTCAGAGAGAGCACCATCGGGTCGTTCAGTCCTATAGAGTTGGGCGTAGAAAGAGGCCTGACCTCGTTTGAGTCCGAGATTGAGGCTATTACTTGGGTGTCAGCCCTCTTTTTTGCCAAGTTAGCTAGGCACCTGCCAGGTTTGTCACCGTGTTCGTACATTCTCTGTCTGGCACATTTAATTCGTATTCACAGTATTCGGCATCCTGGATCAGAAGAGTGTTTAACGCAGTTCTGGTGCCCGTAAGCTCTATAAGCACAGCCGGGGCTGGGTTTGAAACATGTTGATTCTCAAGGTCGGCTAGTTTGGATTCAAGAAGTTTGTATTGTTAATTTTTCTTGCGTTTCTTGGATGATACGTAAGACATAATCAGTTTGCGAGAAAATACCTTGGATGTTTCCCAGAGCAGAGACGGGTTATCTGTAGAATGTGAGTTAATTGAGTAGAACATTTAAAATTCCGATTCGAAATAGGAGACAAACCTATCATCCTTGAGGAGGTATGGGTTAAGACGCCAACATCTCGACAGCACCCTCTCTTCTGACAAGGAGTAGACCAGATATATAGGGGCGTGATCCGATAAAACAATACTTCAGATTGTGCAGGACGATACTAGAAAGAGCTTAGAGGAAGGGATGAAGAAATAGTCTATTCTACTGTTGCTCTTATGTGGGCCGCTAAAAAAGGTGAACTTCAGTTCGGATGGGCAAAGGGTTCTCCAGACATCTGAGAATCCGATGTCTGTACATAGGGAGGGGAGCATCTTTGCTTGCCTAGAGGGGGGAGCCAAACTGGGTGGGAGTTTATCAAGAGACGGTATAAGGTGACAGTTAAAGTCTCCGCCCACAAAAGCATTCTCAGAGGCCAGGCCATTAAATTCAGTAAATACTTTGGATAGAAAGTCAGGGGAGTAGCCTGGGGGACAGTATACATCAGGGGTAGGCAACCCTAGGCACGCGTGGCTAGGGGGCATTTGCATAGGCACAGGGGGCAGCATAAAAAATTAAAATTTTAATTATAATTTTCTTTTTCTTTTTTTTTGTCTTTGAAATATTATAGTGAAATATTTTGCACTGTTGTCGCATTTATCTTGTTGAAATCCTCCCACAGGTTTTTTTTACTACCACATATTTAATTGAGACCCTTTATTTGTTTATTATTTCAATTTAGCTGGAAATACATTGCTACATCATTCAGTAACATTTGCAGAGCCTTATAACAAAAACATTATTACAGTCACCATTGTGACCAGTGGGATTAATCAACACATTTTATTATTTTTCTATTTCATTGAACATTGCACATGTTAAAAGCCATTTTTGTTACTCAAAATGTGAGTATTACCAAGTCAACTTGTGTTCTTAAAACAATGACAATAAACATAGTTTTAATAGGTTGAAATAATGTGGTTGTGTACTTATTTTTCTGTTAAATTATTATGGATTGAAAACTGAAAACCTTAATGCACAGTAACTGAACTCAATATTTTTTTTTTTTTTGATCCCCTTTTTCTCCCAGTTTTCTATTTTTCTCCCATCCCAATTTTCGTATCGTCCAATTCAACCCTCCCCTGTCTTTGAACGCTGTTTCATGCCTCCCACAAGCCGGCTGCAATGTGGACTAAAGGCCTCTGCATGCTACAGAAACTTCAAAGCAACTGCAACACAACATCGACAAAGCAACAGTGTTTTAGACACTCTGCCTTTATGCTTCTGCAACATCGACGCGCAAAGTTAGTTTAACTAAAGTTAGTTTAGGTTCGTGTTAACGTTAGATAATGTACAAAATAAACGTATTTCCAGTGATTTTTAGACGTCGCTCTTTTATTTTGAAATCCCCCGACCGGAAGTGTTATAGTGTCTGTTGCTAGCAGCTTAACTTTCTGTGCTTTTCGAGCTAACGTTACCGTAACATCATTAGTTTCCAATGGAGAGGATCTCGGCTCACATGCAGCTCAAACTACCTATTGGAATAAATTAATTGATTGATGTTTAACTTGTCCCTGTGTGTGTCCAGTCATTTCGACTAGCAAACGTTGTATTTAACGTTAAAGTTACCTCAGGATACCATTGTATTTAGTTGGTTAGCTATGTAGCTAATGTGGATAGCATTTTGTATAGCACCAATGCTAGCTGGCTGGCTACAGCTTTATTTACTAAATTATGGAGGCTTTTTAATCGTCAAGGTAAGAGAGGATTTGTCATGATCAACTGAAGGCGTATGCTATGGAACAATATGTGCTTGGGTTTTCAGAAAAAGGCCAGCTATGTGATGCTAATTATTTAGCATCAACGCTGGCTGGCTACAACAATGGCGGATGGTATTCTCTGCGAGACCAATATTATTCTATGACAGCCCCGCCCCCATTCGCTAACCAACCAATCACTGCTACGCAATATCAACGCAACGGTTGTTTAGGTTAGATTTGTGGGACATGTACACAACGTCCAAGCAACACAGTCTACAAGACCCTAAACAACAACCGTGCTGAAATCGCGCTGATGTTGTGTTGAAGTTGCTTTGAAGTTGCTGTAGCATGTAGAGGCCTTAAGTCATACATAGCACGAGTCCCCTCCGATACTCGAGGTAACAGCAGTCGCATCTTTCCACCTGCGCGGCTCGATCTTTCAGTGTTTGGAGGGGCCCCGCCCCCGTCGCTTCCTGATTCTACTGCGCAGGCGCACCAACCGACCTGTAGGAGTCATTGTCCACAACGCCCGATCCCCACCCATCAGTTTCCCTCCCCCTAATACTGTCAATGTGTGTGTGATGTGTCCAAAAATGAATGGGCAAATGTGAGTGAAATGGTCGCACTGTAGGCAGCTGTTTGTCTGGATTGCATCCCCCCCCCCCCCTCAACTCAGATTTAGGGTTGATACAACCATCATAATAATATTGTTAATAATAACAATAACAATAATGATGTAATAATGTAAAAATTATCATTAAAAAGACCTGATTATGAGAAGAAAAAAATTACGATGCATGGAATATTGTTGAGGCACACTAGTTACAACTATATTTCAAACAGGCACTCCATGTCAAAAAGGTTGCTGACCCCTGGTATACATTCATAAATCAATCAATCAATCAATCAAATGTATTTATATAGCATGTTTAAACATGACGCTTGTCAACCAAAGTGCTTCACATAGCTAAGCTAAGAACAAAGAAAAGTATAAAATAAACAGAAAAAAACAATCAACGGATAGACAAAGGAAAAACAGAACTCCACGTCAACTAGTACGGCAAGAGTCAATAAATGTCATTTCTTTACCCTTAAGAACCCCTTTGATAATCACATAGCGACCGTGGCTATCTAAAGAGGAAGTTATGAGTCTAAAGGGGAGATTTTTATTGATCAGTATGGCCACTCCCCTACTAAATGTAGAATAGTTTGTGGCGAAGACCTGTCCCACCCAACTCTTTTGGAGTTTGGCGGTGTCATTGGGTCCCATATGGGTTTCTTGTAATAAAGCAAGAGAAACATTCTCCTTCTTTAAAAAGGTCAGAATCGCCTTCCTTTTCGCTAGTTTCTGAAGACCTTGAACATTCCAGGAGTAGAGCTTAAAGCTCTCAGAGTTAGCCGTAGCCATAGAATATTAGGGGGTGTGTAGACAGGGCAGACCTAAAAAGGCCTGTGGGCACTCCAAATTCACCTATTTTAACCACTAAGCATATGTACCTAGAGCCATACATAAAACAAATGTTTTCAGTAGCAGACATGTGTCCTGAGCCATACATAAAACATACATAAAAAACATATAAAGGTGCGGGACCGGTGGGCCTTTCCCCAACAACACAGGGACTCACCATAGGGCCTAAAACCCTCAAACCTACCATAAGTAGATTACTCTGTCAGTGCCATACTCCCAAACATAAACAAAAAAAAGAAAACGAAAAAGCCTCAAAACGTAGAGTAAATGGAAAAGTTCACATTAAACCTTATAAAAACATGGCTAGGTTTAAACAAGAAACCTAGAACAGGAACCATAGCAAGAGAAAAGGGGGGGGGGGTGTAAATAACCTGTGTACTGCCTGTAGTACGTCCACCAGGCCGGAAGAGGGTGATACTCTGCTGACCGTTGTTTCCTATGGTTCACACAGAGTAGCTTGCTGCCTTGTCATAGCGCAATTAGGCCGCCATGTCAGGAGAGGTCGCTGTGCAAAAGTTCGTCTGACATTTTAGCGGCCTAGCAGGTCAACAGTCGATGATGACGCCTCTGGCCGCAAACACGACCATTTGCCATGTGTGTGGCTAGCAGAACGTAGCAGGAAGAGCGTGGCTGATGGATCCATGAGACCCCAGTCCGAAAAAATATGTACACACACACAAAAGAAAAAAAATGCATCACGGAGGCATTAAGCCAAGTCATGACGAGGCGTAAGTGACACGCATAAAAGTCCTAGGTCATTTAAACAAAGCTAGCGCTTAGCTCCCCGGCATATAGTGGATGTAAAAAACTAAAAAGAAAATAAAGTGGCATTATGTAATAGTTATACAAAACAGACCAGGCCAACCCCCCCTTAAGTCAGACGCAGAGAAAAATAAAGCATACAGGCGATACCTAACGTCACACAGTCAACCATATTTATAAGAACGAAGAAATATAGAGTGATATGACCCTCTGCGTGTTAGCCATAGCGAAGTGCTAATGGCCCAAAATCAAGCTACTACCGCGTTTGGTACTGGTGAGGCGGGTGTCGAGGCCCCTCTACGCCGGGTCTTCAAGAAGTCCACGGCGTCCTCAGGCGATGAAAGATGTTTTCTCGCCCTGTCCTCGGTTGTGATGATAAGTCTCGCAGGGAACTGGAAAGATGGCTTGAGTCCTAGCTTGTAGAGGGGGGCCATGCCGTCTTTGTAGCGGGAACGCTGCTCTACGACTTTGGGACAGTAATCTTCAAAGATTAGGACTGGTTTCCCTCTTTATTTCAGCGTTCCCCTCCTCTTCCGTGCCTCCCAGATAATCCTCTCTTTTATTCGATAGTGATGTAGGCGAGCAATAACCGCTCTAGGCCTGGAACCGGGTGCTGGCTTGGCAGTAAGGGCCCTGTGACACCGCTCCAGCTCGGGTGGCGTAGGGAGGACCTCCTTCCCCAGAATTTCAACCAGTATCTCCGCAAAAAAGTCGCTGGGCCGGTCGCTATGAACGGACTCATCCAGTCCTAATATGCAAATATTAGACCGGCGACTCCGGGACTCGACGTTAGTTAGCTTAGCCTTTAGCTTGTCATTGTTCTCTTCTAGCGCCGTACACCTAGCCTCTAGCTCGTCCACCCTGCCAGTCCAAGTATTCAAGCCGTCTTCCACGGAGGTCAGACGCTCGGCATGGTCGTTAACCGACGTCCAGAGGCTGTCGAGTTTGGTTTTCGAGCGAGGCAGCCGACGCTCTGATTTCGTTGGTTAAGGACAGCCTGAGCTCTTCAATTAGCCCAGCAATGGCGGTTATATCAGCTGGCGCGTCGTCCTTCTTGGATTAATTTCTCAGTTGTCTCGTCGCCATTATGGTTTTTGCAGCCAAAATAAATAGGTAGAAACATAAAGGGGGTATATACAAAAAGGTTTAACCAAGTTGAAAGTATAAAAAGAGGCTTTTAGGACTAAATATAAAAATACGGGAGTCACATCGTGGCAATGAGCGACTACTCCATCCTCGACCCAGAACCGGAACCCCTTATTTACATTTTTTAATATTTTTTCCCCCTTCTTTTTCCGTTTTTCTCCCATCCCAATGTTAGTCGTTATGCCAATTCCCAATCCCCGTCCTGGTCGTTGCGCACTCTACCCCCTACCGTCGGTCCGGGAGTGCAGAGACTATCACATGCTTCCAACGACACATGTGTAGCCAGCCCACCGCTTCTTTTCACCTGGCAGCGCGGACTCTCACTGGGAGAGTGTAACGTGTGAAAGGATCACACTACCTCCCCCAGGTAGAATATCTGATGCCGCCAAACAGCGACCTCTAGGCAAAGTAGCCCATCTTGGTACTGCACTTTGTTTACATGTTTAGCTGCGACTAGCAGCTCTATAGCTTGCTCTGTTGGTTGTTTGGCTGGTCCACAAATGTGTCCCCACCCTCTAATGGCCACAGGCGTGTGTGTGTGTGTGTGTGTGTGTGTGTGTGTGTGTGTGTGTGTGTGTGTGTGTGTGTGTGTGTGTGTGTGTGTGTGTGTGTGTGTGTGTGTGTGTGCACGCGCGCGTGTGTGTTTGGGAATCCACGTGCCTACCCGGTTGCATCTATTGCAGATTCACACTTGTTTGGTCTGATGGTGTAGGATGGAGTTGAGTGGAGAAAGGGGAGGGGTTTGCTATTGCTGGCCACACCTCAGGCTCTGCCAAGAGAGACATATGTGCTATAATAAGTTGCTACTGAGTAGGCGGCTGGGTGGCGCAGCGGAGATTGCGCTCATCACCAATGCAAGAGACTCCGGTCTCGAATCCGGGTGTCAGCATTGCCTCCGGCTTGGGCCGGCCGCCATATTGGCTCAATTGGCAGAGTCAGCGGGTGGAAGTCGATGGGTGGTAATCTGGACGTTGTGGACAGCGACTCCTACAGGTCGGTTGGGGGACACCTGCACAGCAGAGACAGGAAATAGCGGGGGTAGTGTGAGCCTCCCACACGTTACACCTCACCAATGAGAGTCCGCGCTGGCAGGTGAAAAGATGTGACAGGCTGCCTCCTCGTGTACCGGAGGGGACGCGTCTATTCGAATACCAACCGGTTCGTGCTTCCGCGTTCGCGTTTTGCGCTCTGATTGGCCACTGACCTACGCTAGTTTTGCCCCCCCCCCCCCCCCCCCCCCCCCCGGTATGAGCGTAGAAATAATGTGTGGACACTTTGAAATGGGTATCACAGTAGTAAGTCCTACTGTAGAACATATTAGCATGACGTCCTACTGTAGAACATGACATATTAGCATGACATCTGATTTATTAATGCCAGATTAGGGACAAACGCAATTGGCACAAGTGTAAATGATGGATTAGTCACTCAGTTTAAACATCAGATATAGCTCACCTTGTTCGTCTGCTGCCTGTGGATCCTATGGTCACAAGTTCAATTCACTCTTGGTTCAATTACATTTTACGTTTAATTAATTTATCCACTCTGGTTGGATGGTGTGTATGTATATGTATGTATTGTGCTCTATAATGACAATACATTTGAATCGAATCTCATTTTGAAATCGCTACCTGTTGAGTGGATCACCATGGTGCAATGCAATCGTGTCCATAGGCAGCGTAGCGATTTCAAAATGAGATTCGAAGTGTCCACGCATTATTTCTACGCTCATACCGGAGGGGGCAAAACTAGCGTAGGTCAGTGGCCAATCAGAGCGCCAAACGCGAACGTGGAAGCACGAACCGGTTGGTATTCGAATAGACGCAGAGGGGACACGTGATGCAAGGCTTCTATCCTCCCTACAACCGACCACTGGGGGGCATATGCGAGCAACGTTCAAGACAGGGGAGCGGAGAATTGGAAACACGAAATTGGGATGGGAGAAAAATAGGAAAATAAGGAGAAAAAGTCGATAATAAAAAAATAAGTTACTACTGTATAATAGCTATTTAGTTAGACACACTTTTTTATCTAAAATACCTCATTTGAAAAAACCTTTGTGAGGTGAGCACATAGTGCTGGATGGATTAGTCTGCTTTCATCATGCACCCTGTGGCAGCCTCCACTGCTTATAGTACAGTGTCTATAATAAGATACAATATTCCTTTATTGATCCCCTTGGGGAAATTCAGGCGTCATAGCAGCATGGGGGAGAGGAGGTACAGGTGGTAGTAGCATGGTAATAGTAGAAAGACATAAATATAGGCAATACAATTAGATCTGAATATTAAAGATGTGACAAAAAATTATAATAAACAGTGTAAACATTTGTAACTCTGAATAAAAGAATATGAGAAAGTAAAGTAAAAAAGTAAAGTGTAATCAAAGGTGCAGATGGGGTCTGTATATATCAGTTATAGTATACGTTACTATAAGAATGGGCAATACAGAATCAGAATCTGAATATATGCAATGAGTAAAGTAAACAGTATACACAGGTGCAGTATACACAAGGTACCCTGACTGGCATGGTATACGCCATACTTTATATGTTGTAGTCTGTGCAGGTTTGGTGAGTCAGACACACAAAATGCTATAAATGCATGCAGCCAATGTGCTGTCCTCCTCCTGACTGCTGTGAGTTGACAGGTAGATAAACCCTCCACTACCACACAAGACACAGGGTGGCTGGTCCACCTTTCCTCTTTACTAGTGGATAATGCCAGCATGTAACTGTAACGGTGAGAGCATGTATGTTCAACATGAGATCCGTCAGATAGACAGAACATTACTGATGAGAACAAGTAGTGCACAGAGTCAAGAGCACTTGTATACCTAGTGTAAATATATGAAAAACACATGTAAATATAACAAAATGTAAAAAATATCAACATTTATAATTCAAGTAGTATAAACAAAAGATAATCACTTACAAACAATAAGTCTAGGCGGGAAGCATAGGTGGATGACATAATATAATTGTATAACTGAAAAGGCTCTGAAGCTCTACATGCCGATAAAAACTCCTGACACACATCACATGATCATAACTAAGCGGTAAGAAACCGTCCACCAGGGGGAGATTAACAGGACAGTACTGACTGGAAACATGATAGTCAAGTAATTCATAATATCCTCATGACATATTATTACTTTCGAATATGGTCCAGGGCCATGACCACAGCTTGTCCATTATTCGCCTGTTTGCCTATCAAGATGTATTATGTGATGATGTAATGGAATAGTATAAATAAGAGGTGAACATGTCATTGTGTGTGTGTGTGTGTGTGTGTGCGTGTGTGTGTGTGTGTGTGTGTGTGAGTGTGTGTGTGTGTGTGTGTGTGTGTGTGTGTGTGTATGTGTGGGTGTGTGTGTGTGTGTGTGTGTGTGTGTGTGTGTGTGTGTGTGTGTGTGTGTGTGTGTGTGTGTGTGTGTGTGTGTGTGTGTGTGTGTGTGTGTGTGTGTGTGCGTGCGTGCGTGCGTGCGTGCGTGCGTGCGTGCGTGCGTGCGTGCGTGCGTGCGTGCGTGTGTGCATATTTGTGTGTGTGCATGCACACACACAATGAGGTCCATTCTCCTCTCTGGTCATTTTATTCACACACTCTTTCTCTTCTTACAAATCCAATTCCACTCTGCCGGTGCCAATTGCAGGCGCTCTCCCAGCTGAATGCAGCTGCAGGTCCAATAGGCCCAAACTGAAATTGGCAATTCACTCCTCTGCATCGATCTGGTCACTTTAAACCAAGGCCCTCAATGTTGAGAGCTGCCACCGCAGCCAAGTGTGTATGGTGTATGTGTGTGTGTGTATGTGTGTGTGTGTGTGTGTGTGTGTGTGTGTGTGTGTGTGTGTGTGTGTGTGTGTGTGCGTGCGTGCGTGTGTGTGTGTGTGTGTGTGTGTGTGTGTGTGTGTGTGTGTGTGTGTGTGTGTGTGTGTGTGTGTGTGTGTGTGTGTGTGTGTGTACGTGTGTGTGTGTACGTGTGTGTGTACGTGTGTGTGTGTGTGTGTGTGTGTGTGTACGTGTGTGTGTGTACGTGTGTGTGTGTGTGTGTGTGAGTGACGTGACCATGACTTGTTTCGCTTATTACGTCAAAACTGACCAACGGTAAAAGAGAGAGAGAGAGAGAGAGAGAGAGAGAGAGAGAGAGAGAGAGAGAGAGATTTTTTTTGATTTTAGAAAAACATTTATTTACATATTTCTCATTACAATGTACAATGTGTATGTCAATACAATTAAAAACAACTAACTACACATTATATCGGGCAACATATGTCCCCATCACACTTAAAACCACATGAGATCTCACAATAAAAAAAAATGCTAAAATACACCTGTCCGTCTGCAACACAACAAAAAAACATTGAAGCTCCACCCAAACAAAAAAATATCCATACTCCCATTCAACACATAATATGTCATCAAGAACAACATATGAGCAACCCAAAAAGGTCCCGTCAGTCCATTTGTGTCCGTTTTTATATCCAGCTCATGAAAAAAAAGATCCCCTTCATCAGGACCTTCCGTTCCACCGAAATAATCCTGCAACAGGTATTGTTCCCCGACGCTCCGCGCTTCAGTCCAATCGTCCAGACAGACCCTGTTGTGACAGGCCGTCCTCAGCCCGAATAAAGAAGCCACTTCCTCTGACCCGGCTACATTCACAACATCTTTCAGTGTCATTGTCCCAACTGCTTGCAGACACTGTCCAAGCCCAGGTCTACTCCCTTCCTGAATGTCCAGCCGGGCTCCACACATCAGAAGCTCCATTATCATGGTAACACTATATTATCCATTTTTCTGAGCTTCTGCACAATCTTTCTTAGTCTAAAAACTTCCTGGGAAGTGTACCCCCCACAGTTCTTCGACCTCATTTGAGTCTTTGCTGAAAAAATAAACATCTCCAAATCTTCAAAAAAATCTTCCACTTTGACACTTCTCAAATTTTTTGTTGTGTGCAGGAACTTCTGTATCTGCCTGACTGCATAACATTTTTTCCGTTGTGAATCAGACACTTGAGAAGCATTTGGGAACTCATCTTCCTCAACACTTGAGATGTCATCCCCCCATTGTTTTTCAACTTCATCCTCGTCCATACTGGACTGAGAGGAACCTGTGTCGTCTATGACCAAACTTGTCACTTTTTTTTTAACCTGAGAGCCCACCCTTCCATCACTTCCCACCACGCCATCCACTGTCTGACTGTGTACATTGTCCACCACATTCAAATGTTCCCCTATTACTTCACTCGTCAAATTTTTTTGATTCCTTTTTTCACCCTGACGCGGTGTTGGGCTCGGGGGGACAAAAAAAACTCTGCTCTCCTCTGTTACCTCGCCACTTGTTGAAGGGGGGGCAGCATCTCTGATTCCCACCTCCTTACCTACACAACCACTGGTTGAGGGGGGAACAGCGTCTCCACCCCTCCCTCCTCTGTACCTGCACCACCCGCACCACCCCCTGTTATCCCACAGTCGCCACTAGTTGAGGGGGGGGCAGCTTCCCTCACTCCTCCCTCCTCTGTACCAAGCTCTGCTTCGTACCTGCTACACCGGTTCTGTGGCCCTGCAGCTGAATACTATCTGCTGCGCTACTGTCGGTCTGCAAAAGGACTCTATTTACATTGCTGGCGTTCTGCAGCGGGACCCTGTTGTCGTCACCGCTCTCTGCTGCGCGCTGCAGCACCCCCCCTCCTCTGTACCACTACCTGCGCTGATCTCAGCCCCGCGCTCTTCTTGGGGCTGAGACGGAGGTCGCCTTGCCCCTCTCCCCGCACAATCGCGGGAGATATGACCGAGTTCCCCGCATTTGAAACACTTCCCCGAATTACCAGAACTCACAAAAACCACATAATCAAACTCATCAACCTTTATCTTAAAAACCAACTCAAGCTCCTCTCCGCTGTTATTTAGAATAATTAAAACCTGTCGCCTGTGTGAGACAACATGCTTTAAAAGCGGAGATTTACATCCCGACGACATTTTTCTTATAGGGGAAACTATCTTCCCATGTCGTGCTAGTTGACTTCTCAATAGTTCATCACTGATGAACGGCGGAACGTTGGAAATAAAGACATTTCTGCCTGGTGTGGAGAGCGGCTCTACAGAAAGAAAAGCCCCGTCAACACTTATCCCCGATTGAACCAGTGTGTGCACCTTGTCCAACGAGTCAAGAAAAATCACTACTCCTTGATTCATCTTCGCAGCTGATTTAATGCTTTTATGTCCAACAATACTTCCAACTGCCAAACTGCAGTCCTCTACTGATACATTAGGAACAGATATCTTAATACCATGCTTTCTACCAATTTTGGAAAAGTCCATATTGGTGTCTGACGTCATCCAGCAGCACACCTGGCCGATGCGGCCAAACAAACAAAACACTCCCACTTAACCCTATACACACCAAAACACACAACAAACCAACACTACCCTTAAGTTATAATACAATATCCCATAAACAAATTAACAAAATAGACAGATAAAGATAGAAAAAAAAACTCACTACACCTCCAACCTCTCCAACCTCTCCAATCTCATTCCCAGCATGCACCGAGAGAGAGAGAGAGAGAGAGAGAGAGAGAGAGAGAGAGAGAGAGAGAGAGAGAGAGAGAGAGAGAGAGAGAGAGAGAGAGAGAGAGAGAGAGAGAGAGAGAGAGAGAGAGAGAATAAGGATCATGTCTATGACTGTGCAACTAGTATGCATTCCGCAGCTCTTGGAGGCCGATGACTTTTACACTGCTGTTTGACATGCTGCATATTGTTGTGATTCACTGATGCTGGTTTTATGTTATACTATGTTTAATAAACCTGTTGTGCAACAGTTTTCTATCTCCTGAATATAAATATTTATAAGTCTGTATGTCTCTGCCAGTTTAATTATTCAATTTGTGGAAATATACAGTACACAACTTAATAGTTTGAATCAGAAATAGCTTTATTCACAGAGCCTGCAAAAGTATTTTTTTCAAATGAAAACTAAATCATAGTAAGCCTAGAATATGTTAACATAATTGTGAGCCCTGTAAATGACTTTTCGTGAAGCTTTCAAGCTTAAATAGTGTTCCAGGGATAAAAAAAAATTTAGACAATTTGTTTGTTTGTGAGTGGAAAATGGAAATAAACAGTAGGCCTACCATTTACCATGGAGATAGTGGACCTACAGTATCTCAAACTCCGCCCTCTGTTCTTGGTCCTGCAATCACAACTGCTGTATGCAACAGTTGTGCATGGAGGATCAGGAAAAGAGGGCGGGGTTTGAGAGAGGTAAAGTACAGAAGAACCCTGGCATCGTGATGATGTCTGGTCTTTACAATGAGCAATCTTTCCACCAGCATGGTTTGTATTTCAATTATCAGTTGTACATTTTTAGACTATTTTCAACACGGCAGATGTGTCACAGATCATCAGATATCTGTGCCATTAAATGTACGTTTTCACCAGATCCAATCACCATGCAAACAGCACGCTAGCCAAAATTGGTTGCTTGATTGGATGATGTGATTTTTGTTATTTGTATCTGTATATTTTATAGCCCTATGTATTTATTATTCACACTGTTTATTTGATCAGAGAACAGTGCATATCAATCAACAGTTAAACATTTATAAATGAATAAAAATGAAAAACTGTAAATATGCCAATGTTAGCAGGGTTGCTAGTTTTCAACTATATCCCTGGGCTTGATGTTAAAGCCAGAAAGAAACAGAAAAATAGAAGTACATTAAAACGAATATAAAAACTATTTAAAACATATTCTTGTCATGCCCCTCCAGTCCTCCAGGCTTCCCACCCTCTAATACCCTTGGTTCTCCCACTCTATCCCGACCTAGCTACTCTCCCTCTCTTTCTCTCTCTCTCTCTCTGATTACAGGATGGGGTGCAGGTGTGTGTCAGCCGGAGTTGCAGCTGAGTGACATCTACCAGATGATTACCAACCCTACTTAGACCTGGCCCAGGTGTCATGAGGCTGCCAGATCGTAGTTCCTTATTTTCAGTCAGTCCATATTCTCATGCCTTGTTCTATTTATCAGTCTGTGTTCTATTGTGCCTCTAACGTCCTTGTCCTCCTTTTGCTCACAGTTCCTGCCTGGCTCCACTCCCTGTTCCCCCATCTTGGTTTCCCGTGAATGACCTCTGCCTGCTTGACCACTCTCTCCGTGAACATCCCTGGACTGCATGAGAACCCACTCCTTGCTACGACCCCTACGCCCGTCTCACTACCCTGTACCTGCTCCTGGCTATGACCTCCCCGCTTGTCAGAGTACCCTGTACCCGCTCACTCCCTGGACTGTCTAGCGACTGGATTATGTTACTCTTCTTTTCTCATTAAATACACCCGACATTTGGGTTATACTCTGATTCCACATTGTCTCTGCTTGTTTGTGTCTGAACCTGTGTTGGCTTAGTGAAACCATTAAAGTTCTGTACATTCACTCACTAGGCATTCATGCATCTATAAAAACATTGTGTACAGGGACATTGGGCTATTCCTCCAAGAGCCCACGAATTAACAACGTTGCTGATCGGGTGGTCCTTGCCTTGTGTCCCGGGTTCTCAAACTCAAATTGAATCTCCTTCACTGTCCATCGATGTTTCCAACCTGTGAACATTTTGCAGTGAACATTTTCCTTTTCTTACAAGCCAAAATGTGGTTTCATTATTTTGGAACCACAGAATGGAGTAAAAGCAACCTAAACGACATACTCCCTCTTTTAAATGTATCCAATTAGGTTTTTGACCACTAGTTGATGAAATTGGCGCTATTGAGCACCGTGCGAGAAAAGGGTTCCCCTGAAAATTGTGTAGGACATGGTCTTCAGGCATGTGCACAAAGTCACACAAGCACAGGGGTGACATAGAACACAAAGATAGTGCACTGTTAGGCATAAAGGTGCCCTTTGTGCTTTAAATGTATCAATCTATGCCACCTCCCTCGAGATCTGATGAGCTAACTGCCTGTCAATAAAAGGAGATCAGAATCGTTCCCCGAAAGTGAAACTTGACACAGATGAGGTGTAAACAAAGCGAGAGCAAAGCAAGTGGTGAAGCTGGACTTTGAAAAGGTGCTACGGGGTAGGAAATGTATTCTGCTTTCGGCTATTGTCTTTTTTACATTCTTTTTTTACTGACGATTTAGCCTCTGGGGCCAACAGCTAATGTTTCAGCACCTCCGGTTCCTATTATTCAGACCAAGACTTCCTCAGCGGTACACCGGATATTGTTTACAGTCCGATAAGCAACCAACTCCTGTCATTTTTCCAAAGGCAATTGTATCGTTACAATTAGATTCAAGTCCAGCCTAAAGACATGGCTTAAAAGGGACTATAATTAACCCAGATACTTAGCTAAAAGGCACCCTTACATGTTTGTATGCGTCTATGTTATGTATATGTGATGTGTTGTGATGTCTTGTCTGTATGATGCATGTCTAAGCATTCCGTTCCCCTACCCCCCTACAAGGACCACAATGGAAATAAGCTCTGAGCTTGTTTGTGTCCATCCTTGGCAGTATTTCCAGACTGTGCTTCTGTCACATGTTATTTTATATATTGTCAAATAAAGTCATTCATTCATTCATTCATTCATTCATTCATTTATTCATTCATTCATTCATTCATTCATTCATTCATTCATTCATCATCTGATGTTGAAAGCAATTAGGTTATTTTATGACACGAGTTGAACATGTATCCACACAACACACACACATTGATTGATTCCCACACGGTCTGTTTACCTGCATGCAACCAAAGCGTGTCCCTGTAGAAATTCGTGCCCGCATTTCAAGTGCCATCCTGCTCAAACGTGATCGGTCAATATCACTCAGACTATACAAACAGAAACCATAACGCTTCAGATACCGAAATTAGCTTGTATGTTATAGAACGACCATAGTTCAGTTGGGGAAAACCTTTGTCATGAAGATTAGATAGCAAACAAATGGTTAAACAGTTGTATGTTGGCGGCACATGCTCTGGAGATGCTCTCAGTACAGATCCATGCAAGCCTGCATCGATTTGTCTGGGAGCGCAAATAATGAACCCCCTAAGAGAACAGAGCCTAAGAGACACACATCCTCTGCTGATACTGTCAATATTGGCAATACAACATAATGAGACAGCGTAGCATGTATAGAATGAAATAGAATAGAATAGAATAGAAATACTTTATTCATCCCGAGGGAAATTTGGCACTACAAATCGCTCACAGTAAATAGTAAACATTTAGGTAGACAAAACAAAAGTCACGAATAAGAATAACAATAAGCCTAAGAATAAAATACGGTCCGAGATATACATTTCCTATGTTACATTCTAATATAAAATATACAGTAAAAATATACAGAAATATACAGTAAGTGTGAATTTGTACTATGTCGGTTTAAAAGTAAAGTAAAAGTCCAGGAAGATTATATAGTACTGTCACCCTGTGGTCAGTGATGCAGTGAGGCACAGTGATGCATTATAAAGTCAGATGGCTGTCGGAATGAAAGACTTCCTGTGCCGTTCAGTGCTACTGTACATCTTGGGAGTTTTAGTCTAGCACTGAACGTGCTCCTTCTTTCAGCCAAGTCTGTGTATAGTGGGTGGGAGGGGTTGTCCCTGATGGCGTGGAGCTTAGCAAGGCTCCTCCTCTCTGCCACCACCGCTAGAGTGTCCAGCTCCACCCCAACCACGTTACTGGCCTTCCTGACCAGTATGTAGAGAACACACCTAGATGGTGGGATACATTGATGCAGGTGGTGGTGGAGGGGGTTTCACCGATGCCACACGGTGCAACGGTAAGCGGCAGCAGAGGGCAGCATGCACTGGTGAGAGAGAGGCAGAGCTGCTTAAAGCAGCTACAGGGAGAATTATACAATGAAACATATATCATTGTCATATATACCTTTTAT
>NC_140165.1:225851059-225861059 GCF_963971535.1 Notolepis coatsorum
TACCTCGAGCCTACATATCCAAGACTTGACATGGACCACACACATTGACAGTGTTGTGAAGAAGGCACGGCAACGCCTCTACTCCCTCAGGCGCCTAAGGGAAGTTCCAAGTTAGTCAGAAGATCCTTAAGAACTCTCCTCTGCACAATAGAGAGCAGCCTGACTGGCAATATCACCTCCTGGTTTGGGAATAGCACCGCACAAGACCGTAGCAGACTACAGAGAGTGGCCCGCTCAGCCGAACGCACAATTGGAGGGGGCTTCCCACTCTCCAGGGCATTTACAACAAGCGGTGCATGGGCAAGGCTAAGAGAATTATCAAAGACTCGAGCCACCCAAACAACTGCCTCTTTGAACTGCTGCGGTCAGGCAAGCGATACCGGAGTCTCATGGCAAGCACAGAGAAACTCAACAGAAGCTTCTATCCCCAGGCCATCAGGATGCTCAACGAACAATAACACTATGTAACAACCATCAAATGCACTCACAGCACACACATCCACACGCACACACTCACTTTAAACATACAACTACCTGCAGCACCCACTTTAACCACTTTAGTACACCTAAGCACACTTTATATTTATTGGTAAAGAATTTGCACTACAACCCATACCGCATTACACCTTACTGCAAATTGTACCTAAATTGTACCTCATCCCACTTCTGCTTTGCACTGTATAGTATATTGTATGGTAACTCAGTTAATGCTTCTCAACACTGAAGCATTGTATATATGTACATTTTGTCTACGTACTTGACTTCTATTTTATACTTGCTATACTTATTTTATACTTATCAATTTTTGCCTAGCACAGTCTCTGGAGCGAAACAGAAAGAAGCATTTTGTATAAAAGTATTCTGTACTTCTGTAATGACAACTAATAAAGAAACTCTCTCTCTTTCTCTCCTGTTCTTATGTGTCCCGCTCTCAGATCCTACCGCCGCCGTGTAGCTCACAGACTGAGGAACGTCAATATTTATTATTCAATGTCTCTTTTTTTTTGGTCAGCGGGGAAGGCTGTGTGCTGTGTGTGATAAAAAAAGCTAGCCATCTCCAACTTTCTCAAGTTTCCACTTCCGGATTTCTCTCCGAGCTCATTGAGTTATAATACACTTTGACGGCTAATTATCTCATGTGGAATGTGCTGACAATGGAAAGGAAGGTGGAAAGAAGAAAAAGCCTTCATCCACCAAACCTGCCTTAAAGTATAAACACTGTACAAATACAAACTCCTCTATATTCACCCTAGATAATTACAAGCACATCCCCATCTGCACTCTCCTCTCTCTCTCTCTCTCTCTCTCTCTCTCTCTCTCTCTCTCTCTCTCTCTCTCTCTCTCTCTCTCTCTCTCTCTCTCTCTCTCTCTCTCTCTCTCTCTCTCTCTCTCTCTCAATCGCTCCCTGAAATGATGAATAAAATGAATTATAACTCTGGCACTCGGGAAGACATCCAGACTAATTATCTAAATCGACATCTAAATCTAAATCGGCATCTAAATCAACAACCATCTGTCTGGCGGAATAGTTATTTTTTTGAGAGCTTCGTCTTGATGGAGACGTTGTTTCAAGGTGAATTGACCCTCTGTTGGCAGAGTTCCAGAGGATATCGTAACCGGATGTCATCGGCACGATGAATCTACCGGAACATTTGTGGGACATTTATAAGGTGGGACAGTGAATAACATTGGTCTGAAAGTATATAGTTATCAAGGTGAATTGAATTATTTCAGATAATAACTGGTCTTCAATCCGCTTAAAGGGGCACTTCATAAAAAAGCAATGCTGATTTATCTTGCACATAATCTCAACATACATCCAAAAACTCGTGTATCAAATTCTTTTCTTTTCTTTCTTTTCTTTGACATGAAATATAAAAACATGACAACACACAAGCAATAATAATAATAAACAGGACTTCACAGGACAATAATAGTAATAACAATAACAATAAAGACAATATAAATGAGTAGAATTAACTAAATTAATAAATACAGAACATAAAACAAAATCAAATTATATTATCACAGACACCATAAAATACATTTCCTCCCCCACTACAGTACCTTTGATCTTGTGTGGTGGCGGCGTGAACTTAAGTATGGCTCATAGGGATGTGTTGCACTTATACATATGGATGCACTCTGTAGAAGAAAAGTCACTGTGTAAATGCAATCTTTGACTGATAGGAAAACATTTTCATTAGGCCAAGTTGGACAGACAGAGACAGACCTATCCCTCTCTCTCTCTCTCTCTCTCTCTCTCTCTCTCTCTCTCTCTCTCTCTCTCTCTCTCTCTCGCTCTCTCTCTCTCTCTCTTCTCTCTCTCTCTCTCTCTCTCTCTCTCTCTCTCTATCTCTCTCTCTCTCTCTCTCGCTCTCTCATTCTCTCTCTCTCTCTCTCTCTCTCTCTCTCTTCTCTCTCTCTCTCTCTCTCTCTCTCTCTCTCTCTCTCTCTCTCTCTCTCTCTCTCTCTCTCTCTCTCTCTCTCTCTCTCTCTCGCTCTCTCTCACATACGCAGATGCAAATAGTTATATACTCACTTGTGCACACAGGTGCAACTATTAGGACACACATTTGCCAAAATGTTCATGGTCGGCTATTCAGCAGTTGTCTGAATGACTAATGAAATATCTGTGTTTTGCCATGTTATTAAGCAGAATATCCTAAAACGTTACATTCTCCTGCAAAAGCATGCATAGGCTATTTTGTCTTAATCTAATACAGATATTTGCTGTTGAATTATCAACTATAGCCTAGGCCTTACATACAATATTAAAAAGCATATAGCCTAATCATTGATCGATTACAATCCTAATTTAAAAATATACATCTGGTCATTTGTAACGAAACACATACAAACAGAATACCTCAAAATGTTGGCTTGTGTAAAACATTACAAATAAATACAATGAATAGTGAGTCTAATTTAGGTATATTACCTTTTCTCCTGAAGATCATGAGAACATGTCGGTCATAAGCAGGGAGGAGACTCTGCAGAATACAGTCTCTGTGAAGGGACCAATGTTGTAGATAGAGATGTAGACCTTCGATGTAGATGCAGGATAGAGATGTAGGCCTTCAATGTAGATGCAGGATAGAGATGTAGGCGTTCAATGTAGATGCAGCATCGAAATGTAGGCCTTTGCCTGGACAGTCTGTGGTACTGATGGGTTCTGGTTTGGTAGGATGCACCCAGCCTGTGCTATGTCATTGTCAGGAGGAGCATTGCAACATAAAACATCCCATTTCTGCTGCTTTGTCCATGCCTTGTTTGCATGGAGGAGGTAGTTCATGTTCTTGACAACAATGGAATCTGATTTTTTATATATTTCAAAAATAAATGTAAGTATGTCCGCAGGAATGTATTTGGCAGCCAGTGTTGTAGTCAAGTCACTAAATCTAGAGTCCGAGTCGAGTCTCGACTCCCCAGTGTTCGAGTCTGAGTCACCAAAGAAGAGTCCGAGTCGAGTCTCAAGTCCCCATTACCCTAGTCCGAGTCTAAGTCCAAGTCATCAAGGTTGAGTCCACTCCACTCTGGCACTCAAAGAGCTGACATACAAATAAAAAAGGTCTACATAAAACATAAATTACACAGCGGTCATCATTTCAAAGGGGGTTTATTAACTTTTTAGCCAAACAAATGCACTAAAGCCATCAATATCTTATATGCCAAATGATTGGGGCCTATTACAAAAAAGATTATAAATAAATAACTGTATTTATCAATTAACAAGTCTGAGTCCTCGTCTGCACCTTCCGAGTCCGAATGTAGGCAATGCTCGAGTCCAAGTCCAAGTCCGAGTCATCAGTGCTCCAGTCCAAGTCGAGTCACGAGTCCTGAAAATCAGTCCACTCCAGTACTACAACACTGTTGGCAGCCTCTACATGTTAGCTGCTCCATTGCTAATTACTGGATTGTTTGTTTTTCTGAAGCTTTGTTCACAATCTAACCTGTCCCCTGGCAACAGTTACAGAAACAAGGGTTCTGCTTATATGCCTGAAGTCAGAATAAGGGAATATCTGAGTGTCACACATTCAGAAACGGACACTTGTAAACACCTTCCGCAGCTCTATAATGATTTCAACAAATATCTTTCCCAAGAATCCCCTAGAATGTAATCATGGCCAACATATATCCAATCATCTAAAGTTGTCTTTAACCTGCACTTTTATAACTTGCATGTATCAGTAAAATGGAGACTGGAATTGAGTAAAATTCACTTAAACGTATTAGTATAGATTTATATGTTTACAGAGAGAAGATCCTTCTATTCTCTCTCTTTCTTTATCTCACTCTCTCTCCTGTGGCTCTGAGCACGGCTGTCCGGGTAGCAACCAATCCCCTCGTTGCCATGGCAACTCTGAGCGGTCGAACTTCTGTCAGGTGCCAAGAGCTCACTGCAATAGAATAGTGTCAATGTGTGTGTGTTTTTTTTTTGTGTGCGCACCTATGTGTGTGTATGATTGAGCATGTGCTCATGTGGTTTGGTTGGTGCTTTGCAGTCGTGTAAGCAATGGTGTGTGTGTGTGTGTGTGTGTGTGTGTGTGTGTGTGTGTGTGTGTGTGTGTGTGTGTGTGTGTGTGTGTGTGTGTGTGTGTGTGTGTGTGTGTGTGTGTGTGCGTGTGTGTGTGTGTGTGTGTGTGTGTGTGTGTGTGTGTGTGCGTGTGTGTGTGTGTGTGTGTGTGTGTCTGTGTGTGTGTGCGTGCGTGCGTGCGTGCGTGTGTGTGTGTGTGTATGTGTGTGTGTGTGTGTGTGTGTGTGTGTGTGTGTGTGTGTGGTGTGTGTGTGTGTGTATGTGTGTGTGTGTGTGTGTGTGTGTGTGTGTGTGTGTGTGTGTGTGTGTGTGTGTGTGTGTGTGTGTGTGTGTGTGTGTGTGTGTGTGTGTGTGTGTGTGTGTTAGCCTTGGGCGGTATGACGGTATTACGGTATATCAGGGTATTGTAGAAATCCAGATGGTATTGAAAATCAATACCGTCAAAATCACAGATGCGTTTCAGTTTCTATTACACTGAAACAGAGTTTTGACAGGGACGGCATTGGTTGTAGTGCACACACAGCACACGCCAGCAGAGGGCGAAACCAGTCCTCACTAGTGGAGCGAGCACACGCAGAGCTGGTTGTCTACACACAGGAGGACGGGAAAACCCGCTTCAGTGGTGGAAATTAACGATAGTAGCACTAGGATGCTGCGGGCTTCTGGCTACCTTCTAAGAGCTAACGATAGTAGCACTAGGGATGCTGCAGGCTTCTGGCTACCTTCTGAGAGCTAACGATAGTAGCACTAGGATGCTGCAGGCTTCTGGCTACCTTCTGAGAGCTAACGATAGTAGCACTAGGATGCTGCGGGCTTCTGGCTACCTTCTGAGAGCTAACGTTACTAGTACTAGGGTGCTGCAGGGCTAACTGGCTACCGTTCTGAGAAGGTAACGATAGTAGCACTAGGATGCTGCAGGCTTCTGGCTACCCTCTGAGAGCTAACGATAGCAGCACTAGGATGCTGCGGGCTTCTGGCTACCTTCTGAGAGCTAACGATAGCAGCACTAGGATGCTGCAGGGCTTCTGGCTACCGTTCTGAGAGCTAACGATAGTAGCACTAGGATGCTGCGGGCTAACTGGCCATCGTTCCAGTGATTTGTTTACTTGGTAACACGGGTTGCCCCCCCCCCCCCCGCGCTGATGAAAATGAAAGTCATACCGTCATATACCGTATACCGGGGTATTATGTCAGCAAGGTATGACGGTATGAAAAAAATGATACCGCCCAAGCCTAGTGTGTGTGTGTGTTTGAAAGGAATAGAGAGAGAAATAGTACAGTGTACTTATCTTTATGATTGACTGCTAATACCCCCTTAGCCTGGCACTCCTCTTTCAATTCATACATATCGGTGTCTCTCTCTCTCTCCCCACCCCCTCTCTCTCTCTCTCTCTCTTTCTCTCTACTGTATCTCTCTCTTTCTCTCTCAGACTCGGTATCTGTCAGACTCCTATAACTATCTCCCCTCTCTCTCTCATTCTCTCTCTTTCTCTCTCTAAGACTATATTGGTCTATCTCTCTCTCAGACTCATATCAGTCTCTCTCAGACTATCAGTCTCTCTCTCAGACTCTATCAGTATCTCTCAGAGTGTAGTATTAGTCTCTCTCTATTTGTATCTCTCTCTATCTCTCTCTCTCAGACTCTATATCAGTCTCTCTCTCTCTTAGACTCTCTGTCTCTCTCTCTCTCTCTTAGACTATCTCAGTCTCTCTCTGACTATATGAGTCTCTCTGACTATATCAGTCTCTCTCTGACTATTATAAGTCTCTCTCTCAGTCTATCTCTATCTCAGTCTTTCTCTCTTAGACTCTCTCAGTCTCTCTCTCTGACTATATCAGTTTCTCTCTGACTATATCAGTCTCTCTCAGTCTATCTCTCTCCCTCAGACTCTCTATCAGTCTATCTCTCTCTCCATCACAGGGAACAATAAGCCTGAAAACTACTTTTCTTTATTTTTTCTACACCTACTCTCCTCCCTTGCAGAAGTATGCAGATGCTCAGCTTGCAAAGTACAGACTGTATCGATCTATCTCTCTCTCTCTCTCTCTCTGCGCCCTCTCTCTCCCCATCTCTCTTTCCCTTCCATCCAGTATCTTTTCCTCATCCTCCTCTGCTCTCCTCCCCTCTCCTCTCCTTTCCTCTCCTGTCCTTTCCTCTCCTCTTATCTCCTCTGTCTCTAATGACCTATTCTGCTGAGTCAGAGGCCATGGGAGAGTTATGTTCATATCTCTACTTCCCTATGATGGTAGCGATAATAAGGACAACGTATATAGGCTTCAGTCAACGTCTAACAACACATACTGCAGTCAGAGAAGCTACGTCTAACAACACATACTGCAGTCAGAGAAGCTATACGTCTAACAACATACTGCAGTCAGAGAAGCTACGTCTAACAACACATACTGCAGTCAGAGAAGCTACGTCTAACAACACATACTGCAGTCAGAGAAGCTACGTCTAACAACACATACTGCAGTCAGAGAAGCTATACGTCTAACAACATACTGCAGTCAGAGAAGCTATGTCTAACAACACATACTGCAGTCAGAGAAGCTACGTCTAACAACACATACTGCAGTCAGAGAAGCTACGTCTAACAACACATACTGCAGTCAGAGATGGTACATGTAACAACATAATGCAGTCCGATATGCTACATCTAACAACATAATGCAGTCAGATATGCTACATCTAACAACCAGTGTTGGGCAAGTTACTTTTAAAAAGTAACTAGTTACTGTTACTAGTTACTTCTTCCAAAAAGTTACTAAATTACTTACTCAGTTACAAATTATAAAAGTAACTAGTTACTTCAGAAAGTAACTATTGCGTTACTTTGAATGAATGAATGAATGAAAACTTTATTTAACAGATTGCAGAATGGGTACAATACAGTACGGCTCAATACACACAATTGTTAAGGGGATGCAGACCAGAGAAAGACGTTTGTCTTGTTTACATCAGGGTCCCCCATTTTCATTTCACATTGGTAATTTCAAGTAATTATTTTACATAAACAACATACACAAATCTAAACTATTTGAATGTTGCTGTGGGACAAAGTGAGACTAGCCTCCAATCAAATGCCATGTATGTAGATATTATAATTACTATGTTTATATAGTGGATCATACAAATACAAACACAATAGATGTTTTGGAACGTTTGATATGTATTTGCCCCTCAACAGGCCACAACTGGGCAACATTAAACTATGCTTGTTAAGCACTATACCAAAAATAAATAACAAATATATACTGATTGATTGAACATTTTAATTAACAGATTGCAGAATGGGTACAGTACAGTACAGCTCAATACACACAATTGTTAAGGGGATGCAGACCAGAGAAAGACTTTCGTCTTGTTTACATCAGGGTCCCCCATTTTCAATTCATGACATTTATGACATACATAACATACAGATATAATAATCTAATCTAATCATCTAAACTAATCTAATCATGACATTTAAGACATGCATGACATACAGATATATATATCTCTGAGCACCTGAAGACTGTGCTATTAAACCAGGAAGTGCAGCACTATGTTGATAAGGCTGTCAGCACTGGGCCCCGTTCCCCGTACCTGGTTCAACTAAGTCGATCAAGATGTCATTATCCAGCTTCAGTTAACCCGATGTTTGAAGCCGGGATTTTCCTGTTCCTCGAAGGTGGATTCAGTCTCGTTAACTCAAGCCAGACTTGAGACCCAGGATAAATGCGCGTGCCCGCCTCAGCCGAGAAGGCAGCAAGTGTCGAGAGCAGAGATCCTGATTCTCTAGCGGCATTGATTGATTAATTGATTTAAAACTTTAGTAACATATTGCAGTACGGCTCAATCGCCTCGCCGACAAGTTAAATGCGTTATCTATAGGCTAATTTTAAGTCCCTCATTACCTCAATCAATCAGATTATATTTCTTTAAACTTGCCTGCTGGATTGAATAATCAAATGAGATCTTGCTAGCGAAAATAATTAGTAAAACTGTTATACAGAATAACGATACGGCTCCCTTACCCATTGATTGATGTATGGTCGATCTTTTACTTATCTTCTCTGTGGTGTAACGGGTTCTTCTTTTGACTTTCACGCAGACGACCGGGGTTCGAAACCCAGTCGTCTCCTTCTTTTTGCAATATAGGAATAATTCAATTTGGTGCACGTTGAGAGCTATATAAAGAATGACATCCTCAATGCATGTAGATTTATAATATTTTAACTTAAAACCAGGCTACCTTTGCGTATAATAATTAATATTATAGTCAAAAAAATTATATTGGAAACACGGGGTTTCGAACACCGGTCGCTGGGTTGCCAGGATTGAGCACTACCGCTGAGCCACTGTGCCAGATGGGATAAATTCATTGTTTATACATTAATGAACGAGAGACCCGTGTTTAGAATATTCTTTATTTTGTTGTTGTTGCACCGAGCGAGCGCCACGGTATATACAGTAACGTGCATTATTTAGGCCAAAGTGAATTTAGTATCAGCATTTTGGGTCTATTTTACATTTCAAAAGACCCCTCTGGAAGAATGGAGCACAAAAACGTAATTCAGAATGGTATAACGCAGATCCTAGACTGTGGGAATAATTTCAGGAAACGCGCTGTCACTCCTTTGCGGGGGCGTGGCGATGGTTGATCTGGCTAACTTGAACTTAAACCCTGCTTTCGACCAGGCTCAAACTTTTGGATCTGTTGTCATGGTGATTTGGAAAATCCAGGTACGGGGAGCCGGAAAGTCCGGCTTAAGTCAGACTTAACCGAAAGTTATCCGGCTAACTCAGTTATCCAGGTACGGGGAACGGGGCCCTGGCAGTAGAGCCTGCACTACTGTAGTGCCCTGGGCTGCAACACAACTAACACAAGAGTGAACAAAAAACTCTCATGGACCCGCGGTCTGTCGTTGACTGCTCGCTTGTGTTGTTCGTTGGATTCGTTTTGGATTATTTGGGCTCGCCAAACAAACTATCAAAACGTACACAGACCCGCGCACCGCGGTCTCTCGTTGTGACTGTGACTCGCTTGTGTTGTCGCTGTGTGTAAGACTCTGCATGCTTTCGAACACCCGCCCACCTCTACCTCTGATTGGCTTACCATGACATTTTACTCAACCTCAGCCAATCGTCAGCATGTATGTCGCATTTTTTGGCAGTAGCAGTAACGGCGTTATTAAGATTGGAAGAGTAATCCGCTAGATTACTCGTTACTGAAAAAACTAACGCCGTTAGTAACGCCGTTATTTATAACGCTGTTATTCCCATCACTGCTAACAACATAATGCAGTCAGGGATGCTACATCTAGCAACATAATGCAGTCAGAGATGCTACGTCTAACAACATACTGCAGTCAGAGATGCTACATCTAACAACATAATGCAGTCAGGGATGCTACATCTAACAACATAATGCAGTCAGGGATGCTAAAGGATGGGCAGTAAAAAAAACAACAAGC